>NC_140368.1:10245000-10737500 GCF_054491055.1 Hypomesus nipponensis | reverse complement strand
AGCCAGCGCTGGGGCCGAGCGCCCGGGCTGAATCAATAAGGCACGCGGGGCAGCTAGCGTTAGCGTGGGAGCGCTGTACTGACGTTGTGACAGAGCGACGCAGAAGGGATAGGGCCTTGTCCCCGGGGTCCTGGGTCCACTGGGGAGACGTGGAGCAGCTGGTGGCAGGTCCCTCTGAGGGAGGATCCAGCAGGAGCAGCAGACAGAGGCTGGTACAGAGGCCTCACACAACCCTCTAATGCCATCCTTCAGCTTACATGCAGCAGATAGGTGTGTAAGTGTGTGTGTACAGCTATTTCCGGGGGCTGCGGATGAAGCCCAGCAGTGGACCCTCTGCAGCCAAGCTGTGCTGGTCACAGACGCGAGAGAAACAGTGTGTGTGTGTGTGTGTGTGTGTGCGCGCATGTATCCTGACTGAGAGCCAGTGCTCTGTGGCCAGCTATCCATACCCAGCCTCCCAGCTCACAGCCCCACCAGCTCTGTCTGCCGTGCAGCATGGAACCACACCATCCAGAACACGACCACTGGGTCGGGGCAGAACACGACCACTCGGTTGGGGGCAAAACACGACCACAGGGTTGGGGGAGGCGGTGAACACTGAGGGGCTGCGTGGTCTCTTCCTGCCGCAGCTACCGTACAATCCCAGCAGTGACGCCACACACACACGCAGCTCTGACCACGCGCCTGTTTACCGTCGGTCAGACGACAGGGAAGGAGAGAGGCGCAAAGGCTGCTGGGACTTCTGGTTGAGAGTTCAGGAAATGGCTTTTCACTGATGCCGTTAGAAACAGGAAGTGCTCGCTACCCATTCTCGCTAAATCAACACGATAGGAGCCATTTGTTGTGGAGACTTCCATTTCTACGGGACTGGAGGGTATAGAGGGGACGAAAGAAACTAAGTAAACAGGAAGTGGGCTCACTCACCTCGACTGCCGTTGTCCTCATCCTGAAAGAGAGCACAGAGAAAAACAAACATCAGAGAAATCCCTCACATGTTTGGTTTATTCCCTCAATGAAGGCAGAGTGGATGACTGTACACTATGGACAGAGGGAGAGAGACATGGAGGGAGGGAAAGAGGATAGAAAGAGAGAGGGATAGAGAGAGGATGGAGAGAGAAGCCAGGGGTGTGCTGTCAGTAAAAAACGGGCCTAACTGGAACCCCAGTGAAAGCATGCCAGGGCCAGGGCCAGACTAGCCCTCTGCCCCATCTGAAGAGAAAGTGCACCTCATGTGTTTGTTTTCTTTCCATTTCCTTAAAGCCTAAATCCTTCATTTCCTCCAGGGGTAGGGTTAAAGCCCCACACGTGCTCCCTAATCCTGCCCCCCCCCCCCCTCCCCAGCAACACATATGCTCTCCTCACATCCTTTAAGACCCTCGACTTTCTCTCCCGGCTATCCTTTAAGACGGCCTGACCCTCTTCACACATAGCTAACCCTCTGAAAAATACCCCCGCCGCCCGATTACCCAAGAGATCTGAAAAAGTCATTAGAATAAGGAGGAGAAGGGGGGGGGCTTGGAATCGTCAAACTGAATTCCACGAACTTACTGGGAGTCAGGGAACATATGTCTTTGTGTTGGTACACTTGCCATATTGTTGCAAAGTCAGATTTCAGTTTGTGTTTCCCAGAAGTTCTTAAGATGCGTTTTTACGGCCTGTCAGCTAAACCGCAGTAAACCTGGCCCATGACTCAGGGCGCAATCATTCCATCACCCAGAGAAGGAGAGGGGCTCACTCGAGCCAGAAGAAGATGCTGTTGTAATGACTGTGTCTTGAAGAATCCATTCAGCATCTCATTTGGTTCTTTCTTTCTTTTCTTTTTTTTTAAGCTTTCAGCAAAAAACTCGTTACCAGGAACTGGAGTCTGTAGTCATCACCCTTTAGATATTAATAAGAGACTCACTCAGACAGGATTTATCCTCACAAAACACATGGAGTAAACAACAAAGCTACCTAGCTAGCTAGGGTTAGTCCCTAGCAACTTCCTCCCAGCAACCACCAACCCCCTCCCCCCAACTTCCTCCAAACAGCACTTGAAAGGCTGTAGTGTTTCCTGTATTGACAGGGAAGCACACCTCGCCTGTTCATTACCAGGGGGAAGTGTTGTAGCAGCAGGACTCGGGGTCAAAGGGCAACACACACAATGATGTCATCACCAGGGAGCTTTGGCTCGCGGCCAGGGCAGGAGAAGAAAATGACGACACGGCGACAACCCAGACAAGGACCTTCCCCCGTAGGCACACCTCCGTGCCATGTCACACAAACGCCTTTTAGAATATTCTAGAAGGGACACCCGATCTGCTGCCAGCCACAGAGGAGCGCCGTGCCGGCGTGATGCGCTGCACGATATTGACCTCACGATAACGATGGCCTTCACGCTGCGCTCGTCTACGACGTGTTGTTGTGGATCGAACCCTGGAGTTGCTGAGTCAGCCACAGTAACACTAGACCACCATGATGGTTGACTGGGCACACCAGCCTTGCTTCCTACACTGACTCGAAATCAGCCTCTCCCACTGACATACCATTCGACCTTGAAATTCAACGAATTCCAAAAGAAAGTAAACTGTTCGTGGAACACCATATGCCCAGTTACAGTATAATTCATTTATAGGATCGAGAATGAGAATGCAGCATTTAAGGGATATAACTAATACATTTATCATCCCATTCCCTCCCCCAAAAATCCTGCCTCGGGGAATAATAAAGCATTATCATATTTGATAAAAAATCGTATATATTTATCTTCTTATTTTTTTTTTGTTGCAAACAACCAGAGTGTTGCAGGGTCAGGGGGTCAGGGGTCGCCCCGTCTCACCTTGAGGGAGGAGTGGACGGCCGACTCGGGGGGGTAGACGATGAAGTGTCGGAGGGTGAAGCCGAAGCCCAGCGAGGTGCGTCGCAGGCGGAGGGTCTTGGGGCCCGGCCAGGAGAACGCCTCCTCCTCCACGGCCCCCGGAGACCCCGACGCCTCGCTCTGGTCACCACGCCCACCCTTCTGCTTGGCCTGGGAGGGACAGAGACAGAGAGAGAGAGACAGAGAGAGAGACAGAGAGAGAGAGAGAGAGAGAGAGAGAGAGAGAGAGAGAGAGAGAGAGAGAGAGAGGGGGGAGAGAGGGAGAATATATGAATATGAGTCTGTTTTTGCTCAGACTGAAATCACATCGCGAAAAAACGTAAACGACCAGTAAAGAAGAGCTCATCGGGTGGAGAGCGTCGCACACAAGCCTCACCCCGGCGCCCTGCGTTCGAATCCAGGTGAAGCAGAGGTGTGGGCAGACCAACAGAAAGCTTCTGTTGTGTCTGCTGACAGAACACAGCCCCGCGGCCAAACATTAGCCGCCATAATCACGCCCGTTTACCCCCCGGGGTGAAACCCTCTCTTGCTGATCTCCCCTGACGTCCAGTTAGTGGAACCCAGCAGCATTCTGGAGTCACGGCAACCACTGGGCCCTGGAACTCTGGGAAGGGGAGGGAACCAGGAAGTAAACAACTCTGTTCCCTCCAGGTCTGTTGGTGGTGATGTGAGCTCTGAAGAGCCGTGTGGTGGTTCAGGTGTTCTAGGGTGGAGGAAAGCCCGCTGCTACGAGCCAGGCTACAGAGGGTTGACTAGCGAGCAGAGCATGGTAGGGTGGAGTTCAGCAGCGGGGTGAGGTAGCAGGGTTGGAGAATGTCCTCACGACAGCAGCGTACTGACAAGGCAAAAACGACGTGGTTCCACACACAGCTGCTAAAACACCCCGACGTGACTGTTGGACGTGCCGTCTGTTTCATTTCACTGTGTTTGTTTTGAGAAAACAAGAGCTGCTGGCGTCGACCGTGGAGGAAAGTCGTGTCGCGGTTCTGACTGAGCACCCAGTTAGAAGAAGTGGTGTGCTTCACTGTCAGTTTAGAAGAAACTGGACTGGTCATGAACGTCTCTCACGGCAACGGTATCCGTGCAGAAAACAGTGAGTCACCCCAGCCGACATGAGTGACCCACACGCACGTATCCGTTCTGATGGATCAAGCACACGTATGTACTTCACCCAAGAGCCTGGGGTTTGATCTGAGACGAGGGAGAATGTTCCGGAGGCAGGAGGCAGCATGGAGGTCTGGGTGGAGAGCTGGAGGACACTGTGGTCTCCTGCGGCTCTGGGGCCGTGGGAGCAGTACGTCTTCTGACACAGTCGTGGTGAGGAGAACACTGCAAGCCTGACCACAGCACGGCAGGCGGAGGAGGGTGTGGGCGGTCACCATGGACACCACAATATCTGCAGGCCAAGTGCCTCCTCGCCTGACAAACACCCTCAGCCTCAGTTCCAGCCTCAGTTCCAGCCTCAGCCTCAGTCCCAGCCTCAGTCCCAGCCTCGGCCCCCTGCCTCCCCAGCCCCGGCTTTCGACACAGGATATGAGCCAAGGGGGAGTTTGGCGGTTCAGAAGAACACGTCTTTTGGCGGCTAGTCCAAAACAAAGCACTTCCCTCTCTCTTTCTCTGAGCTTTTCTCCATCTCTGTTTCCCCCTCCCGCTCTGTCCCCCTTCCCCCTGCCTCCCCCTCTCCCACCCGTCTGAGAGGAGCAGATGTGAGGTTCTCAGGGGACAGGGCTGGGTCTGTCCACAACTGGAGGACTGATGACATCACCATGACATCACCATGACCCCACAACTCAGCCTGCACAGTACACACAGGAGAGGAGAGGATATGGGAGAGGAGGAGAGGACAGGATATGGGAGAGGAGAGGATATAGGAGAGGAGAGGATATAGGAGAGGAGGGGAGGACAGGATATAGGAGAGGAGGAGAGGACAGGATATAGGAGAGGAGGAGAGGACAGGATATAAGAGAGGAGGAGAGGACAGGATATAGGAGGAGGAGAGGACAGGATATAGGAGAGGAGGAGAGGACAGGATATAGGAGAGGAGGAGAGGACAGGATAAAGGAGAGGAGGAGAGGACAGGATATAGGAGAGGAGGAGGAGAGGACAGGATATAGGAGAGGAGGAGAGGACAGGATATAGGAGAGGAGGAGAGGACAGGATATAGGAGAGGAGGAGAGGACAGGATATAGGAGAGGAGGAGAGGACAGGATATAGGAGAGGAGGAGAGGACAGGATATAGAGAGGAGAATTCTCTACCTCAGCTGCTGTCGGGCTCGTCGATTAGCGAAGCTTCAAGAAACAGTGAGTCACAATCCTGCTGCCTGGCTCCTTGTTTGTTTTGGATCGTCAAAATTTCATGTTGGGTTACGCAACGGTTAAGCCATTAGGCTGCCACAAAGCTGCCACACACGCACACACAGTGAGAGTCCTTTTCCAGGTCTATATTTAACGTGTTGAATTATAGAACAGAGGAAGTAGTGATGCAGGGAGAGCAGTGAGGGCATGTCTGGAGCCCGGCACTAGGACCCTGGGCTGTCCTGACCACCACCATCATCATCATCATCATCATCCTCACACACCTGTCCGTGGACGTAACCAGTACTGGAATGGCGATTTCCATGAAGGAATCTGGCAACATTCAGTCAATCAATCAGTCATTTGAATGGTGACATTTCCCAGTGTTTTCCAACCCGTCTGTAGGGAGTTGCCTCTTTGCTTCATGTATCCCTCTGTCCTCCCTTCCTCTATCCATCCTCCTTCCCTCCATCCATCCCTCCGTCCTCCCTTCCTCTATCCATCCTCCTTCCCTCCATCCATCCCTCCATGTATCCCTCTGTCCTCCCTTCCTCTATCCATCCTCCCTCCCACCATCCCTCCCTCCGTCCTCCCTCCACCCTGCAGCTCTCCTCTAGAACAGCTCTGTTCCTGGGAGGAGATCTGGAGGAACGCCCCGCCGCGTGGCCGACAGCGAGCGCTGTCTCTTTGTACACACACACACCCCCCCCCCTTCCTGTCCTCCGCCGGTCTCCATGGGGACCTGGTGTAAACGAAACGTGAGACAGCAGCGCTCACGGTCGCCCGGTGGAAGATAGCGGTCGGACACAGGCGCTACCAGAGCCCGGGGCGACGCGCGCACACACACACACATTCCTGAAGCAGCACAACAAACAAGCACACACACACACACAAACACTGCCTCAGCTACTACTTGCTATGTAACCTAAAACCCTCCAGCCAGGGACGGATGTAGCCTGCGCACATTTTTCAGTCTCAGCCAACGCATTACTGCTTCCTCAAGGACTGTCAGTAATACAGTAAACACCTGAGTTCAAATAGAAACAAGGACTGTCAGTAATACAGTAAACTCCAGAGTTCAAATAGAAACAAGGATTTTCAGCATGCTAATAACACCCTGACGGGACTCTTACACACAAGCATTCTGAAGGCATTCTGGTCGACTCGAACAGTGTTCCAGAGCCAAACGGTCCTCCGTTCTGACCGACCTTACCCTGGAGCGAACACAGTTCCTTCCGGAAGCTTCTCGGAGCCTCGCCCAGGAGACGCCGTGCTGGACGCTGGCGAGCCCCAGCTCCACGTCTCCCCAGTAGGAGCGGGCCAGCAGCTGGAACCACAGGCAGTGGGGCTCCGACAGGCAGCCGTCCACGCCGGCCAGGCGCGCCCAGGGACAGGGCCCCGTCGCTGGGGAGGGGGAGCGGGAGCGAGGGCCCCCCACCTCCAGCTGGCCCAGGTCTGGGTGCTGCCTGAGAGGAGCGGACACCTTGGCACGGCTTCTCTGATCTAGCATGGCATAGCCGGGCACACCCTGTCCCAGAGGAGGACTGGGGGGGGGGGACTGGCTCTGCTCCCTGCAGCTGTCCTGGATGTCTTCTCTCGGAGGAATGGACCCTCCTTTCCCGTTCACTCCTCCTCTGTTGGGTTTCTCTTTCCGTCTCCCTCTGTCTCCGAGTCTCTCTCTACTCCCTCTTTCGGTCTCTCCTTCGCTCGCTCTCCCTCGCTCTCCCTCTCCGCGCGTGTGTGTGTGTGTGCTCTCAGAGAGGAGAGAGCGGGCTGTTCCTCTCAGCTTCCCACACACACATGATGTTTCCACTCAGGGGAGAGACGGAGCACTGCAGCGCTGGGACAGGCTGACGCATTCAGTCCACCCACCCACTGCACACACACACATCAAGCACACACATATCCTCAAGCACACATGCGCTTAAGCGCACACATCTGGCTGCACAGCCACACGAATGTTTGTCTTAAAGCTACCCTTCTCTTCAGCTAACTTTGTTCACCTCTGAGTACTTTAAAGTTGTAGATGTTTGGAAGTGTACTATACACCGCACACGACGGAAACAAGCACTGGGTTCAACGCTGCGTTCGACAGAAATTCCACAAGCTGTGGCATTGAAGGAAGAGAGGCAGCATAACCCTGTTCTATGAGGCAGAGAGGCAGCATAGCCCTGTTCTCTGAGGCAGAGAGGCAGCATAACCCTGTTCTCTGAGGCAGAGAGGCAGCATAGCCCTGTTCTCTGAGGCAGAGAGGCAGCATGAGCCCTGTTCTCTGAGGCAGAGAGGCAGCATAACCCTGTTCTCTGAGGCAGAGAGGCAGCATAGCCCTGTTCTCTGAGGCAGAGAGGCAGCATAGCCCTGTTCTCTGAGGCAGAGAGGCAGCATAGCCCTGTTCTCTGAGGCAGAGAGGCAGCATAGCCCTGTTCTCTGAGGCAGAGAGGCAGCATAGCCCTGTTCTCTGAGGCAGAGAGGCAGGAATAACTCTGGCTGTGTACGTTCCCTGAGGACGCAGTCAAGAGGGGCCACACAGACACTTAATCCCATCTTTGAATGGGCTTGAAACCATACTATGTTTGTCTGGCCCATTTCATCCATTGAAATGTACTCAATCCTATTCCTACGCCTAGCACACAGTATTCCAGCATAGCTTCACGACAGCTTCAAGACAGCCATACCAGCGTCGACCAACAGCACATAAAAGGAGAGAGATAGGAGCACAGACCCATGTTGACTCCCTGTGGAACCACCACATTCTCTCCTCCCGCTAATAGCAGCAAGGATTCCTCCGGGACCCCTACCATCTCAGCCCTCCGAGCGACGCGAGCGCAGCGTTCGGGGTCAGAGGTGCCACAGACGGCCGTGGTGGGAGCATGGCTGGAACACGAGCCGGGGGGAGAAATGCTCGGAGTGTTTGGTTTTGTTTTGACGGCAGCTGCCATGACGGCAGGCCGGGACAGCTCAGGGCTTTCAGATGATGTTCAAGGATAAGTACATTATCCAGACACATGGCGGGATATTTGAATGGGTCTTGAAATCATACTGGGTGTTTCTTTGCAGTCGCGTGGGGAGAGAAGGACAGTGTGTGTGTGTGTGTGTGTGTGTGTGTGTGGTGTGGATGTGAATCGTGACCTCCACAGAAGGAAGAGTGTTTCCCTGCGTCGGAGAGGGGAGCTTGGGGGATATTGGGCGATCGCTATGGAAACAAACACATGGTCTGTTTTATGACCTCATGCCACAGTCTGTCACTAAACTGTTAGAACCCCAGGCTTTGCCCCAGACAGAAACACAATACACAGTCAAATACAAAATGCATGTTTTCCCCTCATCAAATCATCCAATGTACAGTGAGAATGTGAAGCTCATAACTGAGTTCAATGGGTTCTTGCAGTGCTGCTGTGTGTGTTCTAGTGGGGTGGTAGGTCAAGTGGAGGGTGGTGTGTGTTCTAGTGGGACAGTGAGTTCTTACCCTGTTGACCTCTTGGCCAAATGATAATACAATCTAGGTCTAGGGTGTGGTCGAGGCTGGTGTCAAAATGCGAAGGCACCACCCAGTTCACCGCAGGTAGCAGGTGGGAGGAGCTAAACACCTTTCAGCCACTCCCACAGTGACATCACAGCCCTTTTCAAAGTGGGGGCGTTAACTCCCATCCACACACAAGACGTCAACGCCATATAGAAAACTGTCAACGAGCTGTGTAGGTCAGTCTTAGAAAACACGGTTAACCTGGTCGAGGGGCTCTTTGTAGACATGAACGGTGTTGTGTCTGCCACGTGCCGTAGGAGTTGAGGTGATGTGGTGTTCCTGCAGCAAGCTGTCTGGTCTGGGTCCAGCCTGCAGCAGGCTGACTGGTCTGGGTCCAGCCTGCAGCAGGCTGTGGACTGGTCTGGGTCCGGCCTGCAACAGGCTGTGGACTGGTCTGGGTCCGGCCTGCAACAGGCTGTGGACTGGTCTGGGTCCGGCCTGCAGCAGGCTGACTGGTCTGGGTCTAGCCTGGTCCGGCCTGCAGCAGGCTGTGGACTGGTCTGGGTCCGGCCTGCAGCAGGCTGACTGGTCTGGGTCTAGCCTGGTCCGGCCTGCAGCAGGCTGTGGACTGGTCTGGGTCCGGCCTGCAGCAGGCTGACTGGTCTGGGTCCGGCCTGCAGCAGGCTGACTGGTCTGGGTCCGGCCTGCAGCAGGCTGACTGGTCTGGGTCCGGCCTGCAGCAGGCTGTGGACTGGACACGGTCATTAGCACCAAGCCGCAGAGGCTTAGTGAGGATTTATGAGACCACAGAAGAGTTGAGCTTTCAATCCCAACAAAAACAAAGTGCTGGCCTCTCTCTGCCTCACCCTCTCACCCTCTCACTCACTCACTCACTCACTCACTCACTCACTCACTCTCTCTGCTTCCTGCCCCCGCACACCCGCTAACCCTGCTCCAAGAGTAGCATCGGACTCCAGCGAAACTTGCAAAAGACTTGTCTCACACTCCGGCTTAGCGTCCTAATTGGAGACTGGTGAGTCACGCAACCCTCCTGCCTGGGCCTTCAACTCCCCACGCCACCCCCACCCCCCCCACCACCTCAGCGAACGACAGGAACGACTGCACACTTCACCTGTTTCTGTCCCGGTCCAGCCAGTCTAGGCTGCCTGTTTGGTTCTGTTCATTTACATGTGTGAAGCCCGCTAGATGTGTTAGCCGCTAATCTGCAGGTCAGATTTGTGTAACAATGGGAGTGAGGCCCAGGCTGGAGTCCCTGAGGGGTGACCAGACCCTGAACAGGGATTAGAGCCCAAACACAGCCCCAGGCTCACACAGCAGCAACAATCTACTTGAAAACGTGTGTTCTTGTGTGTGTGTGTGTGTGTGTGTGTGTGTGTGTGTGTGTGTGTGTGTGCGACTGCTGGCAGACATACGCCGGTGAGGTGAAGTGTGTGTGCTGAGTGAGAGCAGAAGAAAGGCGAGGTCCGGGGATTAGGCCGATTCCGGCAGCTTCTCGCAGGAGGAAGATCTAATGTGGCCATGCTGCATCTGGGCTCCGGGACGTACGTCTCACTGGAACAAAGGAGCAGCTAATGAGGACCCGGGAACAGCATGCTCCGAAACACACACCCCACGACACCCCCTGAGTCCCCTCACAGCCCCCGCGGGGGTGGGTGGACTGGAGGGGGGAGTTGGGTGGAGAGGGAGGGAGGGAGGGGGGCAAAGCTCCACAGCATTCTACCCGCGACAGCGAGGGGGCGCCCCAGCAGAGGTGTGTCTGGTGGGGGTGCAGGTGTGTTCTCTTGAGGGTGGTGGGGAGCTCAGCTCCAGCCTGGTCCAGCTCGGGGCTCAGTGGAGGAGGCACAGGCCGGGTTTCAGACTACGTCTGTCAGGGAGGCGAGGGGGTTCTAGAACTTATTACTGCTGCTTGAACTTGCTTGGGGGCAGAGAGTGAGATAGAGAGAAAGAGATAAACAGAAAGAGAGAAAGAGAGAGTGATAAAAAGAAAGAGAAAGGAATTCATCAATGGTTAGCCTAGTACCAGAGAGAGAGGGGGGGGGGGGGGGCTCCTTAGAGCTGTTTGTAAATGAGAATGGGGCTAATCGTTTTCTTACATAACAGTCCACCACATCTATAAATACTAGAATGCCGACGAGCTGGGTTTTCCCCTCTCTGTTTTGCTTTTTTGATAGCGAGGGAGAGAGACAGAGACAGACAGAGACAGAGAGAAAGAGAAACAGGGGAAAAAACATATTTCACCAAAGAATATTCCACTCAGACTTCAAACAGAAAGCAAGATCCTTCACTTTGACATCACTGGGAAAACACTAGCCTACGCAGGCTTACAACATTCAGTGTCCGTATCTGTGGAAACAGGAAACATTTTTGGGCTCCAGGTCTTAAAACAAAACAAAAATAACACTTTTCAAGGCGAAAGAACCCATCCTACAACGTTGGTTTCCCCTTGGTGTGACTCATCCAAGGGGCGTGGCTTACGAGTGTGCATCTTTATTACCCTGCCGACCACAACAAGGACAAGAAAAGGGGATTTCTTCAAGGCTGAAGCAAAAAAATATGTGCGTCTGTCCGCCTGTGTGTATGTCTGTGCATACGTTTGTGTGTGTATATGTGTGTGTGTGTGTGTGTTTGTGTGCGAGAGAGTGTGTGTGACACGCCGCCAGCGGCGAGGAGAACAAAGGGGCCGGTCTAGGCGGTCTCGGGTGCGGCGGCCATGTTAGCGCGGCGCTCTGTAAAGAAGGCCCTGCGTGATGTGTGTGATTGTCTTTGGGCTCCCCAGACACCTCCACACAAACAGCCCTGCCAATCATGCTTTCAGACGGCCTGCTCATTCACTCCTCTCTGCAGCTGCTCCCGGGGCCCAGGAAAAAGGAGCAAATATGTTTCTGATCACAGCCACACCTTCTGCGCACACACACACGCGCGCGCGCGCGCATGCACACGCACACTTAATAATTGCGTCCTCATTGTGACAGATGGGCCCGAGGGAGAGGCCCACACAAAGAGAGAGGTGAAAAATGAAAGTGGAGGACCGGGCTGGACTCCTTTTGTTGTCTAAACCCCTGTGTCTCAACCGAGAGACAGACAGACACGCGGAACTCCGGAAGGGTCTAGAACCAGCTCGAAGGATAATAAACCCGAATAGAATAAAAAAAACCCAAAGCCTTTTTTCGAGTCGCAAAAGAACACGGGGCAGGACAATGTAGCGTGTTGTACTGCTGTGTGGGGGGGGGCTGGGGGGTCTGGTGGAGGGAGGCCAGGGGGGCCAGGGGGGCCAGGGGGGCCCTGAGGGAGTGTGGGGGGGCCCCAGGTGGAGGATCCTCCCTCCCAGTTCCAGACATGCCTAGCGGACGTGTCATTAGAGGAGGAATGACAGCACACTCCGGAGGGAAACACAAACACACACACACACACACGTCAGCCCAGCGATGGGTGAGAGACAGCACCACAGCACCACCCCTCATGTAAACACTGCCCTGTGTTCTGCAGGTACGCTGGTGTGGCTTCAGGCACATGCTGTGTGGAGTAGAAACAGGCCCCGCCCCCCTCCTGGAGATGCAATGCAGTGCTCTGTTGTGGTGTTTGTCCACTCGCCTTGACACAATGCTCCTAAACTAACCCTAACCCTTGACACAGGGGGTCAGATAGCTGAGCGGTTAGGGAGTCGGGCTATTAATCAGAAGGTTGTTGGTTCAATTCCCTGCTGTGCCAAAATGACATTGTGTCCTTGGGCAGGGCACTTCACCCTACTTGCCTCGGGGAGAATGTCCCTGTACTTACTACAAGTCGCTCTGGATAAGAGCGTCTGCTAAATGACTAAATGTAAATGACACAATGCTCCCAAACTCATCATGACTAAGTCTTTGGGCTACTGAGTCGTTCATGAATTTAGTTTAGTCTCCTCCACTATCCCATGGTCTCTTTTATTTTCTCTTTTGTCCCCCCCCCCTCTCTCCCCCCTCCCCTCTTTCCCCCTCTCATACCAACTGAAAATCTCCCACTAGAACATGCCACACATGCTATCTCCCATTTCCAGCATGTCTATTTCTGTAGGCTGGTGAAATATTTACAACTGTGTGATCCAAGATTCATGAGTGCTTGGAGAGACGCTCCATTGAGTCTAAAAATATGCCAGCGGACGAGCTTTCAAATATGCATGTTGATATGAAGCCCCTCTGCCTCGCCCCTCTGCCTCGCCCCTCTGCCTCGCCCCTCTGCCTCGCCCCTCTGCCTCGCCCCTCTGCCTCGCCCCTCTGCCTCACCTCTCTGCCCTTCACCCTCTCAGAGCGCCTGGCGGCCTCCCTGCGTCAGTCTGACCTCCAGGAGGGTCATTTCTCTTCCTGACGCTGCGTCTGGGGATGCTGTGGTTCTAAACGGTTCCAATCTGTGGTTCTAAAATGCGGTTCTAAACTGCGGTTCTAAACTGCGGTTCTAAACTGCGGTTGCAAACTGCGGTTGCAAACTGCGGTTGCAAACTGCGGTTGCAAACTGCGGTCCTAAGTTGCGGTTCACTGCGACTGGAATTCTTAGCGTATGATATCGTGTTGACATATGACCTATTAAAACTGTTTTTAACTGAAACAAACGAGCCAGATGTGCTTGGGGGAGATTGATGTTTGGCAGGTTCGTACTGCGGACTTTAACTGACTGGACTGGAGCGGAGGTCTGGGATTGGTTACTGTTGGAGGCGGGGTTCTGGATTGGATGGACCAGACTGAGGCCAACACTGACTGAGGGAAGGGGCACACCCTATTAACACACATACACACACACACAAACACACACACACACATACCCTTTAAACAACACTCACACACACCCTTTCAATAACACACACACCCTTTAAACCATACACACACACACACCCCGGGGCAGACCAATAGCAGTAAATTAACGTGGAGTTATGAGAATGTAATAGGGGGAGAGAGACAGAGACAGAGAGAGGTTGAGTCATGATAAATGCTCCTAGCTTTTCCAGAGAGAGAAACAACCTCTCCTGGAAACTCCCATGGTGTTTTCCCAGACAGCACACCAGGCCGGGGTTGAGGCAGGAGTGCCTCCCCCCCTCCCCCCCTCGTCCCCCTGGCTGTCCTCCACCTCGTCCCATCTCTCTGGTCTCACACCACAGCGAGTGTTGACACGCGTGAGAGTGACATCACCCTGCTACCCTGTCGAGCCGTGAGGCCGGCGAGGCTGGGTGAGGCGTGGTGGGCTTTATGGGAAACACATCAAGTCCACCGCAGCATCATGACTTCCCTCTCCAAAACCACCTCTATCAACCAGCTGATATCCACATCCCTTCATTTAGCCAAAGAGTCACCATTCTGCTCATCAAGCTGGCCTCACCGTTTACAGCTGTGTCATTGAGCCGACCGGATCACGTTGGAAGGCGCGACAGTCAGGCTCTCTCGGTGCTAAGCGCTAACACTACACCTTTCTCTGTGCTAAGCGCTAACACTACACCTCTCTCTGTGCTAAGCGCTAACACTACACCTCTCTCTGTGCTAAGCGCTAACACTACACCTCTCTCTGTGCTAAGCGCTAACACTACACCTCTCTCTGTGCTAAGCGCTAACACTACACCTCTCTCTGTGCTAAGCGCTAACACTACACCTCTCTCTGTGCTAAGCGCTAACACTGCATCCTTGTTGCAGCTGCAAGCACTGACACATTCTTGCGGGGCAGAGCAGGGTTCCTAGGGAGGAAACAAGCCTGATTTACAGCTTGCGTCGTGTTGTGAACTCAGCCTGGCTGGAATCAGAGTGTGGGCAGGAGTTCCTCAAGGGGAGGCCTGCTTTGAGGCCTAGAGGACTGGAGGACTGAGAAGAGGCGAAGGGAGGGGACAGGACAGGGGAGGAAGCCCTGCTGAGACGGTCTGACACCAGGGTGGGACTCAGCCCAACGCACCAGGCTGGAGCCGGGGTGGGAGGCTGGATGTTTCTAGAAGGAACAGGATGGATGTCGGGGCCAGGGAGTGATGGGGATGACATATTTGGACAGGCAGCTTCGTAGGTTTGAGGACTGCAGTTCACAGACGGGTTCAGGACAGTTCACAGACAAACAGAGGGAGAGGGAGAGGGAGAGGGAGAGGGAGAGGGAGAGGGAGAGGGGTTTTGAAAGGGTGGGGCAGGGTTGAGTGAACAGTAACGTTGTGTTCTGGCAGTGCAGAGCTCAATGTGGTCTTTCAGACGGCGGGCTCTTCGTCAGAGCTGACACACAGAAATGCTCGCAGCTGATTAGAGACTCATGTTGTACTCTGGAACGTCATCACAAACAGATTAACTCACGGGGGAATCAATGGTGGGGTATAGGCTATGCTGTGATGTCGACGCCCATCAATAAATCTTAATTCCGTGGGATTATCACAGATCATAAGCATTACAGGGTCATTTAGAGGGTACGCACGCGCACACACACACACACACACACACACAGTCACTCATATTGAATCAGGGCAAAGCATTGTCTGAATCTTGTCATCTTTTTGGACAATATTATTATGGGTGTTTATCTAGTGTGAGTGTGTGCGCATGTGAGTGTGTGCGCATGGATGTGTGTGCGTCTGTGGGTGTGTCGAACAAGCCCTGGTTATGCAATCATGAGCATCTGAACTGCAGAACAGGCCATTTCATCTCTCCCCACTTCTCTCCCTGTAGCCCTCAGGAATGATTCACTGGAATGTTCACTGCCTTGTTTGTCCTGTGGGGCGGGTTCCCCTTCAGCATAGTCAACGCTGAGCATGTGTGCGTGTATGTGTGTGTGTGTGTAAGCGTGTGTGTGTGTGTGAGTGTGTGTGTGTGTGCGGACCTCCTTATCCATCTGCTTGACCTTAGATGAACCAGTCCCAAAGCAATCCACCAACTGCTTACCTGAAAACACTCCCAAGCTCAACGCTACACCTTCCCAGAGAACCTGACTGGCCACTCTTCTATACGAGGTCATGGGCTATTTATCCCGGTCAGGACCTATCAATCAATCCCAAAGTGGAGCCCTGATCAGGAGGACATATCAATCAATCCCAGAGTGGATCCCTGATCAGGACCCATCAATCAGTCCCAGAACAGCCTGATGTGTGGTCAGGGGAGTCATGTTGTTCAGCTCCTGACTGTCGGCAGAACAAGTCAGTCTCCCTGGTGTCTCAGAGGAACATCCTCTCATCTCCAGCATGGGCCGAGAGAGACCCAGGTCAACCCAGAGAGCATCTCTGTCAAATACTGCAGTGGAGAAAGGCACAGATTGCAGTGACTAGACGGCAGGGTGAACTGAGCAGGGTTCTGAAGGAGAGATACTGGGCCCTGGGGGAGGGACAGAGACGGGCGACTCGTCGACAGTGATGACATTCCAGACAGACTCAGCTGACAGGGCCTGCGGGGAGACAGCACCCAACACACACAGGCCTGCTGCCTACTCTGACTCAGCAAGGATGTGTGTGTGTGTGTGTCAAATAAGAGAAAACAGGACAGAAAGGGTGGTAGGGTAGATACAAAGAGTGTGTGTGTGTGTGTGTGTGTGTGTGTGTGTGTGTGTGTGTGTGTGTGTGTGTGTGTGAGAGAGAGAGAGAGTGAGTGAGTGAGTGAGTGAGTGAGAGAGAGAGAGAGGGGAGATGGAGAGAGGGATAGAGAAAGGGATGTACAGAGAGGGACAGAGGAAGGGAGGTGTTGGTTGGGGAGTAGGCCCAGATTGAGAACCAGATGGCTCTACCAGCTAACTCCACAGAGAGACCCTCAGTCATGTGGTGAGAGGGGGGAGGGGCATGTTTGTATGTATGTGTGTGTGTGTGTGTGTGTGTGTGTGTGTGTGTGTGTGTGTGTGTGTGTGTGTGTGTGTGTGTGTGTGTGTGTATGTATGTATGTGTGTGTGTGTGTGTGTGTGTGTGTATATGACAGGGGGGGGGGGTAAGCAGGGAAACAGGGGAACCAGAAGACAGGAAGCAGGGAAACAGGAAGCAGGGAGACGGGAAGCAGGGAAACAGAGAGCCAGAAGACAGGAAGCAGGGAAACAGAGAGCCAGAAGACAGGAAGCAGGGAGACAGAGAGCCAGAAGACAGGAAGCAGGGAGACAGGAAGCAGGGTGACAGGAAGCAAGGAGACAGGAGGCAGGGAGACAGGGAGCCAGAAGACAGGAAGCAGGGAGACAGGAAGCAGGGTGACAGGAAGCCAGAAGACATGAAGCAAGGAGAAAGGGAGATAGTGAGCCAGAAGACAGGAAGCAGGGAGACAGGAGGCAGGGAGACAGGAAACAGGGAGACAGAAAGCAGGGAGACAGGCAAAAGAGAGCCAGAAGACAGGAAGCAGGGAAACAGGAAGAAGGGAGACAGGCAGAATCAGCCCGGGACCAGTAGCTAAGTGTCCAAACATACAGTCAGGGACCAGCCAGCGGTCAGCAGGAAGCAGCTCACGGGCCAGTCATGATGGAGGGAGAAAGAGAGGGAGGAAAAGAGAGAGAAAGAGTCTGGGGATTGAGAAAGAAGGACCTGAAAGAGGGGGTGAGTGCCCAAATAAAAAGAGAGAACGCAATATTAGACGACGGAGGCACCCACGGCATATAGGCTACAGTATTCTATATGGTGTACGACCCACAACGCAGGAGCGTGTATAACGGACAGACGGACAGGCAGCATCAGGCCGGAGCGTGGCAGATGGCCAGAGATACGGCTCAGTATGTCCACACGCTGCAGGCAAAAGAGATGCCAGCCGGGGAGCGAGCGTGCCCACTGTACCCTGCTACTGTAATCCTTTTAGAGAGCCAGATGAGCTGAGCGGCTGGCCTGGGCTACTCTGCACAGCTCATTCACCACACCCAGCCAGCCTGGTGGCAGGTCTATAAGGCTAGCACGATAGCCAGCCTGGTAGCAGGTCTATAAGGCGAGCTTGCCTGCCAGCCTGGTAATAGGTCTACCACAGGGTTGTTTGTCTGCAGGCTGTGATGATCATTACCACTAGAAGCTCGGCTTAGTTTCAACAGACACTTTTCTGCAGCCAGGTATGTTGGTGTTGTTATCTGGGAACTGTTATGGTGTCCAGTGCTTCCAGGAGCCCAATCTAGATCTGACTGGTGAATACAGACCGTTCCTGGGCCACCGAAGTGCTGTACTTGCTCCATGCAGTATTTGTACGTCTGCTGAATGAATAAGCTATCGTGTCACTTCCTGCTGGTCTTCCAGGGAGAGGAAAGCAGGCTGCTAGGTCAGTCTGACCTCCTGCACACCCTCCCCACACACACTGGTACACCCTGCCCTCCCTCTCCCCATCCCTCTCCCCATCCCTTCTCTGGTAAAGCTTGCAGCCAAGCACGCACTCCACGTGTGTCCGTACCCCGGTGTGTGTTGATGGCGTGCGGTGCCTCGAGTCTCCCCTCCCCCCCCCCCCCCCCCCCACCTCCCCCAGTCTTACCCAGCCAGCCTCCCACCTGGCCTCCCCCCAGACATGCAGAGCGAGAGCTGCCATGACCTCAGAACACTACCCTGGCCGTGTCCACGCAAGTGTGTAACGCGAGCCTTCCAGAGGGGGGTGTTTGTACTACGGTATCCAGGTAACACTCGTAAACACTGTCAAAGCAAGCGCCTTGCATGATGGGAAGGAAGGCGTGGGGGCTCTCCCTAATCTTGAGGTATGCTGAAGAAGAAAAGAAAAGAAAAAAGAAAGATATTCATCCCCAAAACGATTGTGCCGTTGTTGTGCCACCAGAGTTTAGCTGGACTGCAGGTGGAGCAGCTAATGTGAAGCTGCAACGGCTAACCGGGTCTGAAGCAAACAACATGTGATGTCGCCTTGTTCTCTCCGTAGGTCGCCGGTCTCACCGAGTCTCAGGCTGTCCAGAGGGCCGGCGCAGAGCTGGGGCTGGCTCACTCGGAGGACCATGGAAAGTATTAGAGGAGAACTGGAAAGTGTAGAAGTGAGTGTGTCATGTGTCGAAAACGCAGGGCCGGTGAGGGAGCTGTCCAACACAGGCCTCCAAGGAGGATGACGCAATACGGGAGGGGGCGGGGGGGGGGGGAGAGAAAAGAGAGGATCGAGGAAGAGAGGAGGGGAGAGGGGAAGAGAGCGGAGGGGAGTGGGGGCACAAATATGTTGAATATTACAACTACCCCCCCCACCCCCTCCTCGGAGGTCCCGCCCAAACACAGGGGCATCTGCAGCGCCTCGTGAGCCGGCTGATTGGAAGCAGTTGTGGCCCGCGGTGAGATACGGCCAGAGGAATGTTGTGACTGGAAACGCAAGCCCAGAATAACGGGTGTGACTGTCGGAGCGTGTGTGTGTGTGTGTGTGTGTACATATATACACGTGTGACACAGGCATAGGCCAGTGTGTGGGTCTCCGCACGAGCGTGTGTGAGCATATGTCCATTACTGCTGGATTTCAAGTGATCCATCAAGCCAGATTAGGTTGAAGCCTGGTAGTCTGGTGATGGATGACTCCAGGGGGATTCTGGGATGGCTGGATGACTGGACGGAGACTCTCCACCTCCTACCAGCCCCTGACCCCATCACATGCACCACCTCTCCACCTCCTACCAGCCCCTGACCCCATCACATCTATGCACCTCTGATCCTGGATCTCCTGCTGTTCTTGGCTCCTGAGCCTAATGTCTGGACTGAACAGCCAGAGCACTAATGAATACAGGCATTTAATAATGGAGTACATTAACGCTGTCATCATCATCATCATGCAGATATAGAACTATCTCAGTCATAGCAGGCCATCTGGCAGTATGTTACCTTCACAGAGATACTCAGCACACACAGTGTATCTGTACAGGACGGAGCCATTTGGCCAATGGGTCAGAGAGAGAGTGTGTGTGTGTGTCTGGGTGAGGGTGTGTGTGTGTGTGTGTGTGTGAGTCTGGGTTAGGAAACAAGGCTGAGTACAGCAGCCCAATACCACACCCTGACCCAGCTGGAACAAATAAAACCTCTCCTCTTCATCCCTCTGTACTCTCCCTCTCCTCTTCATCCCTCTGTACTCTCCCTCTCCTCTTCATCCCTCTCTCCTGTCTCTCAGTGTTGCCCCTCTCCTCCTCTATTCCTGCCTCTATCTTCAATCACACACACACACACACACACACACACACACACACACACACACACACACACACACACACACACACACACACACACACACACACACACACACACACACACACACACACACACACACACACACACACACACACACACACACACACACACACACACACACACACACACCACACTAGCCCTGGCCTGCTTGCTGAGAGTGTGTTAAGCATTAGGACACAGTGTGGACAGTCATCTGGTGAGCCATGCTGAAAGGCAGGCATGCACCGGCCCTCTGCACACACCACACACACTATCCACACACCACACACACACTATCCACACACCACACACACACTATCCACACACCACACACACACTATCCACACACCACACACACTATCCACACACCACACACACTATCCACACACCACACACACTATTCACACACCACACACACTATCCACACACCACAGACACCATCCACACACCACAGACACCATCCAGAGACACCACAGACACCATCCACAGACACCATCCAGAGACACCACAGACACCATCCACAGACACCATCCAGAGACACCACAGACACCATCCACAGACACCATCCAGAGACACCATCCACAGACACCATCCACAGACACCATCCAGAGACACCACAGACACCATCCAGAGACACCATCCACAGACACCATCCACAGACACCATCCAGAGACACCATCCACAGACACCATCCAGAGACACCACAGACACCATCCACACACCACAGACACCATCCAGAGACACCACAGACACCACCCACAGACACCATCCAGAGACACCACAGACACCATCCACACACACCATCCACAGAGAGCAGATGGACTTCAGAGAAACAACGGCTGTAGAACAGACATCTGGGCTAAACATCACACGGCCATCTCTACCAGAGACCTTCCAGCTGGCACCTTCACACTGGTCCTGCTTGGAATGATTCCCTGTTGATTAGGGTGGATGTGTGTGTGTGTGTGTGTGTGTGTCATTATGAATGCAAATGGGGCTGACGTCCCCCTGAACAAAGCAGAGGACACATTGGCAGATAGGGAAGATAGGGAACAGAGAGCATTATGGTCCCCATGTCTGGGGCTGCTCCCCATTAGACCCCGGCCAATGGGGCGCTTTGGCACTGAGAAGACAACCAATTAACACCTCCTTTACTGGAGTGCCTTGAGGCTGTGTGAGGAAAACAGGAAAGTATGCCAGTCTGTCCCTCCCTCCTTCCCTCCACCCTCCCCTCCCCATCTAGAGAAGGAGACTCTGGAAACTAGGTTCAGCATCATGCAGTCAGAAATTCAAGCCATCAGCGTATCTGTGCTAGTTTGAGGTGGTGCTGACAGGTCATGTGATATCCTGTGCTGCAGCCTGCAGCAGGTGGGAGAATCCCAGCTCAGTCAGTCTTCTGATGAACATCGATAGTGAACCAACAACCTGCTGACGTCTGCGCCAGTGTCGTTGGGTCATAGACACCGCTACGCTGCTACAAAGCTCAACACAGGACACCCCTACACTGCAGCTTAAATCCAGTGTTCACCGGTATAATGTTTTCCATATTTACATACAAGACTGCCTCTCTTGGGCATTCTCACTGACATCCTGCAGCACAGTGATTGGTTGATCCTCCCCACCAATGCCTTCACCTTGTCTGTGACGTAGCGTCACCAGACAGGCTGAAGGACTGGCTCAGACACATCCCACACAAGGCTCTCACACACACACAAACACTGTCGCCATGGCAACCACTTCTCTCTCTCTTTCTCTATCTGTCCGTGATGTTTACAACCGTCCACGCTCACCTCGTCCTCAAGCTGAGGGGAGACCTCGAACGACTGGCTAGGCAGGCTCTCATGAAACCCCTCCCTCTACACACACACACACACACACACACACACACACACGTGCTCACACACACAGGCACTTAAGCACACACACACACACGATGCCCAGTAGCTCCTCCCAGCCTGCCTGCATTGCACCAAAGAGAGCTGCATCTTTTTCGAAGTGGGGGGGGGGGGGGGAAGGAGAGGAGAGGAGGTAGACTCAGCAGCATCCTGCTACATCTCACCCCCCCCTACCACACCACCACCCTCCCAGCACACACAGGCTTTCCCCCTCCTCTCAGCTTCCACCTGGCTAGGCGTGGGGGTGGGGCTTAGACGACACAGACTGGAGTGTTGGTCCAGCGCGGGCACTGTGAGGTCACTCCAAGGACTGGCTCTCACAGCCCTCCCAGGCTACAGCTTCCTGGTTCCACCGTGGCTCCGCCTCCACACGTACTGAGCACCAATCACACGCTCCGCGCCAAATCCTCCCTCTATCTCAGATACCCGAGGACTGCAGGCAGTGCGTATAATGCATGTGTGTGCGCACACGTGCATCCACTCTTCCGTCAGCTAGCTAGCACAGTCAGCTAGCTAGCACAGATAGCTAGCTAGCACAGTCAGCTAGCTGGATCCTGCGTCCACAAGCCACGTCCCTGTCTGCCCACAACCACCAAGGGAGCTGGCGTGTCATTCCCACCAATTACACTTCAAACAGTCCATTTGTGGGTGTGACTTCTACTATGAAACCAAAGACAACACGAGGAGAGTTGTTTGTCACATCAGAGCAGTAGGATGTCTCGAGAGGGGTGCGAGATCTGTCAGAGCTCAGCTGGTTTCTGTGTCGTCGGTGTGAAACGGCTAGCTGTCTCTGTGGGAAGTATCGTTTGATCGCTAACCGGCTGGATACACACTATACGCACAGGTACACACACCATTTCTGCTTGACAGTCTGAAGGCCCACAACCAGCCCATCCCTTTGTAAAGGCTAGCCTAAACCTGTCAGTCACCGTCAGTGAACACAGATTCTCAAGACAATCAATACTCTGAATCTGATTGATGATGTTCCTGTGGGATTATGTAGCCTTGGGAGGTGTGACGCTAAAAGGACAAACCTTCACCTCACCTGGCAATGTACCCACGTGACGCCAAACATGATCACATGACCTTCAAACATGCCCACACAACCATCAAACAAAACCGCATAACTTTCGAGTATAGTCAACCCGTTAACATGACCACATCATAACTGTCAAACACAGCCAGACAACCGCCAAACCTGACCACGCGACCATGGTAACATACAAACCACAGTGATGCTGTTAGAATCATGCACTTCTGGTCCTTGATAACCTGCTTCTGACACACACACACACACACACACACACACAAAGATTTGAAAGTTTTGAACACCCGCTCCTCTCCTCTCCCAAACACCCCACATACACAGACTTCCCCTCGTATCTTTCATATGCTAATATCTGGGTGATTGTATGGGCCAGCGGCCTGGAATTCCTCTCCACAAAGAAGCGCAGAGAGAGAGGGAGAGAGAGAGGGAGAGAGACATATGGATGTGGTCGTGGACACCGCAGATGGGATTTGCTGCCTTTCAGCTTCACAGTAAGACCTCTTCCCAGACTTCCTTACTTCAGCTTTCACCCTCTGTCACTCCCCTCCTCCTCCTGGGCCCTCCTTCCCCCACCCTCCCTCTCTCTCTCTCTCCAGTGTGGGTGCATCAAGTCACATGTCCCCCCCCCCCACCCCTGTAAGGGTGTGGCCATACAGAGGGAACACTCTCCCTCCCTCCCTCTCTCCCTCTCCGGAAGCTGCAGCCCAGAGACCTTCAGACAAAGACCCAGGAGTCAGCCACACCCCCCCCAACCCCCTCCCATCCTCCCCACCCACCCCGCCCTTCAGACACGGAGAGCAGGTGGGCCAATTAGATTCCCCGGGGCCCGGTCCGATGAGGGGGCGGAGCCTGGCGTAATTGGCTCTCCCCCGCGGCTGGGCTCCACGACCTATGAATTATGAATCCCTCTCATCTCCGAGGGGTCTGACAGCGCGTGCCCTCCGACACGCCGGCGCTGCCGTTTAACCCCCGCGCGGCGCGTTCAAGTCGACACAAACACAACAAAGGCAGGAAGGGCCGACACGCAGACGACACGCCGCGCGGGGGTTTTGGAGAACCGAGGCGCGCTGTAGAACTTTCTGGATGGTGACGTTAAGGTTCAGAGCGCCGCTGGGCCGTGAAGGTGCCTCTCTCTGTACTGTGGAGAGCTGGAAGTCCAGCCACACGCTTTAAACACAGAGACGGAGACACCGGGAATAGTTAGCCAGGTCCCTGGTGTGGGTATGTAGAGGGAGGGCAGTGAAAGAGCAGGGGAAGGGGAAAGAAAGAGGGGGGAAAACATCTCTCTCTCTATCCCTCTATCCTTGCCTCTCTCTCTCTCCCCCCCTATCCCTCCCTCCACCTCCCTCACTCACTAACCCTCCCCACTCCCTCCCTCCCTCCATCTCTCTCGCCAGGTGCTTGTGTGTGAATATTTCATGAGCTCCAGTGCTGAGCAGTGTGGCTGCTGGCACACAAGGGGTGTTCTGATGTCTCCCGCTCGGCCCCAGCAGAAACAGAGGCCAGAGGTTTCAGCGCAGCTACAATTCTATTAGGGTGATGGGGGGTGGGGGGAGCAGGGCCAAGCAGCTCTCCATCTCTCCATACGACGAAACCCTTTCATTCCTCCCATCAGGAATTCCAGTTTCAAATTAAAAGGAGGGCTGGGGCTGGAGGGTTGGGAAGGGTGCAGTGGGGTGAACAATGAGCCCAATGTTGAGACGTACTGTAAGGAGGCTGAGGGGAGGAAAAGGCTATCTACGGCTGGAGGAGGACGAGGGGGGGGCAAACAGATTGGTGGCGGGCATGTCCAGACAACGGCGTCCATACAAGACCCCCCCACCCGGACAACAAGCACGGACAGGCGTGTTAGAAACAGGCTGGTGTCGCACGCCAACCCCAAGCCCCACACACACACACACACACGAGGGAAGGATGGAAACACTCCAAGTACTGTACAGGATGCTCCGGTTTCTCTCCCACCGCCCCCCCCCCCCCCCTACCCCCATGCGGTCCCCCCCTACCAGCCACGCAGGCTGGGCCAGGCCTGTCCAGGGTCGTGCCCCCTGCCGGCCCAGGGACGGGCTGGGCCAGGCCTGTCCAGGGTCGTGCCCACTGCTGGCCCAGGGACGGGCTGGGGTCACCATGCCTGGCATTCACACGTCCTGGCCCACAGAGGGGGTGGACGGCTGCTATTAATACCCAGGGTGTCAGGGAGGCCTTCCCTGAACCCTCCCCAGAGGAGGAGAGGTGGGGACTGGCGGGTCAAACCGGGGAGGCAGGGGGGCGGTGCAGCGGTATTGCGTCATCAGATCTTCCGATAATCATTCATTCGACAACATAGTTTACACAACCCCATATGTTGCCAGCGTTAGCAGCATGCCATCCTCAAGGTAGCGACTCACTGCAGCTCTACCCAGAGGGGGTCGTGGAGGAACCCACCTGGTCGCTCCAGGCGCAGTACAGGTCACAGATCACACCCCAGTTGTTGTTGATCACGCAGTCCAGCACCTTGAGGTGCGCCATGCCGTCCCCCGTCTGGGGGGGGGAGCGCCCCGCGTGGCCCCGCGTGGTCAGGAGGAGGTGGAGGAGGGAGGACAGTCTCTGAGCCCAGCGGGCATCCTGTCAGCCGTGGGAAGGGGGGGGGGGGGGGGGGGGTCGCCTCCGCCACTCGCTCAAACCAACTTAATAATGCATGACTCCTGGAACCCTTGGGAATCACCCCCAAAGACGACGCCCGGGACCCCGGGAAGCAGAACACACGGTCCCTCCTAAGACCTGGGGGGGTTGCTTGGCAGCGGGGATGCGGGCGTTGCCACGGTTACGGTCCTCTGACGCGACGTGCTGCTTCTGCTCGACGGGAAAACCCGCGGCCGCAGTCACCCGACACCGTGACTGGACCAGGAGAGTAAGGGGGGGGGGGGGGAGATGACGAAGAAGATTCCGGAATCCTCTCCTCCTCGCCCTCTCTCGTCCGCTCTGCGCACACTCTTCTCTCCTTCGTTTGTTTCCCCTCTCTGCTCTCCTTCTTTCCCCTCTCGTCCTCCTCTTCCTCTCCTCTGCGCCACCTCGCTCGCTCCCACCGGGCGTCGAATGAGGAGGAAGGGGCGGACGAACGACAGGGAACGGGCGACACAGATTCTCCAGTACCCCTCCCCCCCGCTGCAGAGTCCAGCACCCGCAGTCTCCTCAACAGAGACGACGAGGCTAGAGAAGGAGGCGAAGACGTCTCCGCTTCAGGGGGGCCGGCGTACCCCCACGTCAAGGCGCCTTCTGCGGAGGATTCTAGAAGGTGAAGGGGGGGGGGGGACAGTGCTGGCGGAGCCGAGGTCCTGGGACAGCTCCTGGAGATGCTGGCTGTGTGTCTGCCTCCAGCTCTCGCTCCGCTCCTCAATGACTCGGCACGTTGGCAGCTGTGCTGGATGCTCGCTGGTGCTCACTTATTTATCTCATGACTCGACACAAAGTCTTGTCCTCCTCGGCAGGATGAAGACGTCCGGAGGAGGGAGGGAGGGAGGGAGGGAGGGAGGGAGGGAGGGAGGGAGGGAGGGAGGGAGGGAGGGAGGGAGGGAGGGAGGGAGGGAGGGAGGGAGGGAGGGAGGGAGGGAGGGAGGGAGGGAGGGAGGGAGGGAGGGAGGGAGGGAGGGAGGGAGGGAGGGAGGGAGGGAGGGAGGGAGGGAGGGAGGGAGGGAGGGAGGGAGGGAGGGAGGGAGGGAGGACGCAGCCTCGCACCCCTCCCCTCAGGAAGAGGAGCACTCTGAAGTTGCTCGTCCCCGGTAAAACATCCTTCGATATTCATCCTTCACCAGAAATAGCTCATCCAGATCGTCAGATTGGGTCGCCCGCGCTTTTGCGAGGCTGGACGACGTTCCTGCGACATTATACGTTGGATGCTTTCTCCGCTGAAAGTGCCTCAAAACCCAAATTAAAAACAGCATCCAATCACCCCCACACAGAGCCTGAGGGGGCTGAGCGGCCTGTAAATATTTAACACCTTCCTACTCGCACGGTTACAGTTGCTCCCAGGCCTGTGTGGTGCGTGTGTAAATACACACACACACACGCGCGTGCCATCATTACAGACCCGCGGGAAGTCAGCTAGCCCCTGCTCTGAGGGAAAAGCTCAATGATCCCATCGCCAGCGTGCGCAGGGACAGCAAACAGCAGCGCGCACGCTGTAACAGTAGCAGTGCTCGTGCCCCAGGCTGCAGCTCCCTGGCTAATGCACCACAGACTGGGTAACACCGCAGGGCACGAACACAGCAACACACAGCCTGTCAACACCCAGACACTCACATGGGCTTAGGTTTCACTATGGGACTCGCATGCTAATACATAAGACGTCATGAAAAGTAGAGAGGTTTGTGTGTGTGCGTGTGAGTGCGTGTGTGTGCGTGTGTGCCTCAGTACAGGAATTCATAGTACATTAGGAATCCATCGTACAGGAACTCAGTGGAGATTGTGATCTTGTCGACATGGAAGGTTTGCTGGTGTGGGGTCAGAGGGAACACACGCTCAGGGGTCAGGCCGCTGAGAGGTCACCTCCATGAACCCCATCAAGTCAACTCAGAGCAGGCAGACTGTTGGCCCAGCCAGAACTGCCTGTGCCTCTCATGCTATACTGCAGTAACCTTGCTGCAGTCCCAGCTTCTCTCTATGAGCAGTACTGGATGGGAATAATACTGTACTGTACTGTACTACTGTACTCTACTAATGTATTCCTTAAGCGGCAGCTCTTATCCAAAGCCTCATACAGGGGGGGAATTTGAACGTCCCGACATCTTGATCTGCAGTTAAACATTTTACCACCAAGCTGTACCCACCCCCCAGTACCAGTGCTAGGTCTAAAACAGTCCTACAGTACTACGACTACAACAGAGTCCTAAATGTAGGAGAACCAAGTTGGGTGTCCGCAGTCAGTTTCATACAGACTACTGTCCTCGTCAATAACATGAGAGGATATGGGAGATTAATCCACGTCAAATCTGTCCCTCTGATCTCCTCCCCCACAGTCAACAGTCGGGCCCCAAAACAGCTGGAATCAACAACTAGCAGATGATGAAATGGGTAAATACCAACCAGAAATAGCTGCTGAAACGCCCCGCGTCCAAACAGCCCCCCCCCAATCACGCTAAGCCAATCCAGTGTTGACTCGTGGCCACACCCGCCCTCCCTTGCCAATTTAATCCAATCAATTCTGATTTATGGATTGGGTAGTGCTCAATGTTCTCCTACCCTCACCCCCCCCCCCTCCACACACACACACACACACACAGAGAATCGATGCAACACTCTCCTTTTAAAAACAACACGGCCATGTCAGACTGGCATTAAAACAACAGGAAATCATCGATAGCATCTAACTAATATTTGAATATTTACAGGCACAGTTATGTCATGTAAGTGTCCAATGGTCAAATTCATTTCTTGAATGCAGTTAGTTTTTTTGTCACCACGATCCAAGACAGCCCAGCTTCCAGGACTGAGACGAGACAGGTCTGTTCTCCTGACCAGGGCTTTGTCTGGCGTTCTGCAGTTCATTCATGAAATCCCTCCTTCGTCACGGTGCCCTTGTTCATTTCCAGCGCTGACAGGAAACGACACGATGACAGGAAATATAGTGTTTTCCTGCCAAGAAGACCTCAAACAGCCACACTAACACCAGGGCTCAACACCAGACCATGTAACTCCTCTTACGCAAGGCCACGTTCAAAACCACACTGGCTTTGCCGAAAGCAAGCACAACCACACACACAGGAAAAGTGTAAGTGCTTTGAAGGGAAATGTGCCAGTCTGGGAAAAAACACAGGAAATTGCTGATAAAATACCACAGTCAATATCTCCAGTATTGAGCTTGAGGTTATCAAAGCCCAATACTACTACTCACAACCTAGATGAACCTAGGCCAACCTACACTAAAGCAGACTAGCCTAAACTTAAGTAGGCTAACTAGTACAAACCTAGACTAATCTAGAAGAAATCTGGACTATCTAGTCTAATCAGTGTTAGAAGACTGGCATATTTGATATGAATCAACATCTGTGACCAACATCTGTGTCTTGGGAGAACAAGTGAGCGAGTGAGAGGGAAAAAAAGAGAAGACGGACAGAGATGAGAGATATGCCCTGGGCACATGTAATGGACACCACCTCAGCCTCACTGAGCATTAGGCTGGTGCTGCTGGCCCTGTCTGGCCCTCGCTCCTCCTCCTCCTCCTCCCCTCCATCCTTCGAGGGACAGGAACACAATGACAGAATAAGCTGTCACACTGAGCCAGTGGAGACAGAGAGACAGAGACAGAGACGAAAGAAAAAGGCCAGTGTGTTTCGCATCACCTAATCTCTCTTCTCCCTGACCCCACCCCCCCCCTCCCCCCCTCCCTCCCCTCTCTCTCTCTCTGACTCTCTCTCCCTCCATCCATCCGCCCATGCCTCTCTCTCCTCCCAGTGTGTGGTGAGTCTGGACAGACACCAGAGAGATGACGCTGGGCTGGGGACATAACAGGCCGGTCAGATGAACGACCAACAAGGAGCACGGTCTGAGTATGTCAGACCCCCCCCCCCCCACACACACACACATCCTGGCTATGAATAGGTGACCTTGCATGCTAGGAGGCACCACATGGGGGCTTCCTTCAGGTATGTTCCAGAGGAAAAAAAGGGGGATGATTCATTAAAGCCTCAATCCAGATGAGAGGCAACCTGGCACGTGGTCAGGTTAGCTCACTGACAGCAGAGGCTTTGAGCAAGGAAGCCTCGAAAGGTGCACTCTTCTGCAAACAGTGTGTGTGTGTGTGTGTGTGTTTGCTTGTATGGGTTGGCATCTGTGCGTGCGTGTCTGTGTTTGTGTGTGTGCATTTGAGTGTCTTGGGGTTGAGTTCAGCTCGGGGGCTTGTTTGTTGTGTACCACAGCAGCCTGGCTCCACAGCAGCCTGGACACGGAGCAGAACGCATGGGAGACATTTGTTTTTCAAATGTATGCAAATCACTTTGTATTTGCTTTGGCCTTTGATTCATGACCTATCGCACGTCAAGATATTTAAAAAAATAAACAAACAACAACTCTGGTTTCATTCTGCCCCAGTCCCAAAGGAACATGTGAACCTCCTCTCAGATGTGTGAGGTCATAATGACTTAATTGAGAGTCGCGCTGGGCGGGTGGAAAGACGTGTGGTTTGACACACGGAGAGCGCTGGCCGGGGGACAGACGGAACGAGGGGAAACAGAAGGACGAGTCTTTAACTCCCCGGCCCTCCTCGCCGGAGGTCACATGGTCGGTCCACATGCAGAAGAGAGCTGGCCCTTTGTGCCGCATTCCAGATAGAAAACACCACGCTGTTTCACCACGACAGCAAGAGTCATGCTTCCACCAGACACTGCAGCGGATGTGGGGGATGAATTCCCCCCCCCCCCCCCGACACCCTCTCCGTCCGTCTCTGCACGGGTTAAATATAGCGTCCCAGACAGCGTGTGGGGATGCAGGGCCGGTGAAATGCGAGCATGCTGTGGAAGGGGGGGGCAAACGACAGTTTGTAGAGCGGGGTTAGGCTTCTATTTTGAGGGAGGCAGAGCGCATCAACAGCACTCAGCACACTACTGCTCTCCAATGAGATCAATATGGAGAGAGAGAGAGAGAGAGAGAGCGAGAGAGCGAGCGAGATAGCGAGAGAGAGAGCGAGAGAGAGAGCGAGAGAGAGAGCGAGAGAGAGAGCGAGAGAGAGAGCGAGAGAGAGAGCGAGAGAGAGAGCGAGAGAGAGAGCGAGAGCGAGAGAGAGAGAGAGAGAGAGAAAAACCGAGAGAGAGACAGAGAGAAACCGAGAGAGAGACAGAGACAGAGAGAAACCGAGAGAGAGACATAGAGAGACAGAGAGAGAGAGATAGAGAGACAGAGACAGAGACAGAGAGAGAGAGAGAGAGAGAGAGAGAGAGAGAGAGAGAGAGAGAGAGAGAGAGAGAGAGAGACAAAAACCGAGAGAGAGACAGAGAGACAAACCGAGAGAGAGACAAACCGAGAGAGACAGAGAGAGAGAAACCGAGAGAGAGACAGAGAGAGACAGAGAGACACCGAGAGAGAGACAGAGAGAGACAGAGAGACAGAGACACAGAGAGAAACAGAGAGAAACAGAGAGAGAGAGATCACATTGCCAGAGGGGTTGTGAGTGGGGCAGGCCAGGTAGAACTAGCCAGCTCTACCCTCACACAGACAGACATACAGACAGCAGCTCTGGTCATCCTTCTTTCATACTGCATGTGGATCAGGCTGATACACCAGGAGATCAGTCCGTGTTCTGAATGATATCAACACTAACGTTGTGTCATTACAGCACAGGAAACACCAGGGAGACACTGAGCAGCAAGACCTCAGCTGGCCACGCAACCAGGCCTGGCTCCGGGGATGGCGGGTGGTGTGTGTGTGTGTGTGTGTGTGAGAGGGGTGTTTTTCTCCTAATGACTGGGAGCAGCTGTGCCTTAACTACCCCTGCGTGGCTACTGTCACTTTGCTCATGGGGCGGGCGGGGGTTTGGGGCGGGTGGGAAGGGAAGGGGAGACTGTGGGGGGTGGCAGGGGGGAGCACTAAGGAAGAAAGGCCTTGATATCTCCCTCATTAGAGAGCTGGGAGTGAACAAGACTGAAAGAAAGCCCAAACCCCCACCCTCCCTCTCACCCTCCCTCTCACCCTCCCTCTCACCCTCCCTCTCACCCTCCCTCTCACCCTCCCAGCCCTCCTTGGGGTTGAACCCCCTCATTAGACCCAAGAGGACAGGGTTCCATCAGCACTGAGGCTGGGGGACGAGAGGTGTGTGAGAGCGTTTTTCAGAGAGAGAGAGAGAGCGAGGGAAAAGGAAGTATGTATGTGTGTGTGTGTGTGTGTGTGTGTGTGAGAGAGAAAGAGGAAGCCAGTGAAAGAGAGAGTGCGTGTGTGTCAGAGAGAGCGAGACGGAGTTCCACCTGCACAACTCCCACATTGCAGGTGCGACAACAGCGATGACGGGCGTTCACACAGCTCCGTGCACAAGCTCCGACACACCACAACCCTGGCTGCTTCGGCCCTCCACAGCTACGAACGAGGAACAACAGACCAAAGCGCTTCGCGACCCTCGGAACACACACAGACCCCTCCAGGGCTTCTGCCCCCAACCATCCACACAGCAGTGCACGCCTTCTGGAGCAGATCACTAGAGGAGTTGTGACTGGGGCAGGATGATAACAGACCTCACGCTAGAGCACAACTAGCCAGCTCTATTCCTCACAGACAACCAAGACCAGGTCATCGTCCTTTGTTTTGTTTTTTATGTGACCTCTGACCTTTTCTGTGACCTCGACCTTCTCTGTTCAACACCGCTCAGGCTCAACCATGTCTGCGTGACTATGCGTTCACTGTCGGGTTTTCGAAAGGAAAGTTTACGCTGAGATCCAGTATCTGACCACGGAAACAACAAAGTTGACAAACACCTAACATGAATGCCTCTCTACACACACACACACACACACACACGTTCCCAAAAGCTTTATGACATTCATTTCTGGTGCTGACTCGGTAAGAGGATTACTGTACTCCAGCAGCCAAATCATGGGAGGGGTTAATCCACAGCATGCCGTCGCTGCTATGCTGTTATGACATGCATCATCCAGCCAGCTTCTGATGATGATGTAACCATGGAGGCAGCCCTGTTCATGTAGCGTGTGTGCATGTGTGTCGGACATGAGTTCCAAAAAATTGTATTTATCTGACAGCCAGAACAGAAAAGACCAGTGAGATTTGATCAGCTAAACGACATATTTCATTTGGTTGCTGTTTGCACTCAAACGGCAAATGATGAACTCAGTCACCCCTCGAGCTGGCAGACTGTCAGTTGTGAGTGTTCATCCTTACTCTGCCTGGCCTTCCTAAGCTCAAGCAGGACACATTCTCAAAAGGGATCTGCAGGGTCTTTCTTTGTGAACACAAATCAATATCAGACAGCTTTGACCGCATGACGCTTTTCAGAGAAATGTTGGGTGGATTGAAGGCCTGATAAAACGGTTTATTGCAATAGTCTGAGTCAGAAGTTCTCCTCAGACAGCCGGCAACTTTGTCATGATAGGATGCGTCCATTACTGTGACTACAAGAGTTACAAACTTACACAGCACATTCCTCTGGCCAAGTTTAACTATAGTTTGACACCTGCTAGGTTACACATATCATTTCAAACGAGGCTTTTTAAGAAACAGCTTTGCCCAACGCTTACTCGTCACACACAAACAGTACTGTCGGGGTAGGCAGCAGAGGTTTGCTAGCGTTAACACACACTCCCTCCCCCCTGAGTCTAAAAGCAAGAGAACACCAATGTGAAACTAGAACACATTCAGTCAAAACAACAGTCAGAGTATAATAAGAGCCAGAATTTTACCTCACAAATTGGAGATGTGGTTTTGTTTTTACTCTCTTCATTGTCTTGCGGTGAATCAGTCCAACGTGTCGCCATTATTTCATTTCAAACCGCAGTGGTAAAAGTCCTTCTGAGCCCACATTGAGATTGGGTGGAGAGATCCGAAACCAAGCGATGCTCCGTCCAGATAAGGGGTAGAAATGGAAGGGATTTAATCCACTCTGTCCTCCTACTTCATATCCACCAGTTGGAAAACTGAAATCAAACACGCGCAGTCAAGTTAAAAGAATGTCAATGGAAGGCATGTCATTCACACGTGTTCAAATCAAGCGACTGTGTATGGCAGTCTCCCGGTCTAGCCAACTTGGGTTTAGACAGTTAGCACATCCCAATCCCGAACAGTGAATTAATGTAAGCCTACTTAATTACAGTTGTACATTTTACGCTTGAGTGAGACTTGTATGCTACATATATTGTTATTGTACAAAGTAGTGGCCCCGAAAGCAGCACTGTGTACGAATAGTTCCTACTCTAAACCTGCTCTTAATTGACCACACATGGACATAAGTAAACAAGATAACATGGCCCTCATTTTCCAACGTGTGCTCAATACTAGACATGCAAAAAGGCCTGTGCTCATAGATGACGTTTGACTGAGAGCTTGGATGGGATTAATGACAAGCGCGAGAGCAAGCAGCCACCATGGGCCATAAGACAACATTGAAAAGGGTTCTGTACTCAAAAGGACAGTGGACAAGTCACCTCAACTAACATGTAATTCAAATCAAAACTCTACAATCTGGGCTGTCACTTCAAACTGAAATCATGAATGCACTTGTAACAACCCATTCATTAGACTCCCTGCAAGTAGCAACCCCGAAACGTTACGAAGAACGGACTGCAGACGGCAGGCTGCCGATAAATGAAGAGCGCCACAAAAACCTACCTGTTATTAATTCAGTAACTCCGGAAAATAACACATTGTCCACGTTTTAAAAAACGACTTTTGTGATCGTGTGAGTGTTTCAGATTTCTTGTAGTCGGTTAAAAAGAAATAAGACAGGCTGACGCAGACCAAACACATACGTCGCTCAAACTGGCTTTTTCTCTTCTTGGAGCTACACACTGGCAGCTACCTGTTAGGAAAAATACACTGGAAACATGGTAAACGCCCATTACTATACATCCTTTTCGATCGATGTCGATAAATATTATGGCTGTTCTTCATGTATTTCCTTGCAAATTGAAGGCTTTCTTCCACATTTGTTAACGGAATTTACTCAAAAACTATTGTACCGTATGCCCACGGTCCTTGTTGGCGGCGCGACAAACTGGATTGTGAGATTGACAAATCTCCGATTCTCGTGAAACACCGCCCCTTTGCTGGCTCTCGGGGTGATCATCCAATCACATTCAACCATTGAAATGCGTATTTTTAAACCCCAGCCAACAGGACGGGTCCTTACACAAATATGAAGGTATAATGGTCAAACTGGTGCAAAAATTTGAGAGATGGTGTTTGTTTAAAATGAAATATACCAGGCGAGTTTAATATCGCACTTTAAATGTATCTCTAGTGTTTGCTTAACTATAATGAACAGAAACTATAAACTGAATGTGTGCGTTTGAGTTAGGGCCTACAGCCTTAGGTGACTAACTTTTCTGTTACTGACACAGTCTGACAAAATTAATGCGATTACATATTTTGTTCATTATTTACTTATCTGGATGTCTGTCTAACTGCACCCACGAATGACAAGGACATCATCCGACGTGCCATTTTTATAGGCTACTTCAATCTCATTCTTGAAAAGCTCTGATGTGGTCCTCTGGAATAAAATGCCTCTGCGACATTAAACCGGACCGTCTGGTCACCAACTGTATTTTTACTGTACTTTTTATTGTGACACGACGGGCATGGCAGACACATGGAACTCTACTGTGCAGGGAAAATGCAACACAGCTGATCTAGACTGGCACAAAGGCAGGCAGTGTCCTGTTTGCTGGCCACTCCAACAGCACAATAGACGAGGGGACAATAGGGGGGACTCTTTTGACCCGTTTTGTTGTGAGGGCTCGCCAGCCATCGAGAGAATCTATTGTCTAAAGAGACGGTGCACTCTCAAACAATGTAACATTTAGCTTTTCTTAGCGTAGTCGCTGTGAATTCGTTTTGTATACGTTTTCTTATTAATTAATAAATAAATTAATTGACAATGCACACTGCTCCTAATAATGCTGATATGTGGCACCGGCATGCCAAATGGTTTATGTTGTTCAGAAAGTAATATTTTGGGCAACATGATTGCAGTTTACTGACTGTTAAGGGAGGGGGGGGGATATGTGTGTGTGTGTGTGTGTATATATATATATATATATATATATATATATATATATATATATATATAAGAAGCATTAGTCTATAACGCCCCCCCCCCATATGTATATATATATATATATATATATATATATATATATATATATATATATATATATATATATATATATATATATATATATATATATATATATTCATGTAAAAAGCAGTTTTCCATCTCCAAAAGTGAGATCACAGGCAAGCAATAAAAGCTCAACTAACAAACACCAAGAAAACAATGTTGTTTTCTGGGGCCTGCTTCCAAACAACACTCAGCCTGGCTGTATTGGCTGCATCCCTTCCTCTTATCCCATTACACTGCGGAATCAGATGTGGAGTCTGTATAAACTAATTGTAGATGACAGAGATCTGAAGCACATAAGAAACACTGAAATAAACAAATCTCAATAAAATATGTTATACTGCAGTCTGCGGGATACAACTGATACATTGGGGTATTTTTGCTCCGTGGGATTTAGTCGTAAACAAATGTCTTGCCTTGTTTTGCACATCCGTATTTTGGCGCTGTCATACAAATTACGTTATCATACTCTAATGGAACCAATGTGCTTCTACAGAACAGTATTTTTCCGGTGACGCTTCATGATTTTACAGTCGCTACTAACGGTGCGTATGTAATCCTGTACTTGCAGAGTCAGAATGACAGAGAGGACAGAGATTACGAGTCTATAAAAGCGAATATTTGGGTGGATTAGAAGATCACGTGAAGTTCAAAACGGAGTGGCGGTGTGATTGAGACAGGTGGAGATTTTGAGAACAGCAAAGCATGCCATGGAGATGAGGGGATCCACTTTACAGCACGCAAACTTTGCCAAGGGTGTGAAAACAGTCGTTCCCAAGGGGTAGATAACTGCCAGATTACTCTTCATTAACTGAAAGGCTTAGCTGTATAAAATATTTAGTTAAATATCAAACCTCAGACCACTCTTTATATGGGTGAAAGTATTATGTACAAGTGTACAATAAGGTACAATGTGTTTAACCAATGTAAAGGTTGTATAATAGAAAATTCAGATGACTGAGTTGTGTAATTGGATGACACTCAACATCAGCCAAATTATCAGGCCTTCTGGCAGGGTAGCATCCACTGGAACATGATGTACAGTAGACAGAGAGAGACAGAAACAGAACATCTAGAGTGCATATTTGTGTATCTCACTGTATCTGAATGGGTCTGGTAGACCCAGAGAGTTATGGCTTTGTGTAAGCCACGGCAGCAATTGAAAGAAGATGGCAGGTACAAATCAAGAACTAGGTTGTTGTTTTTACTTTGTGAATCATTAAAAAGTCATTTAGAGAGAGGAGATTGAAGTCATAGATACGTCCACTCCTCAGATCTGTTGTGAAACACAGGAAAACACAAAGTATTTGAAGAGATAACCTCAGTAATAATGACAGAAGGATCGTTTCAAAGGAATGTGAGATCCGGAGAGTTGGCATTGCAAACTGGCAGCAGAGAAAGATCTAAACTTGACATTAAGCCGGCCCGCTCTCAAAGGTAAAAACAAAGGCACAATCGTTTTTGGGAGTAAACACGTTTTTATCTGTTGTCCTGGTGAGCTGAAATTGAATCCCGACGCACTGTTGAAGCGGCGGCTTCATATGTCAAGTGAATACATGCGTGGCCATTCAAAGGCACAATTCCCGTTTTGTTCCTTTTGTTCTCTGCTCAGTTCACCTGTAGCCCAGTTCCTGTGTTCTGGCCCCGGACACAGTTCCCTTAAAGGAGCATTACAAAGCCGGGGCATGAGAACCCTGAGCGGCTTTTTGTCCCCTCCGCCCTCCCCCAGATCTGGCTTCAAGGTGAGGGACAATGGCCAACAGGTTCCCAGGGTGGTGTAGAGGGGCACCCAGCGCAGCAGGTAAGTTAACCGTCCCCAAGTGTTGATCTACGATAAAGGGGACAGGGAGTCTCAGCTGATGGCACAATGGGTGTCATTGTGGCTCCTGCCACATGGATAGCTATCCCAGAATGCCTTCTTTCTTATTAAGGTCACTCCTCCGTCTCTCCTGCCAATCCGTGCCTATAGGTGAGGCTGTTCTTAAAAGACGGTGTGTCGTCGGGGGTGAAGTTAGGATTATGTGCATGTCTCTGCTCCTCCGCAGCTTGATTTTCCTGATCCCCCCCATCTCAACCTAAACAGTGGCTGGTTTGCCCGGCCAGATGAGAGGGCCGTAAACTGCAGGTAATCCATTGCGTTCCCTCTGGGATCTACTGGGTTCCTATATCCTTCCAGCACTATTCGTCTGAAGTCATGGAGCTTTTACAACAACATAACTGCTTTCCGGGTGGGGCTTTTGTTTTCAGGCTCGGTTGTGTCAACAGTCACCCCACAGGCAGAGGAGACCTGGTAATGGAGCGTTACCTTGGTCCCGGAGGTGAAGAGGTCAAAGGGTAAGGAGAGGAACACTTCAGACACCTAAGTACTGTTAGAAAAGTAAACACGATTGTCCGCATTGTCTCTTCATCTCTGTCCGGGAGTGTGTGGACCCAGAGACGTACTCTACAACAGGTCACCAGGGAATTCAACCTATTTTAGAACCCTGTTTATGTTCAACCCCAGACCTCTCCTGAGAGACATTTCGTACTCAACAAAAGCATATGTGTGTGTGTGCGGTTGTGTAGTAGTTGTTTAGATTGTTATGTAATTAAGAGGAAAGTGTGCATGACCGCATGGCAACTCTCTCCAAGTGGGTACTGAGTGAAGTGAAGCATGTCAGAGAAACATAGTCTAGTGTCATGCACAATTGATGTTTAGTCACCCAGAGACAACACAGCCCTTGAGAATGAGTATATGTGTGTACGTGTGTAGGTATAAAAGTATTATATATGATTGTACAAAGATGTGTTTGTAAAAAACGTTTTTCCTCAGCTTACAATAACAACCAAACAACACATGGAGAGTCTGTGTTTATTACAAAGTATGAAAGACAATATGAACTAATCCTCAACGGGTAAAACCAGAGAACGGCAGCAGACAGAAGGGGCCGTGACGGGTGACAGATGGACGTAGCCATGGCAACCCAGTGCCAGGCTGGCGCCCACTCCTGTTTCCGTGACAACAGGGGGCGCTGTTGAAACGCCTGTCTCTCCACTCCACCCCGTTCGTCTCCCCCGCTGTGTTTGTCATGAGAGTGCTGACGGACGCACGGAGCACAACCCTGCTCGCATCAGAGACGCCCAAAGTTGAGGGCGTGAAGACTTCACTATCTGCAGGGAGGGGTCTGACACAAGATTAGAAGGCTCTTTTTGTGTTTGTGCTCTTGTAGTCTAGCCCTCAGGTCTGGAATTGTTTAGCACGAGTTGGTGAACAAATGATCTATTGCAGAATGACCAACAGTAACTTTGCCAAGCAAAACAAATCATTGATAAAACGGGGGCACTCCATTTCTCTCGCTGTTTACAGAGCTCAAGGTAGATGGGGAGTCCTGTGTCTGAAAATACAGCTCTTTTGTGGTGTTCCTTTCTGTCTCTCTCGCTGGGCAGGAACACTCTGTTCTATGGTCAAACTCCTCAGATACATCCCTCCCCCTTCCTGTGTATTTCATCACACACACACACACACACACACACACACACCCCAGGAGATCAAGGTCCCAGCAGTATTTAAAGTTAAGTTGACATAGGATTGAAACAATTCGAATCAACCATGTTCCATTTCCCTTTGAATTAAAAGCACATTAGGATTTCACGGATAATGTTAAAATGTATTTAATAAGCCATAAAAGTCCATATCACAATGCCAAAAACATGAAAAACTGTAGTGAACCGGTAACAGGGCATGATTTGTCGCACGGACATCTAATATACATTTATACTTATAAACATACAATCAACTAACAACTCAGGACACTTGTATGACTTGGAAGACTCAGGTGTTATGTCACGTTGGTTGAGTACAGGATGTCTGTGTTGTGTTCTTCTCAGACCTTGTACTTCACCTTTCCCTTCTCACTGATGACACAGAGGTGCTGGAAGGAGCACAGAGAAAGGATGGAAATAGAGAAGGAAAGAGTCTCAATCAGATGTTCAATGACTTAAGCAACACATTGTTCTAGTTTATGGAACATCATAGAAATATGTTTTAATCCTCCTTGTCAACAGGGTGTACATTTGTTCACCCGAGCTTCCTTATCTGATGTGGTGTTGAAATACTGTGGTGAGGAACCCCCCCCCCCCCCCCCCAACCCCTGATTGCAGATCTATGAAGGAGGGGGGAATGTTGGTATGTAAGGTCAGATGTTTCCCAGTCAAAAGTCACCTTGTGTTTCGCCGTTTCCTCGAAAGGAACCTGTTCTCCCTGGCAGCATGCCCTCACAACTACAAATCTTAAAAATGATTTTTCTGTCCTTATCTTTACACATTATAAATGAATAATGTAGGAGCAAATGTGTTATGGTTTGGCATGTGTGTATTTGGGAGGTAGATGGACTGGAAACAATGTTGTAAAGCAGCATGCTAGTGAGGACATTTCAGATGTAACATTGATATCTTTGAACTGTTGAAACAGATGTTTGTCATCTATATTTGAAATATACAATATTTGATAGATCGGAAAGGGGGGGGGGTTAATCCACAAAACATGCTGATTCTAACCCAAACATACCAAAAAAAGGTTTTATGGAAGTCAACATCCAAAAGCAAAAACAAACATATACATGCATACATCTGGTTTGGAGCACATTGGATCCCATAAATTGGATGCTGACTCGTAGAAAGTTCCACACAGAGATAAGAACAGTAAATTTCACATAAGAATGCACTAACTCAATTTAACATGCTAGGAGTGCTGGCATGAGGCACAGTGCTAGTCTGTAAAAATATACAGGTATTTCAAAACGTACACACACAATTACACGCTCACACACTTTTTTGAGTGGTACTTTACTGTCCATCAAAGGTTGCAATGTTGATTTGCCCCTGCACACCAAACTCCCTTTACAAGAGTGGGCGAGTTGCTTTTCCAGGGGGAGAGGTGTGGTTTTAATCTACTGATGCTTACTTTGAGTTCTTTCTCCAATCTCTTTCATCTCTTTCAGACTGCCCTGTAAAGGTCATTGCATAGGTCAGGGGAGAAATTGAGCTCTGGCCTTACGTTCAGGTCACGGAAATATTCGTTATAGTCCAAGGCGTAGCCCACAACAAAACGGTTGGGGATTTCGAATCCCACATCTGTTGAGGAAAATAACGAATAATAAGAATGTGCATTTGTCAACAATGTACTTTAGTCTGAATGCTTTAAAAAACACCCGTAAATTCTCAAGAGGTTAAATCGGGTCTTATACACACACACACACACACACACACACGTGTTTTAGGGTAAAAGAATACCTCACATACAATTTTTATCCAAGCTGGTCAAATACAACATTTGCAGCACCATCTGATTCAATGTTACAGTATGGAGCACTCGGACAATGAAAGTAGGTAACATGACACTGACTTAACAATCGTTGGATGAGTGGCAGACATTGATAATGGCTGCGTGACAAATATGGCTGAACGGGGGGGAAGAGAGGACAAGTCAGAGAGAGGTACGTACAGTCAGGGAGGCCTCCAACTCCATTCGATACCCTCTTCACCAGCAAACTGAAACACACCATTCAGTATCACAGTACAAACAACATGTACAGTGCAAATTTCATATCAGACAGATCATGGACAATCAGATTAGATTTGCATCAGCGTCAAACAATCATAACCATGCAGTGATCGTGACAACAAGAAAGCTCCTGCAAGATATTTGAAAAAGAATTCCACTGCACTTAGTGGAAGTAATGAATCGAAATGCACTGGAAGGAGGAAATAGCACATCCAGCCCACCAGCCCTAGCTCATAGCCTCCATATACTCGGCACGCACAGACACAAGACGTCTACAGTCTGACTAACAGAACGGACGCCTGTTCGGACAGGAAGAGGGACGTCGTTTTCAAGCGTCTGTCACAGCTTTGGCATTTCCCCCCGCACAGAGTCTGTGCCACTCACCCCGCAACCTTGACCATCTTGGGTTCAAAAGTGTCGACATGCTTCAGAAGAGCCTTCATGGTCTTCCCAGTGTCGACTATAGCCTGAGGGAAGAATGAGATGGATGTGGATGTTTAGCGTTTCATCAGGCGGGAGGAATATGCAAACTGTGGTATTACAAAGCATATCAAGAGCCATGGTTTACCATTCACATATTATGTTGCGTAGCTTAACAGAATGGTGTGTGTGTGGGTGTGTGTGTCGGGATCAGTAGGAATGCATGTGTGTGAGTGCATGTTACATGAAGCCATCTCTCTACTGTTGATGTGATCTGCAATGTTGTTTTCCACTGAGAGTCACAGTACGGCTGACAGCTCTCATGTGATATGGTGTTTACACACGGATGACTTCAGTCTGGAAACGTTCACATCTGAAACATGATCCCGCAGAGGAAATACCTCTTCTGCTCCCTTTTGTTTTCGAGACATAAAAACTGCTGAAGAGCTGTGGTCAGTATTGGGAGATTTTGTTCTTAGTTTGACCATAAACAAAAACAATGTGGGTGACAATTCAATATCAAACTTAGGAAACCACTTGCGGTTCCTTTTTCCATTAATGAGATCAATTGTTTTGCTTCCTCAATGTTACGGTCTCCAACATGATGCCAACTCATGTGGTAAACACGACTGGATATTGACACTTACCTCCACAATCAGCACATTCTTCAGGGACATGGAGGAGAAAAGAGAAACCATTTTAGTTCAACTGTCAACAACACAAGAAGAGGGCCTGGATGACTTTCTTGCTAGAATTGACACTTATTGGACTGTAACCATGGTTACACTTCTGCTTCAAACTTCAGCGTTAAGAGATGCAGTACACAAACCCATCATTGTGCAGCCTCATAATGTACGATTGTCTGTAGTGTACAGTGAGTCCAAAGTCGCTGCTAAGGGTCTTGGTGTTGCACACTTTCTTTGGTGAACTGATTCAAACGGCAGGCTGACACTGAAGCTGGCTGTATGGATGTCTTTGTGAGACTGCTTCAGAGTAGCTATGGTTCGAGGCTGGGGCTCAAAGAGAATGCGGGCAGGCGGCCAAATGTCCTGGACCTTGCGGGGCTACCACCTGATCTGTGTTACGTAACACAGTGGAGCAGTCCTGACGACAAGGAGCCACCGTGGGCACAACCAAGCAGCTCTGCTGCATACCTCCGCTGCACTTCTCACAGCCAGACACAAGCACAACATTAGCTCTTCATGGTCATCACCGCATGGACTACAAATACAATGAACCATGGACTCCAAATCCACAGATCTATGGACTACAAATACAATGAACTATTTCAGACACTGACACAAGATTTTACGTTATTCCTCTAGCCCCCCAACCCACACACACGCGAACCCCCCATATCAGTCATTGTATTGTTCCACCCTTGTCCTACATCTGACGAATCCTTACCTGGAAGGGCCTCCCTTCTGCTGGGAGGGGAGAGACGACTGGAATGTACCAACATGCCCACATGCAGAGAATTCCACCCAATCAAATCATCTGAACGGTCCCTCTGCACAGTGCTCCAAACTCCCCCACATCGCACACTCACTAAATTCCGACCTAACACTCCACAACTTTCCGCTATGACGTTTTGGAGTTGGAAAGCTGCTCTCTGAATTTTTTGGTTCAAGTCAAGGGCTTTAGGACTGCAACACTGCTGGTGAATGGTGATAAGACTGCTGTCAGTTGGCCCAGAGGAATGACACCATACAGCAGGGCTTTACACTAAGGGTAGGACACACCACCATTGCACTATCAATACTACCCTGTGGTGACAGTTGGACAAACCCTCTTGACCTAATGACCCCTCTGCGATGACCTTGGGTAATGTTTGTGACTGCGAGATTGTATTTGCCAGGAAAGTGGAGAGTGAGAAAGCGGGAGGGGTAAGAAAGGGTCAATAAGAGACTGGGAGAGAGACATTCTGAAGTATTTTGCTGTCTGAAAGAATAATTATGTCAGGAGACATGATTCCTCGTGACACTGGCAGTGTCCTCTATTGACTCCAGATTGTAGAAACACATACTATCCAGAAGGGGGCCACACTTCCAAAACTAGTCACAAGTTTAGGTGCGTGCACCCCATAAAACAGTGACCACTGTGTTTGTGCCAAATGACCCATCGAGACTCCAAAATGCATGTCCCTACAACCTCTTCAAAGTTCCTCAAAATGCCTGCGAATCTGCCTCGCAGGTCCTCATCCCTCCTCAGCGATGGTGAAGTACAGTGTTAAGTGTTATGCACTTTCACCATGAAGAAAAACAAACTGGTGCGTTCAAAGCTGTCCACACTCAAACGACAGCCGGGACAATGACACCGAAAATGTGAAAACAGAAAGGAATCATGATGAAGTTGCGTCACTTAATGATCTCGTTTTGCTCAGTGCAATTTCTCACAGTCGGACACTGTAGCACATTCAACTACCTGTCATTATTACTCCGGTCTACACTACTGATTTCAGTTAAAGTGCAGGACATATGTGTCTTCCTTCCCAACATCCACTTAGCGTTCAGAAAAGAAATTAAAGAACTGACAGAGCCATCTGGTGGCCAGGAGGTTTTTCCACCATCAAATCAAAACAAGTCCTTTTTACAAGCAATGTCACAAAATACTTCACAGAAGCCCACCTGTCCAGCACCAAAGACTCACCCAAACCCTCAGAGGAAGTTTGGTATGTTATGGTTGATCATGGTTTCCATGACACCAGATCTTGAAACGTCCGCTTCCGTCACATGGACACTCACCAATGACCAGCAAGAATGAATGCACACTGGAAATTATGTGATCATAATGAATGAAGAGAGTTACACAATCAATATCACTTACCGTGCTTGTACATTCTGTGACATTTCAAAGCTTTAGCCTGCAGCTAATGAGCTCATTAAACCTGGAGAACGGAGAGTCAATATACAAAGTGATGGACATGATTAGACTTGGTGCTTACCTTCCCTCGAAGCACAGACAGATCTTGACTTCCTATAATGTGCAGGTCCTCTGTCGATTGGTCATTCTGATAACGTAAACACAACAGATTGACATGTGCACGTGGTCTGACAAGGTCAAAGTTCAGGGTCTCCGACCGAGGACCCTGACAGAAAGGCTCTCCAGGATGACAGTTATCAAGATTCTGTTGGTCACAAATCCTCTGAGATAAAGAAGCCTGGGGTGACGTCACTTGATCCCAACAAGACCAATCAGACTGGCCCGCCACGAGCACAGAGTCCTGAGGTTGTGGTGGTCTGAGTTCAGCCTGGGACACAGAGGGCTTGAGATCACCCTATCCTTACATTTGGCCACTTGCAGACAAGCTACCCAGACAGAGAGATTGGCTATGCTGCAGAAAGCTGCATGAGGATCAGAACCACTGTCACTCTAAATAATGAGGCTCCAAGAGAGATTTTCCAGCCAAGCACTTTCCACACAAGACAAAAAGAAGCAAAATACAGTCTGATATCTAGGTTATCTTGAATCGACCTTCAGAAGAAAAAAAAGTGTTTTGTAGACTTGTCTAACGAGGTACATTTATATGAATATGTTGCTGTGTTGGTAGTCTTACAACCATACTGCCTGTATCACACTGCACTGCCTTGCTAATAACAACTGTAACAGAGTAAGGGCACCAGGACCAACTGCCCTTGAGATGCCCCTGTATGCGGCTCTGCAACATCATCTGTGCAAGAGTGACACTCAGAGGAAAGAGCGTTGCACTGCGCATAATATCAGCGCTGAGAACCGTCCAGTGTTGTTACTGGCGATGAGATGATGTAACACAGCTCTGGGAAAATGTCATGAATCCAAATCATTTGATCCAAGAGTGTCACATCTAAATCAAGCCCAGCTTCCAGCTCCATGCAGTGCTGGTCAATACTTTCACCTTGATGAAAATTGAAATAAATGCATTATTTCTGTGAAGAAAAAAACTATATTTGGGATTGTCAATAAAGATAATCATAATAATCATAATGCTTTTGTAATGAGTAACAAAACAGATACAAAAAAAAAAACAAGATGAATTAGTGGTCAGCAGAGATTTGATCCCAGACATCCGCTAGTGAGAGCTGGTCTCTTATCTCTCTGAGCCACTGTTGTTCTGAAGAAGGGTGGACTCACACACAGTAATAAACACTAAACCGGATGATGTCATCCACTTTTGCAAGAGCGTTGAATGTTTCATGACACCAAATCTTCTAATTGTGCTGTGAAATCCAACTTGGGTAGAAACTACATCCATGCAATGAAGACAATGAATCCAACATGGGGTTCACAACAAACACCAGTTCTAACCTACCAGAAGAGTAACACATTTTTTTATATTACAATGTGTGCTTCTACATTAGTGTATTTTAATAGCTTTTTTACTAGTTCTAGAACTGATGGTATTAGTTAACTTACCAGGTAGCTCTTCAGCCTGATAAACTCCACCCTGGTCTCCAGGTGCTTGTTGGAGTTGCGGCTGAGCACCTTGATGAACTCCACCAGATCTGAGCAGAACTTGTATCCTCCCTTCAGAACACATAGCACCACAATGTCGTGGTCCCCAATGTCATCCATGATGTGGCGGGCTAAGCGTTCGATCCTATGGGATGAAATTACAATTAACATTCCCAGGAAATTGTATATGCACGTGTGCGCGTGCACAGTATGTGGACTGTAATCTAATCTAGGTCACATGAAACAGAGCTTCCGTTGACTATAGAAAGGAATATAACATACACCTTCAAATGTGATTAAAACCTGAGTAGATTTAGATATGATATAATGATATGATGAGAGATGCTAACTCTGCTGTTACAATGGAGATACAACTGAACTGTGCAGTATATTTATGGCCTATACATAGCCTTTATACTCAATGACAAGTCCTCCAAGTCCTGTTCTTAAATAGTGGTCTGATGGAGAGTGGAAATGGGCTTAATTGACCATGATTTATTAGGCACTGTCATTCCTTCCCAAATGGGGTGAAAAAGTAATCTGTGATTAGTCGGTGACCACAGCGGGAGAAAACACAGCAGTCTCAAAAAAGGAGAGCCTACATCTAGCCTTCGTTACGTCTTCATCATCAAGCATGATTCTGAAGATTAAAACGTTCAGAAAACATGTTGGGACGTGTGATTTACAAAATTAGAGTGTTAACCATATTAGTGGGCAAAGGTTGTTAGGTCTTGCTTCAAAAAAACACAATTCAAATGGTTTTCCAATTAAATGATGCATTCCCTGATCCCTTAAGAGCAGGCTACCTGTCCATGATAACCCCGTGTGGAATGTAGACGCTCTCGATGTCCTCATGGTAATGCTCTGGATATGTGAAAAGGTCGAGGCTGTATCCAGGCCAGTCATCCTTTATCTTAGACATAAGTAATAGGCTGACATACAATAGGCTGCATGACGGTCAAGCGATCCATCATCAAACAGAATAGATCCATAGCAAAAACAGTCGTCCGTTACAGTGATGTTTTAACAAACAGGAAACTTTAGAACCGTTTACCACAATTCCTGCTTCCATGCGTCGAGGGTCGCTCTCTGTGGTGGCTGGTTGAATGCATTGTGCCATTTTTTCCTGCGTTTACAAGCTGTCGAAGTTTACGAGCTGGTCGGCTTACCACTGTAGAACAGTTAGACTTAATTTTGGACTGCCTTAGTGAAGATTGTCAATGTCTTGAATCAGTAGTCAAACCCCGTGTCATGAAAAGACGTATACAGCACACAGACCCACACACCAAAAGGGAGACTTGCACGCCTTGGTCATGCTTAAGTTATTTGCCTGGCCACAGAGACTGTTGTGTTTCACTGGCATTCCTTGTGACCGGACAACGAATTGCACAATTGGAAATTCAACGGGGGACATCTAATTAACAGCATGTGATTTTTTGTTGTTATAAGTATTAATTTACCGTGATGTCCATGTTTAACATTAAATATAGGCTAGCTTCAAGCTAATCATTGTGTTTTGAAATAAACCGTCAAATGATGTAAACATATCCACAGCTAGTAAGGTCACGATATAATTTGTATAAATTTGTATCTAAACGAAGACAACTATAAACAACACTTGCAATGGATAATTTCAAGTTTATTTTTCTGCTACTGTACCACAAACAAAGATGGGTTTGGAAAGAGATAAAATTACATTTTCACATCCAGGCCTCGCTGAGGATTTATTCTTCTATTTAAAGTCCACTGACACAGGTCGAGCTCGTCTAATAAGAGTGGCAGGAAAAGAAAGTTCTTAATTGTTGGCGATGTAGATAGTCTTGTATCTCTCAATCATGTCTATGTCTCTCTCCAGCTGTTTCATCTCCAGCTCGAGGCGCTCCTTGCGGTACTTCTTGGGGGTGGTGTCTGTGACAACCGAGAGTCCCTGGTACTGATGGTGCAGCTCCTCCCAGTTCTTCTTCAGACCCTGAGTCAACAGAGTCATCAAGGAAGATCTGTTAATTATCTACTGTAGTCATAAGTCACAAGAACAGCTCACCAGTCAAGCAAAGAAACTAGCTTATGTCAAGTCCACAAGTCAAAGTTTGCATATTACCCTCAATACTTATTAACACAAAAACATGCACAGTTAACTGTCTGGATGCTGATGCTGTATTTCAGTCTATTCTATTTTTTTCTTCATGACAATAGGTTACCCATGTATACTGTATGTATCGTCATGGTAGGATGTAAATGGGGGCCTATGGGATTTACCCGAAGGATAGTCTGCCTCTCATCATCAGAGAGCTGCTTCATAGCTCCCTGCTTCATTCGCTCCTTCACATAGTTGTCATACTCCTCCTGAGCCCTCTTCACCTCCTCCCTGCGCTGCAGAAGGTACTCAGGGGTCTCTCCATAGTCCTAGAAACAGGAGAGTTCATTTAGCTCCACTCCAAGATAGAGGCTCTTCAGAAAAAAAGGATCCCTAACAGCTCCAGGCTAATATTACTACCTACTGGACAGACAATGCAACAACAGTTCAAGATGTACCTTCTTCTTGATGTACTTTGGAACAAGGCCCGAATTCTCCAGAAGCTGCTTGTCTCCGCTTTTGGTGTCAGCGTAAATGGGCTGGGGTTTCCTAGGCACTGACATGATGGTCTCATTGGCATTTGTTTTTATAAAGTCCTTTTTGGTGTGAATGCCCATAAGTGGTTGCTCAGACTTAGTAGGTACCCGTGGTTTCCTTACAGTCGTGGTACCCTTATTGGTCAAACGTTGTGCTGAGGGGGGGAAAAAAAGGATTAAAAAAAGAAATAGTTCAAACTGAGAAGGTAGAAGAAGAGCTAGAAGAGCTAAGCTGTTGCCTACTCTCAGGGAGTTTGGGTTCCTTTGAGTGCTTAAGCAAGTATTTCTCTGGAGATGGCACGTCTACTTTAGCTGGTCCCATGGTCTTATTGGTAGTCTTATTCTGCATCCTCTCCTGCTTAACTTGTGACCTAAACATTGACATATATCTAGAAGAAATGGATGACAAAAATACAATGTGTTAAAGAAATATAGCAACTCAAATTCAAGACAACCATTCAATTATCTATGTAACAAGTGTCAAACTGAATCAACAGTCAGGCATAGCTTACACACATTGACTAACCGTGCAAACTATTTGAAACCATTTAAGTGGAGGAAAACTTGTGTTAGCTAGCCAAATGCATTGCTACAGTACAGTAGACGTTTCAATGGTACAGTACAATAGGCTACTACAGTAGGCTACAATACCTTGGTTGCTTTTCTATTTTCACCTCCTCCCTTGGGATGAGGTTGTATATGCTCTCTGGTGGATACATTGTGGTTGACATTTTGATTACAAAGAAAAAACACACAAAATTAGCTCGCTGGTTAGCTAGCTAACTATGTAGCTACAGCTAGCTAGGTCTACTTTCGAATGACAAAAAACGGGATGGCTGCTGGAATGTTTTGTTTGACAACACAGCCCAGGATACAGTTGCTTAGCAACTGATGGGATGGGAAATACTTTTGAAGTCGAATGTGTTCGATGTCATGGCATGCATATTGCTCAGTACTTTCTATTGGGTCTCACATTTATTGTATTAACTATGTTGCATGAAGCTATTTAAGATTATTTTATTTCACGACATAACGTTAAACATAAGTACTTTTTTTCTCCCCTTTGCGTTCTCCCAGGTTACGGTGTCAACTAAGTTTGTCCTATCAACGGAGCCGTAGCTAGTCTGTGTTCTTCCATGTTTACACACATGGTAGCCTACAATCTCCTTGAGTCGTAAGCAGCTCCCTTTGGTGTGATATTAGCACATAAATATTTTCAGGACCAAGGTAAACTATGTATTATTTTGTTTGTAAAAATGGGTTTACCTCACACGTTAGGAACATGTAGATGAATATGTTAACTACGTAATTTTATCTTAACAGAACCAGACTGCACAATGTGCACATGCTCAATGAGTAAATTACAACAAATATAATTTCGATATCCACAGATTAAAGTAACATGACTTCCCAACCTTCCTAACAGATCGGATGTAGAAAACGACATCAACATGATCCCAACATCACATTGCCAAGTAATAAAAATGTTTATGAAGGCTTGTATGTGGAGAGGCACAAGGCATACACCCCAGGCAGCTCTTCAGTTACATTGGGGCTGTCTCTTTACATCCAGATTATGGCAGTCTACCAAAGCGTCAGTGGTTGGAGATCTGAACATTATTCTCATGGGCCCACCTGGAGCAGGGAAGACATCTGTGGGCAGGGTATTGGCTAACAAATTAAGGAGACCTGTCATTGACGTGGATGACAATGTCCTAGAGGTCACATGGAAGATGCCAGTGGCTGACAAGCTGGCACAAGTAGGAGGCAAACGGTTCCTAGAGGAGGAAGGGGAGGCTTTGTGCAACTTTTCCACCACTGGAAGTGTCATCTCCCTGACTGGATCCAACCCTCTCCACCCTCGCTCCATGCAGCACCTCAAACCGACAGGGCTGGTGGTGTATCTGGACGTGGATGCTCAGGACATCCTACAGAGGCTCTCCAGGATGAAGGTGAAGAGGATCGTGGGCCAGGAGGCAGGCGTGTCCATGAGGCATATTCTGCAGTACAGGAAACAGTTTTACGAGAAATGGCTGGATATCAGAGTTTTATGTGGGACTGGAGACACCGTGGAGGACGTAGCAGAGAAGGTGCTCCAAGCTGTGGAGCGATACCACAACTCAGAGTCGGAGACTTACATTTCAACCAGGAGTCAGGATGGATCCACTGGTAACCTGAAGTACTTCAGTGATGTTGTTGTGGAGGGACTAGCCCCCGATGGAGGTCTCTACATCCCCCAGAAAGGGTTCCCAAAACTGGAGGTCAGAGAATGGCTGAGACTAGCTGATATGTCCTATCCTGAGCGAGCGTTAGCCATACTTGAGAGATGCATACACCCTCTAGATATCCCGGCTACTGAGCTCAGGAGAATGGTATTCAAGGCGTACGGAGCAAACTTCAGCAGCGAAGAAGTCGCGCCCGTAAAGCATCTCGTCCGTAACCAGTTTGTCCAGGAGCTTTTCCACGGACCCACAGCTTCTTTCAAAGACCTAGCCTTGCAGCTGATGCCCCGACTGTTTGCCTACTGCCTCCCTCAGATGTGCAACTACCTCATCCTCGTGGCTACGTCCGGGGACACCGGCAGCGCTGTGCTCAGTGGTTTCGGCGGCCTCAGCGACGGCGACAGGCAGAGGACCGGCGTCCTGGTGTTCTTCCCTGAGGGAGGGGTGAGTGAGATCCAGAAGCTGCAGATGACTGGCTACAGGGAAGGCAACGCTAGGGCGGTCAGCGTGCTGGCGGACTTTGACTTCTGCCAGAGGAGCATCAAGAAGATGTTCGGAGACGCCAACCTCACGGGACACTTGGCTGTGGAGTCCGGCACGATGCTCACCACGGCCAATTCAATCAACTGGGCACGCCTACTGCCACAGGTGAGCTGATGATGTTGTTTTAGAATTGAGCGTTCGAAGGAGTTTATGATGCGTTTGATACAACATAACTTGATAGCTGATCTTGTGAGCACGCCAAGTCACCTGACTCTTTGGTATCTGCAGGTGGTGTATCACTCCTCGGCCTACCTGGACCTCTACAGGGACGGAGCCATCAAGTTTGGAGAGCCCATAGATGTGTGCATCCCGACCGGCAACTTTGGCAACGCAATGTCTGCCCTGTACGCCAAGCAAATGGGGATCCCCATCAGGAAAATCATCTGTGCTTCCAACCACAACCGTATCGTGTCCGACTTCATCAACACGGGGGAATACGATCTCCGAGACAGGCCTCTTATCGTCTCCAGCTCCCCGGCCATAGACATCCTGAAGTCCTCCAACCTGGAGAGGTTTCTCTACCACGTCTCAGACGGAGACGGCCATCTTGTTCGAGAGCTGTTCACACGCCTGGAGAGGGACGGGCGTTTCAAGGTCCCTGAGGGTTTACTCAGGGGGATACAGGAGGACGTGCTGGCAGGCTGGTGCTCCGAGGACGACTGTCTGGGAGCCATCAGGGACGTCCACAGGGAAACGGGCTACGTCATGGACACACACACAGCCGTGGCCAAGGTGGTGGCGGACCGGCTGCAGGACCGCCTTTGTCCGGTCGTGATCTGTTCCACAGCCCACTATGGGAAGTTTGCACCCGCCGTTCTGGAAGCGTTGCAGTTCCGGAACATTCCCAAAGCTCCTTTGGAACAGCTGGAGGAGCTTGGCTCGGTGGCGTCAAGACCTCAGATGCACACGGACCTGCTCAGGAGCCTGAGAGAGAGCAGGAGTCAGACACACACTGTCTGTCAAGCGGATTTCACAGTGTTAGTAGATGAAGTGGAAACCATGATACAGGACTCTTTCTTGAAGGTTCTTTAAACTTCTCACCATAACCTATATTCATGATATACAGAAAACGCAAATATCACGCATGGGTTCGTTCACATTTTATTGCGGTATATACTGAAGCCAGGCATAATTCTCAAGTGAATTATAAACCTGCCTCAGCACTTAATCAACATAATTCAAGGTTGGAAGTTGTCTCAACCGGCCTAGTGCTCAGGAGAGCAAGAACAGTAGCCATTTATATCCACTAGATGGGAATGTTTACCTCCAGGCCCGTCTGCATGAGCAGCTTCTCCGGGGTGTTTCCTGAGGACTATGGGTGACTGTTCACAAGCAGCGTGAGGAAGTAACCCCACTGTGAGGAGCTATATTCAGACAGGCAGTGGATTCCTAACTAGTCCCAGAGGGGAGATCAAATTATGGTGTAATTACAATAGAAGAAGCAGTAAACCATAGAGGAAGAAAACCAGTAAATAAGCTTGATCTTGTTTGTCAGTGTTTTGACCTGAATATGTATTTTTACATCTAAAAGATTTCCTCTTTGATTATTTATTTAGTGAATAATATTCCTCACTGGGGATATTTTCAGTCTTTTGTCTGCAATCAATGGGGATTACTCCTTAAGAATATTTGCATCTTTATATCATTTATATTGAGCTTTTTCATGTTATTGTGCAAAACTAACAAATATAGTTTGTGAAGAAAATATGCTACAGTGGTCAATATTATGAACATTAACATTATCAACGAAAGTTTATAAATGGCTTACCATGAATGAACATTGCATACTAATGTATGTGTTTTGTTGAATAAATCTCTAGTGTTTTCAAAATGTAAGTGGGTGACTCCTTAACCCCCGAAGCTGTCTCTCAACTAGGAGGAAAGACGAGCTGAGAAGTTGATAAAGGGACCTGGCATTAAAACAGCTAATTAGTCTATCTCGGTGAGGTTTTACGGTCCAGTAATTGCCAGTCAAAGTCGGAAAGGCGCCGAGGCAGGCGCAGTGTGAACCGACCTATCAGAATGTCCACACTGTCTCATTAGCTAGGCTTCACAGGCCTGGCCACAGACCCTCGTCACTGCACTCTCCTTGGACTTCAGGGTATGCTACCTGTCAAGACGCCAGCTATTATGTCTTAACGAGAGAAGTACCTTGGAGACAAGTGACAATGTCTGGGCACTGGCTGCTGTCTCAACCCCCGTTATTTAGGGATCTTGGTGGTGAGGCTTGATCACTGGGTTCAGCTGATGGGGCCTGACGCCTGGTACTTCAGGGAACTTCAGTGAGGGTGCTTCAGGTGAGGGCAAATGCTTCGAGTGTTCAGTCATGTGTTCTCCGTCCTTCTCCAGCAGTTCCATCGACAGTAGCATCGGCTGGTGTTCTCTTGGTAGCAGAGGATGTTGCGTCATAACGGCTGCTACCGAGGATGAGAAGCGGGGGCTTGATGAAACGGTCAGCAACAAGATCAATCCATGTCTCTACGAGACACGGCTCGACTTTGACTTTCAGCTCACGTTTCCCACCGACACTGAGCATGATGGACAAATTCTTTCCCCTCCCCTAATCACACACCTGGAAGGGTTCAAGATAAGCACAGATATTTTCTGTGTGTTGCCAAACCTTATTATGTACTGAATGACAAGGAAATGAACTTGAGTTTGGAGCACTTACGTTAACTTGTTTGTAGCAGCCGGCAGTAAAATATATGACTATACACACTTAAAGAGGGGGAGATACACATGGCATTTATTAGGTTATCACAATAAAACCAATGATTATATGTGTTGTTTGACCCCCTTGAAGGCATCAATATTCGTGTGAGCAGATAGGGCCTGTGATGAGAGAGAGTCACTGTTGCAGGTTCAGTCCGCTTGTGTGAGCACACATCCTATAGGAAACCAGTCAATACCCTCCTCAACAAAAAGCAATAGTCTCCACGCTCTGGTGAATTTTTCCTCACAGTAACGAAACCCTCTTTTGCGGATATCAACTGTGTCATTTAAATCCAGGTGCTGCCTCAGCAGCTGGAGAGGAAGAAAGGGATGAGATACCTTTCACAGATCTCCCAAGATTGCTTATGACAGCAGTTGTTAGAATAGATGGAGGTTTGGGCTACTTGAGAGACAACACGAGTGCCTAGCGTTCTCTTGCTGTCTCCCTCAGCACTGGGAAGGTTGGTTGTTTGCCTTGTTAGCTCAGCACTAACACGCAGTGTGTCTTCCTTGCTCACTTTATCATTGCACAGATGGATGATGGGCCAAAAAGTTGTTTCGATTTTGGGTGATCCCTGTATATTCTGAGAAACTAAAATACCACCATAACGCCTTCGATACCAGTGTTTTGGAACATCTGGTGAATTTTTACTGTAGAGTTCGAGCGTTTATTGTTGGAACGACAGGTGGCAATGTTTGGGTGAGTGTGTGTGTGTTTGATAGAGAAAGAAAGAGGGGAGAGAGAGAGAGAGAGAGAGAGAGAGAGAGAGAGAGAGAGAGAGAGAGAGAGAGAGAGAGAGAGAGAGAGAGAGAAGGAGGGTGAATGGAGGTTCCTGGTCTAGGGTGATCTATTCTTCTTGACAGAATAAAAGGCTTCTATGCCCATGTTATTGGGCCTGGGGCAGACAGATATAGAGAAAAGAACTCTAGAGACATGAAGATAAATTATGAGATGTGTGTGTGTGTGTCTCTGTGTGTGTGTGTGCAAGCACCTCTAATTTGTTCACATGCATGGGTTTAATTTTAGCTCTCTATGTGCCCATTCATTTCTGCATATACGTGAGTTGTGTGTGTGTGCTTTGTTTGTGTGTGTCTGTGTTTGTCTGCGTGTGTGCACGTGTCTCAGTGTGGGCACAGTGCTGCGGTCTTATTAATCAGGGCCCTTGGCAGGTAAACGTGAGGAGTCTGAGAGTGATTGTGTGGAGGGAGGGCCTGTGTGGAGATTTATGTGTGTGTGAGAGAGACAGAGAGAGAGAGAAAGAGACAGCTGTTCCTTAGCACCCAGCTGCCTATGGCTGGGTGAACAGGGATAATTGCAGGTGCCAGCCTGTTTCCATCTTCTTAATGTGGACCTGTGGCATCAATGGAAACTGAGTATTCGCCATGAAGGAAGTGGTGAGACAATAAAAGATAGGAGAGGTTAAGACGGGGAGAGGTTGGGTCATGCTGGCTTATAAGGGTTAGCTCATGTCGTCCCCTCTTGAAACGTTGAGAGAATGAAAGTCGTCTTTCTTTTCTTTACTGCTCATTAACCTCTGTAATCACCGCAGACGTCTCCTGGTGGAGGATAGTCAAGTCTTAATTTGGCTTCTCATTCGATTTTCTTTGTTCTTTGTGTGCCATTCTAAAACACAGGGGTCTCTTCAGGTGAGAATTGCTGTTCCGAGTTCATTATCAGAGGAGACGTGGGTGAACGTGGGTTTGTCATTGTTCTCCTTTCGCTCGCAGACTTACACGTGGATAGTTCAGGGAGACGGCCTTGCCTGCCAACTCTGACCTTGTATACTGTACATTGTACTCACATAATCAACTGGAAAGGCAGAAGGAAGCAGTGAGAGACAATCCCAGGCAGAGAGAAAGAGAGAAGGAGAGAGACAAAGAATTCAAACACTCCCTTTCAGTCTAATGTAAAAAAGATTTGAGGTACCACTGATGCCTCTGGCTGTGGATGTCTAACTGTAACTCTCCCTTGGCTGACCGACGGCTGTCTGCACAGCGCTAAGCAGGAGAGTTCGACCCTCTCCTCCTACTACATGATGAGGGGAGGGGAAAAAAAAGAATCCATTTCTCACTCGGACTCTGGGAAATCAATGACCCTGAGATGGATTTGTGTGAAATGTGATATGAGCAGTGTCCCAGAGGACCCGGTGGCACTGTGACAGACAGCTGACTGACAGGGGTAACTGGCACCGCGAGGCTAGCTCATCCTGAGGTGTGAAGCAGAGCTTCTCAGACTTGCACTGGACCATGTAGAGGAACTGGAGATTGAAATGGCAGAGTGTGTTCATAGTGCAGGCCATGCACAGGGACCAGGACTGAAAGAATCACGTCATGAAAACAAGTTGATGATCCATCACAGCACTGACAACTGATGTACTTCAGATTCGCGTAAAGAGTGATTGGGTAATGAATGCTGTCTTTCTTGGAGAAAACTTGGAGCAAAGAAATGTTTGCATTCTGTCAATATTTGGATAATTGTACGGGGCGTGTCTATTTTCTCTGTGGTGGGATTGATAAGTAACTCTGCTTTTGTGTACCCCATACCAGTCACCTGTAGTAACCTATATAACCAAACAGCCTCCACCCACGGTGTTACCAACGGTCAAGTGAACCGTTACTATATAAAGAAGTGGATGGCTTTGTCCTTCTCTGAGATTTCACATGGTAGGAACAACAGCTCGTGGTGCAATGGCCTGCGGACACACAGACTGCATTGAGAAGCCTCTGTCTCGCGTCTTTCAGAAGCTGGGCCGGCTGGTCGGCTGCCATCCCGTCTGCTTTGTTGTCGTCCCTCTGATCGTGTCGGCGTCGCTGGGAGGTGGATTTTACCTTCTGAAAGACAGAGAGGACAACGACGTGGAACGACAGTTCACACCCAAGAATGGACCCTCCAAGATATCTAGAGGCTTTGTTAAAGACAACTTTCCCCACGATGATTGTTCCTTCTCGGGGCAGAGACTGCACAGTGAAGGGCTCTATTCGTCAGTCATCGTCGTGTCTAACAGCGGGTCGAGTATACTGACCAAAGAGGCCTTTGATGACATCATCAACCTGAACAACCGAGTAAATGACATCTCTGTACAAGTCAACCAAAAAGAGTTGAAATACGGCAATTTATGTTCAAAATCAGACAGAAATTGCGTGCCAAATGACATTCTAGAAATAATCAACTATAATGCTAGCAGAATTGAGCAGATTAACATTTCTTACCCGTTGCATGTTCTAAACTCCAAACCAATATTCCTGGGCTCTACACTCGGTGGGGTTGAAGACACAGTGAATGGTGTCGTGAAAAGTGCCAAGGCTGTAAAACTCATGTACTTCTTAGAAAATCAAGAAACAGCAGGTGTATGGTTAAAGGAATTCCAGAGGCTACTGTCGGGTGAACGTGGAACCAATAATATCAAGGTAGGTGAAGGATTGTTGAAGGTACTGACCTCACTCAGCAAATAAATCTGTTCTACATTTGTACTAAACAACAAAAACATTTTGTATGACAGACAGTATACTCATACATATACTGTATCTGGCATTTATTATGCTAGAACTACGATTATTTAGATATTGTATGTACTTTTGATATGACATGTTCAATCTATCTCTGTCGGTGTCATAATAATGAATGGACTTTTACATGCTATGTTCTATCTATCTCTCTAGGTGTCATACTTCACATCACAATCAAGGCAGGAAGAGATTGAGAAACACACCACAGATGGAATTCCATTGTTCTCCATCACATATGGCCTTGCTATTGGCTTCTCTGTGCTATCAAACCTAAGGTGAGGAGTGACCCCATTCTGAGGGTCAAAGATTGCGCTTATGGATGCGTCATTGTTTCACTGACAGATTATATACGCAGCAGGGCCCTACCTATCACACACATTCTTATCACACACACACACCTTTACACAGAAGCTTGCTAGATTTTTGACTCCTGTCTCTCAAATGTTAAAAATAACCAGTAACCTTCACAGACAATCCTATACACATTATAATGGAATCATTTAGTATATCCTTTCATCTGAAGCAGAGGGTGTACGGGGGGGGGGGGGGGTATTTGAACCTGCGACCTCCATAATTGTCAGTCAAACACTCTACCACTGAGCTGGGTCTGTCCCCAGCTGTAATAAAGCTGACAAACTATTCTATTTGGCTTCTGATGTATTTAATGTCTGAAGGGTTATTGTGTTAGGCTGGATAATGTGAGGAACAAGCTGTGGGTGGCAGCTGTTGGAGTCCTGTCTGCTGGCTTGGCAGTCCTGTCCTCGTTTGGATTGATGCTCTACATCGGGATGCCCTTTGTAATCACGGTGGCTAACTCCCCTTTCTTGATACTTGGTGAGAAGATTTACACATTTACACACACAAACAAACACACACACACACACACACACATTATATACTGTATATAAACACACACAAACACACACATATACTGTTTGCAAATCTATTACCGGTATTTACATACTGTAGGTTGTCTCTCGGTTTGACAGCTATTGTTCATATTTCTCAGGAATTGGCGTTGATGATATGTTCATCATGGTGTCTCACTGGCAGCAGACTCAGGTCCAGGACCCCGTGGCGACCAGAATGGCCCGCACATACAAAGAGGCAGCCATGTCCATCACCATCACCACTCTGACAGACGTCCTGGGATTCTGCGTTGGCCTCGTGTCCGACTTTCCGTCCGTGCAAATGTTCTGCCTGTACACCAGCACGGCGGTTTTATTTTGCTATGTCTACAACATCACATTCTTCGGAGCTTTTCTGGCGCTGAATGGACGGAGAGAGGCCAGCAACAGACACTGGCTGACTTGCATGGAGGTTCCTGCGAGGGAGGATAAAGAATCCTGTAGTGGGTACAGTATGTTCTGTGTGGGAGGTGATTATGATAAAGACACTGGGGCTGAGAAAGAACAACCAATGAATCACTTCTTTAAGAAGTACTATGGTCCGTTGATGACAAAGCCCTGGACCAAAGCAGTTGTGGTATTGATTTATATGGGGTATGTGGCAGTTAGTGTTTACGGCTGCTTCAACATACAGCAGGGCATTGATCTTCGTGACTTGGCAGCTGACGATTCCTATGTCATTACATATTATGATAACGATAGGGAATATTTCTCTAATTATGGCCCTAATGTCATGGTCATAGTCACTGAACAGTTCAATTACTGGGATAAAAGCAAGAGGTCTGACCTTTCCTCCTGCATGGATGAGTTCAGAAGTCTACGCTTCATTGAAAGGGATCTGTACACATCCTGGCTTGACTCTTATGAGGCCTACGGACGAGAAACCAAACTGAACCTTGATGATGAACATGTCTTTCTTGCAAATCTGTCTTCGTTTCTCAACGCGTTCCCCGACTTTAAGCAGGATGTCAACGTCACGGACGGTTTTGTCCGAGCGTCACGCTTCTTCGTCCAGACGCGTGACATAGCCAACGCCAGCATGGAAATGGAAATGTTCTACGGTCTAAAAGACGCGGTGAAGAGATGCACCCTGGTTCCTTTAATGGCCTATCATCTTGCTTTCATCTATTATGACCAGTATGAGGTCATAGTGAGCGGCACTCTGCAGAACATTGGGGTCACCACGGCGATTATGATGGTCGTCTCTCTCCTACTCATTCCGAACCCTCTGTGTTCTCTCTGGGTGACGTTCTCCATTGCCTCGGTCATAGTGGGAGTTGCCGGTTTCATGGCTCTCTGGGATGTGAAGCTTGACTCAGTATCCATGATCATCCTGGTGGTCTGCATAGGGTTCACTGTGGACTTCTCTGCTCACATCTGCTACAGCTTCGTCTCCAGCACAAAACAGAGTGTGGATGAGAGAGTTGTTGACGCCCTCTTCACCCTAGGATATGCCATAATACAAGGAGCCGTGTCCACCATTTTGGGAGTGGTGGTCTTGGCGGGGTCTAAGAATCATATTTTCCGAACGTTTTTTAAGATTATGTTTTTGGTCATGGTGTTTGGGGTGGTTCATGGTTTGACTTTTATCCCAGTGTTTCTGGGATTGGTCTCCTGCTCACATGACAACAAGAGTGCTGAGACACAGAAAGGCAATGGCTGGATATTGCAATATGGCAATAAGGTAAGTGAAATCAAACCGCATAGCAAGAATGTAAGCTATGACAACAAAGCCTTTGCAACAAATCAAGGGACAAGACAAACAAGGGAGGCAGATGGCTGAGCGGTGAGGGAGTCAGGCTAGTATTCAGAAAGTTGCCGGATCGATTCCCCGCAGTGCCAAATGACGTTGTGTCCTTGGGCAAGGCACTTCACCCTACTTGCCTCGGGGTAATGTCCCTGTACTTACTGTAAGTCACTCTGGATAAGAGCGTCTGCTAAATGTAAATCATCTTTGCTACCAGCAAAGCATTATTAGTACGCAGCACACACGTGTGTGTGTAACATAAAACAAACAAAGTAAAACATTTTCAAACAGCAACAGATCTGGATTGCCTATAACAGCAGCAAATAATTGTAATATATTTCTGTGGCGAGCAGTAGATTTTCAAAACCATTTGCTGTTTGTATTGTGTCTATGACAACTGTTCTCATGACAAGCTGCCATCATTCTGTGAAGGTGATTGATGATACGCAAATAACATCAGTACTGTATAATCTGATTTGCCACATACTATATATGTGATGTGCACAATATCTCTGTTACTAGTTTTCATTAAAGAAAGTTTTTGATTATGAAATCAGTGTCACCTGTTTGTTGCTTATAACAGTTGTGACGATGGGATCTGTTCTCAACAAGTACAATGTTGTTTCAGGTTGGTTTGGGGGAACAACTACCTACAGAACTTGTTTATTATTGCATGTTGGGACCAATATAAAATAGTCATGTAAAAGTCATGACATTCTCCACATTACCATGATCAAGTATAGTTTTATAATCATTGATCTTTGGATCAATAATACCATAAAAAAAACAGTTCACACCAAATAATGGATCCTCCAAGAAAGCAAAAGACTGTCAAAGACATCTCACCTGGTGATGACTTGTTCACAAACAACAGGCTCCACACCAGGGGAAACTTTGCATCAATCATTGCCTTATCCAAGAGGCTAATGTATTGGCCAAAGAAGGCTTTGAAGACATCCTGTAACTGAAAACTAAAACAAACACCACAGCTATTACCCAGAAAGAAAGACAACGTGGACATTCTGCAATCTACGTGTGAAAGGCCTATGATCGTGCTAAATTACATACTGGAAATGATTGACTACAATGCAAGCAGACCTGAGCAGACAAAGGTCACTTTGGTTGTTCATGCTTATGTCTGTATGGAGCTTTCTGGGTTCAGCAGTAGGTGAGGTCAGAGCAAACATTCAAGGCTTTGTCCAGAGAGCTGGAACCTAGCGAGCATGACTTAGACAGTCCTGAGACCATCAATAACACAGCAGAAGCTTACGAAAATGGAAAGCAAGAGGACCTTATTAGTTGAGAGAATCGACAAAAACATCACAAAACTAAATGGAAGTGATGCGGAACTCAGATCATAGCAGAAATCTTGAAAAAACTGAAATCCTAAAATCATAACACCCCCAATACCTAATCTACCACAAGAAAGATTTGGGTGAGGGTGAATCAACATAAGATTATTACCATGTCGAGTCATCATCAAAAGCACATCTTGAATTACGATTCTAACATTATGCTCACGGTCACTGAGGAATTCCCAAACCTAAAGTTTTTACAAAATTGTACATAAAGAATCCACTGCTACTACATATGTTCAATGGTACTGTTCCCTGTATTACCTTTCCTAAAGGTCTAGGCCTGCAGACTTCGTTGTGTCTGCTTTAGCTGTGAATTCAATCACTGGTCCATGAACGCTGAAGGGCCCAGGTCTTCCCTGGCTCTGGTCCCTGGGTGGCCTGCAGCAAACAGGCCAGCTCCCAGCTGTCACCCTCTGTCACGCCTGTCTTCTCTCACGCTCCTATCCAGGCCAGATGCCTCCAGCCCATACAGCGTGACGGGACTGGCCTCCACACCCAGGAAAACAGAGGGAAAGAGGAGAGAGAGAGAGAGAGAGAGGGAGAGAGAGGGAGAGAGAGGGAGGGAGACAGAGAGAGAGAGAGAGAGGGAGGGAGACAGAGAGAGAGAGAGACAGAGAGAGAGAGGGAGGGAGGGAGAAAGAGAGAGAGAGAGAGAGAGAGAGAGAGAGAGAGGGAGGGAGGGAGGGAGGGAGGGAGGGAGGGAGGGACAGAGAGAGAGAGAGAAAGAGAGAGAGAGAGAGAGACAGAGAGAGAGAGAGAGAGAGAGAGAGAGAGAGAGAGAGAGAGAGGGAGGGAGGGAGAGAGAGAGAGACAGAGAGAGAGAGAAAGAGAGAGAGAGAGAGAGAGAGAGAGAGAGAGAGAGAGAGAGAGAGAGAGAGAGAGAGGAGAATTGAAGAAAGAGTACAGTATGCAATGGTAGCCAGAGACAGATGCAAAGAGTGAAAGAAAGAGAATCCACTAGAGTACATAATTTTGCTCAGTTTTGTTCTGCAAGTTGTGTATCTGATATTGGTTGAAGACAAATGTACATCTGTATTCCAAACACATAAATAGGAAATGTTTTGAGTTTCAGTGTGTGTGTATGTGTGTGTGTGTGTTTGTGTGTGTGTGTGTGTGTGTGTGTGTGTGTGTGTGTGTGTGTGTGTGTGTGTGTGTGTGTGTGTGTGTGTGTGTGTATGAGTGTGAAGGGAAGGAAGAGAGGTATGACTAGGTGTCAGGGGACATGTTAAGGTGCCAAGCTTAAAGTCAAGGTATTGCTAATGTCTAGCTAAACTGAAGATCTTGGCTGTAAAGAACATGATGAAGCACAAAATGTTTTTAAATATGCATGCGCCAGTAAAGTTTATTGGTCCATTGGCTAAGTGATATATGTATTATACACGTGTAAGAGGACACCAAGACAAACACAGCTCAGAATTGCTATCCCCATTCTAACAACTTGATTGAGTGACACTGCTACATTGCATAACAGTGCATAGGTTTGAGAACAATTTACAATATGAGTTAAAACAACCACGCCCTGGAAAAGATTTCGGATGTCACGAAAAAGAGAAAATGTGTTTTCTACCACGTGATCCTTCCTACACACGCTGAAGGAAAGATGAAGACGTTTGTTTTTCAACACACCACTGTTTACAGATGAGAGCCAGTGGATTAATCTGTCGTGCAGCTGCGATGAGTCATTGCTGCACAACTCACAACTTTCAACGCTTTGTGCGTTCAGTTCAGCGGTGGTGCCTTGTAAATAGGCAACAACCTGCCCTGCAAATGTCTACTATTGAAGTGGATTATATATAGTAGGTGTATACGAAAAACTTGATTTCAATCACAGGCCTGAACATCTTTATTAACCGTTCGCATTATATGCGTACGTACGCCAACCATCAACATCCTCATCTAGCCTCAGCATCTTAGAAATCCAATCCACAACACATGATTGCATCACTGCCTACAATTCCGGTATGTGTACATTTTCTATGGTTAGGCTATAGCGTTCATGCTTGGTCCAACGTATTATTTCAAGAAACCTTTTTAACACTTACAATTACCGTGCGAGGGATTAGGAAGGCCTATACTTTTAGGGGGTGTAATCTCTGGATCAGCATTAGGCTTGTTTTTAATCATCGTTTGTCAGCCCTCGTGTAAAATATTATTCTTCAGAGCGACAGATTCTTTGGCTGTTTTTCTCAAGCGCAGATTTCAGCACTGGACAGCTCCTTCGCCGCTCCACCTAACCAGCGCGCTGACTGAAATGATTGACAGAGGAAACGGCCATACACGAATCAAGAGCACTTTAGGAACCCTATAAGATAATGAAGGAGACGGGCTTTAAGATCGAATGGTTCCTGATGTCCCTACGGTTTAGTTACTGCTTGTTGTGGACGGAAGAGGGCGGAGTGTGTTTGTCATCCAAGTGTGAAGTAGCCTACTGACTTGATGCCTCCAATACCTGATTTTGTTCCTTTTCTATTCAGGGTGATTTGTAGGCTACTGGCAACACAGTCTAGAGGGGACGTCAACCAACTCGTAAACCAGCCTTGGACGATCCTTGGATTGCTTTACCGCACGGATTCTATGGATGTATAAAGGCTGCAAGGATACATCAACAAGCTGAACGTTGTATATGAGAGAGAGAAAAAAACTGACGACTATATTTCAATGCAGTTGTTTTCAATTCAGCAGTCGAGCTCGGAACTTGCGTGAATATCCACAAGTGAAGTAATGTTTTTTTAACGGATACATCTATACGCTATACGGGTGGTCGTGCTCCAACACTAAATTTTCCGAGCATCAACCTCGTATTAAAGGCTTGGGAATATGGCATTCTTTCGATTATCCTTGTTGTTGCAAGTGGGATTTGTAATCGGTTCAAATTATAAATTCGCTGAATGGTCAGAGCACGAGAAAAATGTAAGAACACAACCACCAATTTACACCACTCACAACAAACAGCGACAAGCACATCTCCGTGCGTCTAATTCTCCGCGAGGCGCCAAAGAGCGCGCAGTCTTGCCGCAGAACCTTGAGGAGCACCTTCCCAGGGTTGTCACTGCTTTTTTACACACGGGGAATTCGACCACCTTGAAACATGCCAACTGCTCGCGGAGATACGAGCTCAGTGCTCCGCGTGCGAGATCGCCTATGGCCCCGCATTACTCAATGCACAGCGTGCTGGACACAGTAATGCACGCGACCAACTTCCTAAACATGATCCTCCAAGCCAACAGGTCCAGGGAGCTGAGTCTTCGCCGCGACATTGAGTGGTATCACGCGCTCGTCAGGAGTATTGTAGAGGGGGACTCTAAAATCCACCGGGCCGTGGTTACGTTTAACACAGAACCGTCTGCTGGCGGGCCCACGGTGTTTCTCCAGGCGACCAGAGCCGGAGGAGAGATAGTTCTCCAGGACCTCTCTGGCACGGCGCACCATCATTTGAAAAACCGAACAGTCGAATCAGAGTGGTATCACGGTGTTAAAGATAAGAAGAAACCTAACTTCCATAAACGGGTACTGAGCCAAGATTTTCAATCAGTTGACGCTTCTCTGAAAAGGGGAGAGAGTTTTATCCCTGATAAAACCCACATGAAATGGTCAGCACCATACCTTGAGTGTGAAAATGGAAATTTCATACCACGGTGGCTTTTGACCTTATCCGCTGGTTTCTATGGACTCGACGCGGATCTTTCACCCGAATTCAGGTAGGTCTCTTGTGTTGTCACTCTAAGCTTTTGCTAAACTGGGAAGACCATGGCTTGCTGCTGTTCCAGTTCACATGTGGGTTTATGTAACTAACAACAACTTTTAAAGATAAGCATTTGCTCCTGTGTAGCTATGTGAACCGTGCAAAGTTTATGAGCTCTAGTTTTCCCGTCTGACTACGCGTCATGGGAAAGCGCAGCAGGTGCAGAAGTGGCCAAAAATAACCATTGATGTTGTTTTGTTGTAACGACGGAAATCTGTTGTTAACTAATTTCACAAACTCGCTCCTTTGCGACTCCTGCAACCACGCATGCGTTCTCCCTTTCCAAAGAGAACATCTCAGTAGCATTCAACATGTTGAGATAGATATATAGGTTTTAAGGCGAGTAAAAATGTATGCCGATTGAAATGTACAGGGTACAATCACAGACACACACATCTTCAAGGTGGCCTGCACTTAGCGGGATTGATTATAAGACCTGGATTTTGGTTGTGTATACATCATGCATACACTCTAAGCCCACCACCGCATCTAGCTTGCGTGTTAGTGATTCTGCAATGGTTACGACACCAATGCTGTACTCTCCACTCACTTGAATAAACAAGTATTCAGGCTCCACACGACTCTAACCGACATCTTAAGTATAAATATTTAATTCATATAGCAAGTTGCGTGCACAATCTTCAATAAATCTTTAATTAATACACTCCTGAGTGGCTCTCAGAAAGTCATGGATTTCAAATGAGACGATATAGAACAAGTGAAGATCGGCTAACCTTGTATGAGGAAACGCTTAGTAATTGGAATGGTGAAAAACTAGCTTTAAAGAAAGCGCAATGAAAAGTGACACGTGAATACAATTTGATATTGATAATGATTTTAATCCAATATTTTGCTCCTTAATGCCTACAACAATGCAAGCGTTGTGTATAACAAGTGTACAAGCTATTTCAGAGGAATCCACAGCCACACACCGTGTGTAGGACCACAACTTTTCCTTCTCAACAGATGCATCAGAACATTGGTTCTATCTTGCCCTTTAATGACAGAACGCAGTATGCTGCTGTCCTACCTATCGGTGTTGTCACAATGTGTTACCTCAGAGGAATTGTCACTAGGCTGGTAGCATTCTGTCCCAAACCTCTCCCTCCCTCTCTCTCTCTCTCTCTCTCTCTCTCTCTCTCTCTCTCTCTCTCTCTCTCTCTCTCTCTCTCCCCTCTCTCTCTCTCTCCCTCCCTTTCCCTCTCTTCGCCCTCTCTCCGCCCTCTCTCTCTCTCTCTCTCTCTCTCTCTCTCTCTCATTCTCTCTCTCCCTCCCTCCCTCCCTCCCACTCTCTCCCCCCCCTCTCTGTCTCTAAGGTGTCATTCCTCTTACATTCAGTAGTTTTTTTACTGCTACCCTTCAGACTGCTATCAAAGAAACAGATGCTTCGTCCTCATCCCTCTTCTTGTGCCTCACCAACTACACACACACACGCACACACACACACGAACACACACATACCCACACACACATGGCCACACACACACAGATAAGGAGGATGGAGGGAAATGTTGTCTCCTCCTCCTGTGACTGCCCTTCCCAGCCTCCCCTCCAGATTAATACAATCAATACGACAATGAATTAATAATGAAAGATGTACAAAAACAACCTCGAGCCGTCTTGATTCCTGCCTTTTAATGCTTCAATGGAGTATTTTTTTAGACTGAAAATGTAGCTTCCTCTGACTGAATACGAGATGCCATGGTGCAGTAGGTCTGTGGAACTCAAGCACAGTCTGCCCAGTGTCTGCGTCAGTCTACTATCCAGCCTTTGGCATCACTTTCAGTCCATGGTCTTTCAACAAACTTTCCCAATGATTAAACGTAAATACCCACATTACAGTAGAGGTGTTACGACATAAATAGATGGACCCATAACCCCTTTCTCAAACTGTTCTTGCCTATTATTTTACATGACATTTTTCCATGAACATGGACTTATGGTGTGAACATGAACGTGTTGTGTGTTGTGTGTTGTGTGGTGGTTTGAACATGTGTGTGTGTGTGTGTGTGTAAACGAGAGTGTGTGTCTGTGGTTGCTGCTCATATGGCGGTGTAAGAGATCACACTTCTCTACATCCTTCTCTCTCTTCTGGCTCGACTGCCACCAGGGAGAACAGACCTGCTTGCTTATAACACTGAAAACACTGGACCCGTCTTCCAGTGCTGGCCCTCAGCACTGTGTGTGTTTTTCAGTAAGGTAGTGTGTGTGTGTGCACGCGTGTAAGTTGGGCATGTGTGTGTGTGTAAGGTGTGGGAGTGTGTGCTGTGGTGTCAGGGACAGAAAGGATGTGCCAATTAAGGTTGCACCTCAGTTCTTAAAGGATCATGGCTCAGTGTGCGGTAAGCGCAAGCACACACGCCAACACACCACACACACCAACACACAGATACACACACACCATACACGTACGCACACCACACACATACACATACACAGACACACACACCACACACACACACACACACACACACACACCACACACACCAACAGACAGATACACACACATATACACTTACGCACAGCACACACATACACACACGCACACACACACACACACGCACACACACCACACGCATACACACACACACCACACATACACACACAAACCTGTCTATTTGTGTAAGAGAGGAACTTCTTGCCTCAAGGAACTGCTGGTGTATGAAGAGGAGGGTGAGTGGGAGGAAGGAAGACCATAGCTCACCCTCGCAAAGTGGACCTTAATTGCTTTGTCTGGAGCTCAGCTGAGAGGTTGTAATTCTTTTGATTAGAGCTATCTTTCACAAAATGAATAATCCATCGTTTTTAATCTTGTGTTTTTGGACAAGCTGAAAACTAGGATTCATTGTTTCTATTCACCGAGTGGAAAATGGACAATCACACCTTCCAAAAACACAAACATATTTTATATATGTGACATAAAATTATATAACAGATGAAGGATATCGAATTATTAGACTGAGCTATCACTCTTGAACTAAAACATTGTACGTAACATCCTCTTCACAAACCTGTTACTGCAATGGTCAAATTAACAGCACAAGAAAAGGACAGTTCTCCTTATATACAGTTACTGTACCTGGGTATGACTGCTAATCAACAGAGGATAAAAGTGTCTGCTAAGTGATGAATACAGAACAAAACTAATGTGTTTTTGGCTCTGGTTTCCGTTGTGAGAAGTGGCTGTCTGGACAGCTTGACTGGATCTCCCAGCAGTCCGTCCCTGCGAGTGGAAACCCAGTGAGGACCCTGCGGTGTGTGCTGAACGGGAGGCCAGACAGCGACCACTACCGAGGAAGCCCCAGAACGCCTGGGGCTGAAGGCAGTAGTATCCTTCTAAACTTGCGAAATCAGAGAGGATGAAGAGGAGGAGGAAGAAGAAAAGCTACTGCTGAAATGGACAGGGAATCTCCGGTGCGGCATCTTCCAGTGTAGGGCACGTTTTTTGGTAAATGTACTGTAGCTAATTTGCTGCGCTTTGGCCTAGTTTGAATGACGGCGTGTGTTTGAATGACGGCGTGTGTGTGTCGACAGTGTGAAACTATCCCTGGCAAGGTGGAGGAGGTGAAATCTCTTCCAGCGAGGTAACTCTCCACCTTCAATCAGTCAAATGTCTCGAGAAACTTTCCAGGCTCTTAAGAAGCTCACCGTAAGAACGTTGTTCATTCAAGCAAAAAACCTGTACATTTACTAAGATGTGACCAGTTACAATAATAATCCACCTGGTTTAATTCAAGTTGATGTGTTTGTAAATTAGATCTTCCAGAAGGATTTTAATTCATTAGTTTTCTGTCAGAGTGGCTATATCATTGATTATCACATCGGATAGACGGATAGTTCAAATCCTTGAAAATGTAAAAAATACGACCATTTGAGATGCGATGGAGCTTAGCGGTGTTGTCCTCTGGTTAATGGAAGAAGTTATTCTCCTACATGCCCATAATAGCTACAACGAAGTACAAACCACATCCAGGAGAATGGCTCTAGTGCCTTATGACAGTACATTTGCCACAGGCGTTTCGTCTACTCTGATGACCTGCAACAGAACTCAATAAAACGACCCTAGTACCCAGCTGCAGGCCCCAGCCACATTAGCGTCTGCTTGTCCTGTCAGCTTAATGCATTTCCATCACGTCCATATTCCTGGAGAAAGCAGCAGAAATCTGACATTCTGATCTTTCACAATGAGATTCTTTGACATGAGATTGCATAAGATGTACTCCTGAAAGCATCACGTTTTTCTTTTCCGTTAACTTTCTTTTTTTTCTTTTTTTAAAACCGTTTTTTATTGTTGCTAGGACTTATTTTTCAATACTTAGGCCACATATTCCAAACTCATCACGTAGGGAGTACAGCAGCAGTCTATGTGGGATGTGGGAAATGTTTAACAAGATGCTAATTTGCTTCATAAAAAGCAGCGAGGCTCAAGTAAAACCCGGGATGTGCATACAGCCCACAGGAAGGAGTGCTCGTTGGACTGTCTTCATCCCCTCTTTTCTCTGGGTGGCCTTTCGACCGACCATGGATGGAAGATGAAAAGAAAGAGCCCTCTGACTCTCTGCTGCTGCCTGTGATCCAGCAGGCTGAGGTCTTCAAGGGGGGGGCAGTCCTCCATGAGGCCCACGGAGGTGCTCCACCCGGCTGCCCAGACCGACACGCTCTCCCAGTGTTGGTCTGGGTTCAGTACCTTCCTGTGTGAGGGTCTCGGGTCCCATGCACGTTGAAGTGCCAGACATCCTCAGCTGAACTCGACATATTTGTTTACAGCTTGTTGATAGACAGATAGAGTGAGAGGCAGAGACATTGGGCATACATGGGTGTGTTTGTGTCCACACCAAAACACGTCGGCTTGCGAAGCTGATTAAATGTTGTTTTTTTGAGTCGTTCAAATGGAACTGTGTGTATGTGTGTGTGTGTGAGAGAGAGTGTGTGCCTGTGTGTATGTGTGGGTGTGTGTGTGGGTGTGGGTGTGTGTGCTTGTGTTCATAGATGAACATATACTTAGATGGCTGAGAACAGACTGGGAGACTGAGCTAGCATGTTGAATGCCCGGCCTCACTGTCAGCAGCCTGGCTAACTGAAGGAGCTGCAGCTGCAGTGAACTCAGGACAGCAAGCCATCAAATGGTCACTGGTCACTGTGTACCATGCATTTGTGGTGGAGTATACCCCTGTATGGCTGGCTCTTACCCTTCTCAGTGATGTAACTCAATGAGGTTGAAGCGGGCATTTGTCAGAGAGGAGATCAACTGTGGGGTTGAAACAATGAAATTAGTTTTGCCGCGGGCAAGGCCAGACCAGGAGTTATTAATAACAGCAGTATAGGCTGTGTGTGTGCACGCCCCCTGTCCCCTGGGACCAATGTATAACCACATGTGTGCACCTCCAGAAGTAGTCTCCCTTGCAATCATTTCTGGGTGTGTGTGTTTGTGTGTCTCCGCATGTGTTTGAGTGAGATTGTTTTTGTTGACAAACCATCTTTATTTCCTTTATAAACACAGTCTTCCCTGAAGCAGTAAAAATAAAAATGGTACAGTAGATAGATAGACTTACAGACACACAGATCGATAGACAGATAGATCATTAGATAATAATAAGATAATAATTAGACATATATATATATATACATATATATATATATATATATATATATATATATATATATATATATATATATGTATATAGATAGAGTACTGTAGGTGTATAGTAAGTCTGCACATGCTGCATCGGTTTCCATAAAATCTGGATTATTATTTGTCACATTTGGAGGACACTGAAATGATTTGGTGAAGGTGGAGAGGAATCCCGGTTTTTGTCTTATCTCTGTTGGTATGCTTTTCAAGTCAAGCTGTTTGCAAAATCACATCAAGGTTTGCCAACAGCAGGTCTGTGACACACCAGGTGCAGACACCTGCCCCAGATTAAAACTAACCCAGGTGGTGGAGCACTCTGGTTCTTAACCCTTACGGGTCTCACTGCAGCCTCTGCAACACCCAGTCTATTATACCTAGCTGAAGAGCCACTTAACTTGTGAAACAATCAACCGGAGGAAAAGACCATGTCCCTCTGTCGCCTGTGTCTCCCAACGAGCCCATCACGCATCATGCTGCACCAGTGGCTAAGAAGCATGAATAATATAAGTTTGAAACACCTGCGGTTAGATGAGTAATGGAAAGATCAGCGCGCATGCAGACTCTCAGAGTGTCTGCTGTTGGTTGTGGGGTCTGCGGTTGGGGGATCAGAGGAAACCAGTGTAGTACAGCTTATTGAGATGCTCGTTGTTGATTGTGTGTGTGTGGGAGTGAGTGGATGTCAGCCAATCAATGAGCAGGCAGGGGTTTGAGTGAAATGTCACTCAGGGTGACCCCCTGGTTGTCTCTCTTCATTAATTGGGCGACCGGGGCAAGGATTTCAATTCAATGATTTCACTCTCTCTCTCTCTCTCTCTCTCTCTCTCTCTCTCTCTCTCTCTCTCTCTCTCTCTCTCTCTCTCTCTCTCTCTCTCTCTCTCTCTCTCTCTTCTCTCTCTCTCTCTCTCTCTCTCTCTCTCTCTCTCTCTCTATATATATATATATATATGTATCATCTTCAAGGCTATTTCCACAGCAAAGAAGTCCTCATATTTCAACTGAAAGTTTTATTTGAGGTGGTAATTCCTATATATTGGATCCTACATTGGATCACAGTCCTCCCCTATACTGTACACTCTCATAATAACCTATGGTATAACGCTAAACACTTAATAACATTTAATGAACATTTAACGTTTTTACGATTGTTTCTCTGTTCCAGGGGTGTCGTCAGAGTAGACGTGAACCTGCAGGATGTTGATATCGACCAGTGCTCTCCTGACGGCTGGTTTGGTGGGACTCATCGATGTAACCTGACCACCATGGAGGTGAGTCCACACCACGGCTTCAGCTCCACCTTCGTGGTGGAGCATTTGCCTGCAAATCAAGAGGTCCCAGGTTCAAATCCCCCCTCTCCCCTCCCCCGTATGGTGCTTTGAATAAAAGCCTCTGCTGAATATTTACATTTCTATACCAAGACTGCTAGGAAGTGACAGTGTCCCTGTTATTACGCTGACCCCTGTGTGCCCTGCCATGTCATAAAGACTGTCAGAGACTGTGAGTGGGGAGGCACTTTATTTGTGGCATCACACAGTCCATGTCATGTGACACATCTTTGTCCTTAGATAGTCATCTCCCTAAGTGTGTGCCAGTGTCAGGGTAATACACAGTGCTGCCTACAAGACTTTTCTGTTTTCCAATAGGGGCTGGAAGAGAGGATGTCATTCTTTAGCTTTTTGCCCTCCAACCAGTTTTCCTGCGGATGGTTTAAAAGATCTAACCTGCCGTTTTAGTGTCATCATTAGGAATGATAGATTTTCCCAGATCAAACTCCTCTATAATACATGTGACGTAATGGATGCAGTGGGCTGTTTGAATAATTAATTACTCTCTTTGTCTCAGCTCCCCAACCTCTCGGCGTAGAGAGCTGAGAGGGAAGAGACAGAAAGGAAGAGATAGAGAGAAAAGAGATAGAGAGAAAAGAGAGAGATGTACAGATAGAGAGAGACACACACACAGGCAACCATTACTTTTCAGATATATTTAAACTACTTTGTGAAATATCTGTCTCCTCGTCATTGAGCGTGCACACGTGTGTGTCTGTATGTGTATGTCAGTCATCCGGCCTCGCGCCCTGCGTGCAGGCTTATACTGGGCTGCGGTGGAGATGGGCGTCTGACCTTTCACACACCGTGTTTCTGGCCCTCGGTATGTCACAAACGAAACAGTTCTTGTGAAGGCAGGACCTCAGAAAGAAAGATGGGCACCTGTGACCGTAATCACATCTCTTCTCACACCTCGTACAGCTGTGTGGTTCTGACTGGCCGGTGCCAGACGAGTGTAGGTCAGCAGTGTATCTGTTCTAGTGAGCAGCTTGCTGTTTTTGTGGAGGGGTGCTCTGTGAGGTAAAGCGAGGGTGATGAAGAGTGGATGCTTCTCCAGAGATGAGGGCTATAAATAGAACAGGGAACTGCAACGCAATCAAGGTTTCTCAGCGGTGTTGTGATGTGATAAAAACAGCATTCTGGCACCAGCTCTTTGGACGCTAACACAGATTCATTTTGTTTTATTACCCTTGCTGTTTCTGGTGCACAAACAGCATACTTAAAAAAACGTTGGGGAGTTTTACGGTGGTTTTTGTGTGTCTTTTTGGTGCAACAGCGGAATTAGACTTCAAACACGTCAACATTAGAAAGCAATTGAAGGAAAGTTAATGTAATTCATGTCGTTCCATCAACACGTCTATCAATGTATCTTAATACTATTGTGCAATACTACTCAAATTACAGTCAAAACATTCGCCCTACATCCTACATTGGATCTCATCCCATAAGTTCCATTTCTCTTCCTCAAATGAAACTTCTCTCCGGCCGCCGAAAATGGCCATCACCAGTTTATTGTTTTCTTCTATCGGTATGATTGAGGCCCAGAAATGATTCTTGTTTCCTTGCTTTGCACCCTGGTTGGTAGAGCTGTTAGTCCAGCCAAGCATGCAGGGAGGCCAGGGCGAGTCAGGGGAGGACGCCGCGTCTGTCTGTTTCAGCAGGCGGCCAGGAGGAGACAAAACAAATGAGGAAGGCTATCGGACAGAAACACACAGACAACAAACAACAAAAGCAGCATCTTTTCCTAGATATATCGCTATTTTTGAAGATCGTTTCCTTATCGTCCTTCAAAAACATCTTTGGTCATTGACTCAACCAAGTCTTCCTTTCTTGATCATTTGTACTTTGGTTGATGTGTTTATATGTCGGTATGTACGTGTGTTTGTGTGTGTTTGCTTGAGTGTTCCTGTGGGAGCCAGACTCCTGGCACGCTTACGTAAAGCATGGCTGTGTGTTTCTTCAATCTTTTTTTGTGTGTTTGTAACATCTTCCGGCTTTCAGACTTCTCAGAAAATGTATTATGATGTTGAGTCAGTATGAGAATGATATTGGTCAATGATTTAGTACTGTGGATGTAAACAAACATATATTAACGGAGACTAACAGCAGGGCTAAAGTCTTTGGGTAAGGCCCTTCATCAGGCTACTTCAGCCCCTGCCACCTCCTCACTGTCAATGACAATATATTACCATCAATTTGATCACTGTGTCCTGGCTGTGAACCAAATAGCCATTAGCTTAGTTAGCAGCAAACATGGATGAGGTCTTCTTCATCAGACTGTACCACATCATGAAGGTTGCTTAACATGCCTTCTATAATATCAACATTCACTGTAATTATATCATACAACCCCATTTATAGTTATTAATTCATAAAGCACTTGCAGAAATCAAATGCATTAGGTGCAGTGTGCCAGTGTTCAGTACAGGGACAGGGACAAACAGCTGTGTTTTTATGGCACCACAATGACCAGAACCAGTCATAAAACCAATTCATGTGGCCAGAATCCTTTTTTGTATATTTATAGAAAAAAAACACATCTCCCACAGGGATGGTACTTGCATTAGCGTGCGCCTCGGTGTACTTGGTGCCCCGGGGGCAGCATGCAAACGGCTGGATGATGAAGATGAATGTCTCAATCAATTAGCTTATTGGCCAGCAGAAGTGGTGCGGCCCAGGGGTACATATCCAACGAACCCGTCACCTAAATGATTGGGCTCTGGAAGAACCAAGGGACCTCTGCCATTGCAAGGCCCGCGGTATAGCAGTCACTGGCTATAATGGGACACAGCAATTCTTTCCAAATGTTTCAACTGTGGTTAATGAAAAAATGTGGCCCAGTTGAAAACTTGTCCCAGATAAAAATCTTCTCCAAAAGTACTTTATAAGGCAATTAGATTTTTTTTTATGATGTTCTGCTTCAATCGATGACGTTGAAGTTAGCTGTGACACCCCCTGTTTTATCAATTAGAAGTAGTTGTTTTCACCTTGGCGCACAAGGTCGTCTCTGCCATCATCTCAATCACGCTGCGAGGTCCCTGTCCCGTCTCCTGTGTTCCTCGTGTTGCTGAATTAATAAGACAATCAGTGTTTCAGTGACCTGCTGCCCTCTGCTGTATGACGCACACACACAAACACGCAGACATACTGTATGCACACACACAAACACACACAAACCTGGATAACAGTGCTTTCAGTCCTCATGGTAGGGTTTCTCTTGAGTGCTCGGAAAACGCACCAACCCTTCCACACAAACGGGCGAGAATGTTATATGCTGTTATTGACTTCATTCTGTTTTTCTGGAGGGCCCCCGTTATGAGAGCTTTGTTTGCAGATGCACTGGATGCGATCTACTGTGTTCTCCTAATGCTAGCAGCGCAGAATGCAAGAAAATGCGAGCCTCTTTCTGTCTCTCCAACTGAGATGATAATGAGATGGGAGTTTAAAGTCCGCGAGGAAATTAACTTTAGCTGAGGAGAAAACCATGGGCTAAAACACCCAAGAAGGTTGTTAAGAACGAGAGATGGACAGCTTCCTCTCAAAAGAAGTGGCAGACAGACGAAGACACTGAAAAAAATATTGAATACAGAAATTTTACAATTCATTCACACCATTGTTGACTTTGTCCTTAAGGAGGACCCACAAATTACCTTTCAAAGCGAGTGAGAAAACTGCTTTTCTACACAATTATCCAGCAATTACCCTGACAGCTCACACAAAAGCGAGCCGAAAACACTTTGAGATAGTCAAGCCAAGGCTGTTGCCGGCTGAATATGAAGTGGAAATAAAGTTGAAATCCTTTGGGTGGGTGTGACACTGACAAAGAATGCAATAAATGTGACTCAGGTTTTTAAGGTTGGTCATATTTGTTGGATTTAACAGCCAGGGAGAAAATATTGCACAAACTATTTATTATTCATTATAAACCTTAATCAACATCAGGCTATATATATACAGGTAGACCTAATACTACATCCTAATACTACAATACTACAAAGCAAATCAATGCAAAGCTACTCGTCTCACGGGAAACCTAAGCCAAATATTGCCCAGACGTTTATTGCGAATAATAAATCAAATAGAACTCAATAAAAATCCTGCCTGAGCAATTAAAACAAATGTCAGTTAACAACAGATAATGCTGTGTTGCTTGATGTAGTTGATCTAGCATGCTCTCCCCAGCTCTCTGGAGTAGGTGATGTGTTAGTTGAGTGCACTGAGTTACACATGTACCCGTAAAATGTTGTGACAGCTTTCCCGCCCTAGTTCTCTCTCTCCCTCAACACAAACGATTTGATTACTCTTCCCTTCTCTCTCCCCATGTCACATCCACGCCCTCCTTTTGGTGCTCAACATCACCAGAGTACTAATCGCTGGCACCCGTTAACACTGACGAGCTTCCCATATATACCCCTCTGGTGGGTAGGGGTGCCTTGCTTCTGTTCTGTTTCACAGACTTGAAAATACCCCTGGTTGTAACCTGCCTCAATGACTTCATTTCACTCTTCATCTCACCCTTAGTCTCTCCCTATCTCTCTCTCTCTCTCTCTCTCTCTCTCTCTCTCTCTCTCTCTCTCTCTCTCTCTCTCTGTCTTTTTCTCTCTCTCTCTCTCTCTCTCTCTCTCTCTCTCTCTCTCTCTCTCTCTCTCTCTCTCTCTCTCTCTCCCTACCCCTCCCTCTCTCTGTCCATCTCTCTCTCTCTCTCTCTCTCTCTCTCTCTCTCTCTCTCTCTCTCTCTCTCTCTCTCTCTCTCTCTCTGTCTCTGTCTCTGTCTCTGTCTCTGTCTCTCTCTCTCTCTCTTTCTCTCTCTCTGTCTCTGTCTCTCTCTCCCTACCCCTCCCTCTCTCTGTCCATCTCTCCCTTTCTCTCTGCGCAGGATGATCCAAGGTATCTCGTTATAAATAGCAGCCTCTTTTGGCCCCACGGGGTCTCCCTGATGTTATAAACATGGCGTCATCGCATGGGAGATTGAAAAGCAGTCTTACCTGGAGTCCAATACCAAACCACCTGGCCCTGCTGTGTTTCCTTTGAAACTGACAGCTTGCACCAGGGAACACATTGATAAAGTATAGTAGACATTACAGCTTGCATTTACAATGTGCTGTACGACATATCATTTAAGTATTACCTTTTTTCTACAACCTTTATAAATAAATCATGGGAATGTGCTGGACTTTAGAATTTGAACAAATGTGCTGAAGAAATAGATTGGAGAAGAATAACGGCAACAGTTATTGACATTCGTATTGGATGAATTATCCAGCGTTGTAATTTGACCCCAGCGATCGTCTTTGGTCGTCATCCAAAATGGACCTGCCTCAAAACTACATCTCCCACAATCCAAAACACCTACACTGCGGCAGAGACGAAAAGGCTCCATGCAGAGTTTGGGGCATTGATACGCAGGACACCTCAAGATGTACCTCTGGCCTGGGGCCTTGTCTGCACAGGCACTCCGGTCCTCCTAACCAGACTGGTGTTTGACGTGGAAGTCTGAAACTCAGAATGAAAATGGAAGCTCTTTGAAGACGAGCGGACGCACCCCCACAGGCCTGTGTGTAAGTGATGCAGTAACCCAAGCAGAGATGAAATAATATTCAGCCAGAGGAGTGTCGGCTGATGGGGTGTGTAGGGCAGCATTCACACATCATCCATCCTGTGGGATTTCAATGGCTTTGTTGGTGGAGATTAGCCTGGGATTACAGCCCCATACCGTGGATCTATGGGATTGTAGTTAAGGCCACATCTGGTCCAGAGAGAGGTGTGTGTGTGTGTGTGGTATGGTGGCTGGAAAGATGTAGGTGAGCACAGATAATGAGCCCTGAGGTGAGGGGAGGAGTCTAGTCTCTCTCTGCCTGTCTGGTTGTGAGGGGTGGGAGCTTCATGATATCAGGCACCTAGTTACTTAAGGCCTCTCTGCCCTCCTGCTGTGACCGTCTGTCACACGAGTGTGTGTGTGTGTTTGTGAGTGTGTGAGTGATCCTCTGCTTATCTTCATGCCCCTGTGACTAACATCGAGACACACACAGACTGTGTGTGTGTGTGTGTGTGTGTGTGCAAGGCCGTGTGTGCAGAAGCGGTTCCACGATGCCCAGCAACGTGTTTGTTCATCTCAATCTCTGTCCATAGGGCATATTTATGGCGTGTCTATGATTTAGCATCATTGCATATGCCTGATTTGTGTTTGTGATGGCACTGTGTGTGTGTGTGCATGTGTACGCTTGCCAGGGAAATTCGAGAGTCTGGGCTTGTGCCTGTGTCTGTCTGCCAGTCTCTGCCTGGTGGGCTGTTTAGCTCCCCACAGGCCTGTGTGTTTATCTCAGTGGCGTTTAGAAGATGGTCATTGGACAGCAAGCAGGGCATGGCCCTCCGGAGGGGGGCTGCTGTACTGAGCCTGCTCCCTCACTTAACCCTGCTCTCCAGGCCCCCGAGGTGGCTGCCTCTCCCTTGCAGCTCTGCACCAGGCTGGTCCCCAGGCTTGGTGTGTGTGTGTGTGTGTGTGTGTTTATGGTAATGTACTGTATCTATTAAGAGGACAGTACTGTGTGTGTGGAAGCTTGCTGGATGTAGATGTGAAGTGTTGAAGTGGGCAGCAATCTCTCCTGCTGTTTTCTATTGAACAAACTCAACAGGCCCATTTCCCTTATGCATACACGCATGGAAACACACACATACTCACACGTGGACACACCCATGGGCACATGCACGCCCACAGTAATGGGCACACACATGCACACGCTCACGCAAGCACACACACATTCATGTGCACACACACACAAGCATACACACTGACCCTCAATACTTACAATAACAGTGGCTGATTCAGTAATCACCGCCATAAGAAGCGATGGTTTGGGCTCTCAGGACTCTCTCAGCGCACAGAGTACAGAGGCTTATAGCAGAGTTGATTAGGGGGTGTTTGTGACCGGAAGGGCGTGGGTTTAATAGGGAAGGAGGTCTAATTAGGCTCCGGTTGCCGGTTCCTGTGCAGGTGGAAGCAGTGATGGCATCAAGTGTACTGGCAGGATGTTGATTTATACCCCAGCTCCATATCTGAGGGAGGAGAATAAGAACTGCAGGCTTTCATGTCAAGGAAAGGTGTGTGTGTATTGACGTTCGTGTGTTTCTATGTGTGCGTATCGACGTGTGTGTGTGTGTGAGAGAGTGCGAGAGCGAGCAGTTTACAGTCATTACTGATCTATTTTTAGCCATACTGTAGACACATCTCATACTTTGCATTTGGGAAAAGTCGAGGTCGCTTCTCATCTTCGATTTAAAATTCACTATCTTTCTTTCAAGCGCCCTTGATTTTCCAGGAGAGCTGCTTCAAAAACGTAAAGCAAAGTTAAGATAATATCTCAGTGTGCTCCTTCTAAGATGGCCAACACATAATGAGATTATAATGATGTGTAAGTAAGAGCCAGCGAGGGTTATTTCTGACTCCTATGGACTGTCAGAAGCCCTCCATCAAAGCCCCCCCCCCCCCCCCCCCTCAGCGTTACACTGTGACGCACTCCGATAAAAAGCCTCACACTCCTGGTCACACATGTCACCATGGCAATTAGCGCGTCAGAGCTGTGTGAGTGACAGCTGCCACAGCTGGGATGTAAATAGTGAGTGGTGGCGTTTGGAGGGAGACCTGGGGAGGTCAGGAGCCAACGCTGCTCTTCTCACCCAGTGATATGGATCCTACTCATCCATACACCCACAGGTGTCATGTATATGAGAGATCAGAGCAACAGTATGGGGAGCCGTGGGGTATTTAATGTCACCTGGCTGGAGTTCATTAGCTGTGCCTGTCTTTATCCCACGTGGACAGCCCTGAAGATACCCTGTAGAGAGGTTAGTCTTACAGCCCATTGGTAGAGAAAATATCTGTTGCTGGTCCTGGTCCGCTTCACCTCAAATCCCATGTGACTAATGGCAGGTAGCTAGGAGCCAGGCAGCTCCATCTGGCCTCCTTCTCCTTCCAACACACTCTCTGCCCCGGCGCGCCATCAATCACCCCAGCAGAGAGCTCTGCCTGGGCTCCAGAATCCTATTTCTGGCCCTCACGCACTGTACTACCACACACGCTACACTCTACTCCTCCTCTTTCCTCCTTCCCCCTCTCTGTTCTGTTCTTCTCTCTCTCTTGTGTCTTCTCCGGCTAATGTGTAGTGACTGCATTGAAAGTGGCAGAGCGCGGCCCTGCGCGTACACGAGAGTCCTCTGCCAGCTGTCGGCTCAGCCCCACACTGAGGAGGAATTGACTCCGGCGCCGAGTCACTTCACAGAGTCGAAACACCCATTCCAAGTTCAGTGGTTTCACGGCAGCGTGCGTTCGAAGCTGCGCCGTCAAACGCCATCCTGCTTTACACGGTAATATGTCGTCGTACCGCAACGTTCCCCTCGGCCTTGGTGACGCAGCATTCCGAGTTCCATGTTTTTACGGCAGCGCATACGTTCGAAGCGGTGAAGCCCCAACGTTAGCCTACTTTTCGCAGCAACACGTTAAGCACACTGAGCTCCCCTCAGCTTGGGTGACACAGCAACCAGAAAGGTTCTATAAGTGTTCCGATTTGTCCTATATTCTGCAGATCAAACAGATGCTCATGAGGCAAACTGGCCTCGGCTCTGTGTTGGCTCTGCTTCAGAGGACTCTTGGCTGTGTTTGAAGCCAGTGAGAAGAACAGGAGCATCTCGGAGCTTTGTAAGGAGGGTTGAGAGAACTTGAGCAGGTTGGCACGCTCCTTTGTGTTGTCTGGGACCAAAGCGGTCCCAAAGGGCATCACCACTTAGGTGCATCTGTTGGATCTCTACTTCAGGGAAATAGTCTATTTTTAACAGCGTCTTTTAATGGCATTGTTGAAGAGCAATGACAAGCGGCAGCAATCTCGTTGGTTGATCTGATGCTGTTTATTGTTCTTTTCTTATTTTCACACCCACTCTGTGAAAAGACCCTGGTTTTGAAACATGATCATTCCTGAAGTTGTGACTTAAATCATGTTCCTACACGCTACACGCATGTCTTGGGCAGGGTTGTGTATTGCTTTCAGTGCTTCAGTCACTTCTGTTAAAAAAAATGTTTTTTGGGGGGGAGAAATGTGTCCGGTAAAGGCAAACCCAGTAATGACTCTTTATGGACCGCCTCTCAGAAGCGTCAAGTGGACCCTGCTTGGCTCAGCTCCCCAGACCTTGAGACACATCCAGGAATAGCTTCCCTCTTCAGACATGCTCAGTCCAGCCCTCTGAAGAGCAGCACTGGGTCCGGCGCTCCCTGGTCTCAGATGCTTCACAGCGTTCAAGGGCCCTTAGACGCAACCGTTCGTCTGCAGCCTCTGTGGTGCTTCTGAGACCCTCATCTTAAAGGTTATTCTCATCTGGTTGTACTTCCCGGAACAACCCCAGGAGTTATAAATAATAAGTAGAACACTGAGCACAAAGTTTTGTCTAAGTGACCCAATGTTACCCAGACAGACAGAAGATGTAATCAACTTCCCAGAGGAAATAGTTAATTAATAGTTCCCTAATTCACCCAGTGAAAAAAGCCTGTAATTTGGCACAATGTCGCAGACAGTCTGCCTGGGATGCGCCTGGACAGCCGTCATTGGTTTCTGTTCTGACAACACAGAGAGAGAGGGAGCTAATTCAATACTTGGAGAACATAGACTCAGACAGAGAGACAGAGAGAAAAAGAGAAAGAGAGAAAGAGAAAAAAAAGAAAGAGTGATAGAACCTTAAAAAGAATACATATTATTATGTTACTTTATCCACACATTTTTTTTATTAATGTCAGAATTATACATTTGTTCATTGACTACAACCCGGCTTTTTGAACTTTGTCCTGTGTCACAAAGCGGTTTTTTTCATTAGGTTGTGGAGGGTGCTGAGTTCTAAAGACAACAATTTGTACATTTCAAACATATATTATCATAAAAAATTGTAAATACATATAACTGTAATAGTAATCAGAATGGTTCTTCCTCTTGTTCTTTCTCTCCACAGTGCTTGCCAGTGCGTGGTCGTGGATTTGTGCTGGACAACTACAACTGTCACTGCAAAGCAGGTTTCTACCACCCAAACAGAGTGGCTGTCAACGGCTTCAAAAGTAAGACTTCTGAAAGATGATGTCAACTTTGTTTACACACTGTAGTAACATGGCTCCCCTGATGCTGCCAACACATGCCTCCTCTCCCTCTCTCCCCTTCCTCTGCTCCTCTCTCACCCCCTCCTCTGCTCCTCTCTCTCCCCCTCCTCTGCTCCTCTCTCTCCCCCTCCACTGCTCCTCTCCCTCTTTCCCCCTCCTCTGCTCCCCCCCCCTCTCCCCCTGCACCTCAGCACTCTCTGTTCCTTCTCTCCGGCAGTCTGCCTCCACCCTTCATCCCTGAATCCCTTCCTCCCTCCACATACACACTTGTTCCGTCACACGTAGAAAAAGCACAGCATGAGCTTCGTCAGAGGGACTGAACGCTCCCCTCTTTTTTGGAGGGAGTGTGTGTGTGGGTGTGTGAAGGGGGGTGTGTGGGGGGGGGTGGATGTGTGTTTGAGTGTGTCTGCATTCGTGTGTGTGTGTGTGTGTGTGTGTGTGAAAGAGAGAGAACGTGAGAGGGATCTGATCCCAGTGAGAGGAGAGCCTCCCTCGGCAGTCTGGAGCGCCTCTCGGGTCAGGCCCAACCCTCCTCATCCCTGGAGGCTCACCCCTCCACGCTCTCCTCAGCGGAACACACCTGCCAGTTGGACTTCTCTTCGTCCCTTCGTGGTGCTTTCCTTCCCATGGATTTAGCCTGCGAACGTGTGGGAGAAGTTGGATCGTACTGGCAGAATATGAGTCAGCTGCTTAGACAGGCAGCCAGGGAGAGGAGCTGTGAGTCATTACTGAGGAGATAAGTGGGCCGCTTCCACGGGATCAGCATGTGCAGAGTCACTGTCTTCCAAAGCAGCAGTGCAAGTGGAACGCTGTGAGGAATAAGAGTTTTGAATGGCTGCTTCTCAAGGTTTTGCTCCCATGTGATTGTATACTGGTGTAACCGGGTTCGAAAACAGGCTGGCTGTCATGTGTAAGGCTTGAGAGCTTGTCTATTTTCATCCAACGAGCCCTCCCTCCATCCCACCCCATCCATCCATCCACCCACCCTTCCCTCCCCTCACCTGCCCTTCCTCAAGGCCGTCCTTCCAGCCCAGCAGTCTCAAGCAGTCCCCAGAGTGAGAGATAGAGCAACACGAGCATGTTTCTGTGTGCCGTAGCCATGTGTATTCTCCATGTGTATTCTCAGGGGAGGCCGCGAGCCATCATCTCTCTGAGTTGTGCCAGAGAGTGAACAAGGAGGAGCAATGTTGGCTCTCCATGTCCTCGCACACAAATCCAAGCTCTGCTGTGTAGACCGAAAGAAAAGTGCTCAAATCAGAATATTACTTCTAAACTTTGGGTGTAATTATTAACAAGGCATCATCCGTGCTAATCCCAAAAACGTCATCTAATATACATCTCAAACGTATCTTTGGTACGTTTCAGACGGACTTTCTGGAAGGTGAACGTTTTTTTTTGTTGCAGGACTCGGCGTGAATGTCACCCTTTCACAGTGTCCCCCTGCTGTGTCCATCTGTCCCACAGACCCGGGGACGAAGGGCAGAGCCTCCGATAGCGGCCCCAACGCGGACGAGGGCTCGTCCAGCGACTGCCTGCCCTGCCGGGAGGGCTGCGCCTACTGCAAGGACGACACGCCGTGCGTGGCGCCCGGGGACAGCGGGCTGCGCGTGGCCGTGCTCTCCTTCCAGGCCCTGTGCATGCTGCTGAGCTTCGTCAGCATGGTGGTCGTGTACCGGTACCGCAGGAACAAGGTAACGGGGGGGCGGGGTGGGAGGAGGGGGGGGGGGGTACCTTGTCACCGCTCCGTTTTTGTGATGTCGTTATGGGTCGACGTGAGGAACTGCAGTGCGCAAATGGTTGTTCGTTATACGTGGAATCCCTTTTTGAACAGGGCTAATCTGTCCCTCCCACGTTTTTGTGGAGTACGGGCTATTTTAACAGCCGCATCCTCCGTTGTTATTAAGTGAAGCTGTCCCACCCACATTTGAAAACAAACCCACTCCCCTGGAGTCAATGACTGGTGAGGAATGGAAGGCCCTGTGTGTGGGATTACCGTTCAGATGAGGCTCATAACACACGGCCCATCTGGATGTCATTGGATGTGTGTCTGGCCATATGGGCATCAAAGTGCTGCTCTGCACAACACATCATCTGATCCCACATGTGGCCGGCGCTTTCAGCAGCGCTTTGGATTCATTTTCAAACAGCACATCTGACAGTGTTGATCACCCAGGATTCAGGACCTTGGACAGGGACCAGCTGGGAAGCCTGAATATGGATGCGTAGCCCAGTGCCAGAAAAGAGAGTCAGTGATTATATATAAAGTACACAATGCATAAGTCATGCATGGTCTGGCACCGTTTGATAGCCACTTAAATAGTCCCACACTGTACTACTGAGCTAGTTCACACTTTCTGCACCACGGTGGACCTTTGACTGTGCTTCTCAAATCCTCTTAGTGTGTCACCTAAGCAGCTGCTTGTTTCTGTCCAATAATTGGCTTCATTAAAGGCTTTGTCTTGAGTGTGAGAAATCGGAGGATTAGCCTGTTGAGATTCCCCAGCATCAGAGTCAGGATTTGATCCACTCCTGCTAACGCTCTTACCTGACGAGGAACGCAGGCGTTCTGCTGCTCACGCGTCTCCGAGAGACTCTGCATCTGTGTTCAGATCAGGCTACAGATCAGACGTTTTCGACAATGAAAGCACACAGACGTAGCGCCTATTAGGTGTTTGCAAGGCTCCCCATCTCGTCGTTTGTCAGGAACAGACTGGGGCTGTCGTGAGGCCAGAGCTCATTTAGAAAGGGGTTTCCATGATGAATGGCTGTCATCCTGTATAGATATGCGCTGGGTGCTTTGCACAATATGCACGCGCTCAAATGGAAGTCCCAGCTGTTGTGAGCTCTTGGAGAACACCCTCAAGCAACTGGAGGAGGATACGAGAGCGATAGAAGCGGCATAGTAAAAGCATGAAAGGGTGAATCCTTCTACGACAGAGGCCCGGGGCAACAGCTTTTAGTGGCTGCTTTTCTTGAGTAAAAAAACAAGTTCACTACATCAGGAACATTTCATTCATATCTATCTGCCGTGCTCTAAGAGGACGTATATGGTCTTCTATGAATGTGCATCGTGTTTTTCATAGTGGTATGCTTTTTTGATGTCCCTTTCAAATGATCAGAAGCCAGTAAAACTGTTGTTGTGTTTCCCTCAGAGCATTCGAGCGTCCGGACTGGTCTTGCTGGAAGCCATTTTGTGTGGAACCCTGCTTCTCTACTTCCCAGTAAGTCTCACATACTCTTTGAGTTGCGTGTGCGTGTGTGTGTGTGTTCAGTAGTAGTAGTGTGTGTGTACAGTATAGGTGTCTGTGTGTATATAGTATGTGTGCGCATGTGTGTAGGAGCATGTGTGTGTAGTAGTGTGTCTGCGTTCGTACAGTTTCCGTGTGCGTGTGAGGAAGTGTGCACATGGCGTCACAAACCAAGCTGTGTTCTTCAGGTTACGGTGCGACAGACTGGAAAATGTACTCTACACTTACCTGAGTCAATCTTTAAGCTGCTGTCGCTGTGCGGGAGACCGTTGTGCCACGTTTCATTTCCAGGATTTTTCATGGACTTACCAGAGTCACTACAACGGCAATCATCTTTCCCTGTCGTTTATCTTATTCCTTTATTGTCGGTGTGTGTGTGTGTTTCGTATTGCACAGCACTGTCATATCTTACAATAATTAATAAGATGGATCGACCCACGCTCTGATAACATCCTAACAACTCTTAAAACGATCAACGATGGATGAATTTTACTGCTGTATATTTATTCAACAGTTTATTCAATCGTTTTTTCCCCAGCAAGGTTAGGCCTACTGTACAACACACGTAGCACGGCACACTAGAGAATGTTGGTCACGTCAGGACACCTGAACCTCTCTCTTATAAATCATTAAACGTTATTTCTGATGTGATGAGATAAGCAGTGTTTTCACAGCCACGGTGTGTGTGATAAGATGGTGTTTGGCAGAGACAAACATCCCAGGGCTCGCCTGTGCCCTGCTGTAACGGTGAGATGGATGGGCCAACAGACCCAGCAACCTGCGATAGCTGCCATCTGGTGAGCGGGCCACTCACGGTTAATTGGGCACCGCCCCTCTGCCGACCTCCGATCTGCAGCACCCACAGTATCTATCTTCCATCCTTTACACGGTGCCGTTCACACGCAGAGCAGTCATGTTGTTTCTCATCAGCCCTAATGTCCACACTTCAGCTAATCTGCTGCAGGTTCTACTGGGAAACTGCACAGAAACCTTTGTTTTCAGATCTTGTTGGCAAGATTTGAGCTGGATGTGGATTCCGTGGAAACAAGCTACACGGGGGTTTAGGCTTTCAAATCAGTGCGTTCATCTCCCATATATCTTTTCACAGATATGATATACATTTCATCAATGACAACCCACCAACTTAGCATGCATGTTGTTGTATTAATAAAAACCTAATAACATTTGGTACTGGACAAATGAACAGATCAGGCCTTAACATTTCAAGCCCCTGATTATGATCACAAATGAGCGGGCTACGCTAACACATCGCATCAACCGCATTGATTTACACAGATGTGATGGTGCACTGGCCTCACTTCTGCCCGGAGCATTGTGTAATTGCAATTTAGTGGCGATCATGGGAACCTACAAGCCTGGCCTAGCCAAGGAGACTAAATGTAATTAAAGTGAACTGATTTAGAGCTAGCTAATCAATGCAATTAGCGGCGACAAGGTCCTGGAAAGTAATAATGTTTAAAAGCGAGCCGCAGCATTGGACGGTTGGAGGCTCTTTCTTGGATGGGGGGCAGCGGTGACATTTGGTGGGGCGTCGTCCCCTGGATGTTTATTGTTAGTGGTTGTTGTTGTGGTATGTTTGCGTAACCCGGTCCACGCTCCTCGGCAACTCGTTGGTCTAGCATCATCTGCTTCCATACTGTTTTCAATAACAGCTAGCATTCCAGTCCAACCAGTGAATCGAAATGCGCTCTGTGAAAGAAAAAAAAACATTTGTAAATTGAAATTCCGATGTAACACGCAGATTGGAAATCCCTTTATTCTGGATTGATTTACTGAAATTCAAGTCCCCTTCAAGGCCGGCATATCTCATTTTGATACGAATCTCTGTGTCCCTTCATGTGAAAATTGGAGCTTTTCTGCACATGAGCGTCTACGAGGCACGCTAGATTGATCTCCGCCCTGATGCATTTGCATGCCTCCCCTATGAATGTGATATGAGGCTCGCCTGCTAGGATGAGACACATCACTCCCCCCAATCTAAATATAGACACGAGAAGACATTCTCCGGTTCCTGCTGCTTCTGCCTCCGCCAGGACCGCTGCGTCTATTTTCAATAATTCCTGTGTTATTAAGGACCAAGAGACACATCTCATCCTCCTCCCTTGTCAGTCTGCTTTGTGGAGTAATGCAATTTTTTCCTCTGTCCCGTCCCCTCCCCATCCCTCCCCTCCTTCCCTCCCCCGGTACACCATCTCCCCTTTCTCCCCTTCTCCTGAGTGTGTCACATGCAATAACTTCAGCCCCTGCCTCCGACGAGGAGGGAGGGGAGCAGGGAGAGAGAAACCAAATTACGTGGAGAGCCAAAGCTGGCTATTTCCGTCTGGCTGAGGAGAGCGGAGAGAGAGAGAGAGAGAGAGAGAGAGAGAGAGAGAGAGAGAGAGAGAGAGAGAGAGAGAGAGAGAGAGAGAGAGAGAGAGAGAGAGAGAGAGAGAGAGAGAGAGAGAGCGCAGAGCAGAGCAGACTCCCACATTTGTGATTCACAATGTGATCCCGGGATTAGCTCGCCAATCCTGTGTTTGTGTCCCGGCACACCGTCTTATTTGGGAAGCTTGAAATCCTGAGATGGGGCTAAACAGACCCGAGTTAGGATTGCTCTTTCTCCTCACTTCACCGAGGGCCACGGGAGTTTGGGCCCCGCCCATGAACAAGAGATCACACGGCAGGGCAGGTATCAGGAAGTGGATTTTTCCAGATGCAACTTAACTTGATGTCCTCGGCCTGTCTTCTGTGTCCACATGCATTTGTCTCCGGTGGCTGTGGGGCGTATCGTTCCTTCTCTTTCTGTCCCTTTTCTTCACCTCCTCCTCCCTTCTTCCCTGCTGTGTGTCATTCTGAACCCCACCCTTCCATCCCTGTGTGTGTGCCTCTCTCAATAACATTCATACACATGCGTGTACACACACACCACCACATGTCACATGATGTATCCTCTTCTCTATTTCAAAGGATGCCCCCCATCCCTACCCCACCTGATCCCCTCCCCACCCCAGCCCAGATCCCCCATCCTTAACCCCCTCCCCACACACTGCCTGCACTACCCCATTCGATCCTGGCCCCACCCCAGCACCCCCATCTCTACCCCTCCTGAGCTTCGCACCATCCCATCCTCACCACCCCACCCCAGGCAGGGGCTGCAGGTAGGGTGTCCCAGCCCATCAGGGGGCTGATGGGAAACGGTAAGACCAGGGAATAATGCATCCTGACCTGTCAGGATATGAAACCCAGTCTGCCTGCCATTCCTCTCCAGCCTCTCTGCTTTCCATCCAAGCTGTTCTGTCGCTTTCAATCTGCCTTAAGTGGATCTGGAGGTTTGCTGTGCATGTTTGGAGCCCTCCCTCCCTCCCTCCCTCCCTCCCTCCCTCCCTCCCTCCCTCCCTCCCTCCCTCCCTCCCTCCCTCCCTCCCTCCCTCCCTCCCTCCCTCCCTCCCTCCCTCCCTCCCTCCCTCCCTCCCTCCCTCCCTCCCTCCCTCCCTCCCTCCCTCCCTCCCTCCCTCCCTCCCTCCCTCCCTCCCTCCCTCCCTCCCTCCCTTCCAGAGTGTGCTTACCCTGCCTCTCTAAAGTGCCGTGGCGCAAGCCTTTCCAACTCACAGATGCTGCCTCTCGCTCCCTTTCTCTCCCTCTTTCTCTTTGTCGCTTTTTTCTTTCTTTCTCTCTGTCTTTTTCTCTCTTTCCCTTTTAGTTTTTTCCCCTGCTTCCCTCTCCCTTTCTCTTTGTGTGTCAATAGAGAGGGACAAAATAACAAGGAAATACACTGTGTGTGAGTGGGTAAGCAAGTTCTTTTAACTTCTCGTTTTTCTGTCCTCTCCTCAAATGACACCCAAACTCTCAGAGCTGAGGCGGGGACCCAGAGAGGGGAACTCTGATGTAATGTGTCCCCATAACTCACTCGCCCGCGCACAGACACAAGTATACCCGCCACCTACTAAGGAACTCAATTACACACACGCCAACACATTCACACACACTAACCCCTGCACACACATCCCAGATCATGTCTGTCACAGGACCGAAAGTCTGGCTCTAGATGACGTGGGAAGGGAATTGTGGGAGGCCAGAGCGAGCGTCTCTGGTCCTGATGGCGCAAAGTTCAACCTGGATGTAATTTACACTACGGCAACCCCTGGGGGCCGGGAGGGGAGAGACCATTACCTCCCTACTGCTGGCAGCCTCTCCCGGGAGGGAGGAAGTGTCAGCTTTCATATCAAAATGGATTCATCGCTGCTGCTCTGACTCCCCGCCCCCCTACCACACACACACACACCACCATGCCCCAACACACCCATACACACACACCACCATACCCCAACACACCCACACACACACCACCATGCCCCAACACACCCATACACACACATCGTACCCTCACACACAGACCACCACCCTCCCTGCTCCACATTGTGGAGCAGAGAGACAGTAGGAAGGGGTGAGGATCAGGAGGAGGAGGTGAGCAGGAGGAGGTGATGAGCAGAAGGAGGTGAGCAGGAGGAGGTGATGAGCAGGAGGAGGAGGTGAGCAGGAGGGGACAGACATGAAGCTGGACCGGATATGGCAGAGGCCGTGTCAAAACATTCAAAGTGGTGTGAAAGGTGTGTTGTGACATAATAGGCCCCCAGGCTACAGGAATCCATTCCCCAGCCCAAGCAGGCAGACATGTGAAATGAACCAGAGTGATTTGTTCTTTTTGCCCTTCTGGGTAGTGGGACTTTAGGATGAGATCGCAGTTCGGCATTACATAGTCAACCATCTTAGACAAACTATTTCAGGTCCCACTTGGAAGGTGTTAATAGAATCCCCTTGAACACCTCATAGGCTGTACAATCACAGTTGCGGAGTAACTGTGTTTTCACTACCAGTTAGATATTTAGTCTGTTGGACATCTTTCGTAAAGGCAAGGGAAATGTAAGTCTGAATTTGATACGGCACTGGCTGGCAGGGTCAGGAAAATGGTCTGTACACTCTAGTTACGATGCTAAATAGTAAATGTTAGATTTGACAACAAGCTGTCTCCAGAATGTTCTCCTCCTAGCTGAAATAATAACTCCAAAAGACAGAACTCACCCCGAGAAGCTTGACCCTTTAATTATTTAAAGCCTCTTCGTCTGAGAGATGGAAATCTTAGTCTCCGACTGGAAGGTCAAGCCCTGGAATTACTGTGTGCCTCAAAGCCACAGTCTTTGCAGTAGCGTTACGGTACGCAAAACGAGAGAGAGGACGTTCGAGTGACCCGTGCTGCAAGATTGATCCCAGGAGTTGCTTGCTCTGACCTTGAAAAGAGGAGCCATTGTACTGGGACCAATCCCCCGGGACTTCAACCTCCCTATCGATCTTTCCATCTCATTTAAATCTTGATTGTGTACACATCACAGGTCTATTTCATGCACCGGTACTCTGTGTTAGTGCAAGCTTGCCATGTTGTTGTACTCACCGAATCCACTCACTCCCTCTCGGTCTCTAATTAGTTCGATACCTCCTCAGCCTGCCAATGCAGGAGCTAATTATCGCGAGCGCTGTAGCACAAAATGACTTTTTGTGCATTACCCAGGTGGGTGTCGAATGTTGGCGTCGGGTGGGTGGAGGAGACGAGGTACCAGCCACGCGTGAGAAGGAAGATTGTGGACTGTGAATAGAAGGATTCGACTTCGGCAGTGAAAGATTGTTAATGACTGCATCGTTGATATTGTCAGTGCTTAGGCTACACGTTCAGTTTTGTGTTGTCGCTGTACAGGGTCATAGTATCTTTCGTGCATATTCACGGTCTGAAACCAGAGTTGAAAGGAGCCGCAGGAAAGAATAGAACCCTCACAGACATAATCAACTAGTCTCACCCACTGAAAGGATCCGGGTCTGTTGGGAACCCAATCCAGCAGAGACGAACGACTCTGAAAAAAAAACCCTCATCGCTTTAATGAAGACGATAATTCGTCGACTCACAGGGGCTAACCGCTTGTGCCCTCAGCTCCCAGGACTCTGGTCACACCACAGCTGTGAGACTTCCCGCCTTCTCACGTGTGGAGAGGGGGACAGGCTGTGCCCTGTCTGGCCATGCCTAACGGGGGCTATCCTCGGGGGGGGGGGGGGGGTTGAAGCCTCTGAAGACCCACGTGGCTGGGAAGGTTCAGAAAAGTGCAACTTCACTGCTAGCTCACGCGCATGAGCTGCAGAAAGAGGGTGCTTTTAGATTCAAGAAGTGCACGTGAGCATGTTTCACAGAGAAGACACACACACACAGACATACACGCACGGATCCATTTGCCAGCTTTGTGTTGTCTTCCAGAAATGTGTCAGCAGAGAATGAGAACCAGTGGAGCGACGCTAGCTACAGCGTGGTGTCAAGCTGTTGGGCTGTCTGTTGCTGTCTGGACTCTGCTGCAGAACAACAGCACCGTTACCCAGCCTCAGCAGTGAAACCACATTATGTAAACACATGCACAAGCAAGCAACAATAAACAAAGACCTCTCACACTTAAAAAGTTACCATTGGCTGTGGATAAGCAGATTAAATGAAACATTCTTACATCTACAATGTGATGTTACTGGTTACCTTTCTGATGGTAGATTCACACACTTAGAGACTAAGGCTCAGGATGGTTTGATGTAGGCCGGCAATTTTCATATTGAACAACGTTTTAAATGGCATGTTAAAACATTTCCCCAGGAAAGTATGTGTTGGTCCTGTCCCTCTTCCTATCTTGGTGGAGTTTTCCCTCAGGGATTGTGGTGTTGTGATTCCCCAGGTTCTGGAAAAACAAGTTGTGCTGTGTTTAATTTCCACATGAGAGGGCTGTGTTAGGGAGGGAGGAGCGTGGGGAGGGCTGGGAGGTGAGGTGTTTGGGAGGGAGGAGCGTGGGGAGGGCTGGGGGAGGGCTGGGAGGTGAGGTGTTTGGGAGGGAGGAGCGTGGGGAGGGCTGGGGGAGGGCTGGGAGGTGAGGTGTTTGGGAGGGAGGAGCGTGGGGAGGGCTGGGGGAGGGCTGGGAGGTGAGGTGTTTGGGAGGGAGGAGCGTGGGGAGGGCTGGGGGAGGGCTGGGAGGTGAGGTGTTTGGGAGGGAGGAGCGTGGGGAGGGCTGGGGGAGGGCTGGGAGGTGAGGTGTTTGGGAGGGGGGAGAGTTAGGTCACCAGATGAGACAAGTCACACACACACCTGGGATTTCTCCTCTTTGTCTGGGTCACAAACACAAACAACGAAGACAAACGCCCTTGCGTAATAGCAAAAACTAAAAAACAACGTTCTAGAGGAAGCTCATTGGCTCCATTTTCTGCTCCTTCCAAACCCATTTCCCACTGTCTGGGTAGGAAACCAGAGTGCTGGATGGACCAGGGCAGCTGAGGATGTTAATAATGGTCTTAAAGATACTGATGTCCTTAAGGTATAAGGTTCCCAGCAATCATCACACACACACACACACACACACATTCACAGGCAGGCACACACACGTACACATACAACAACCTATCCCTTTACATTCCCCGGCGGCTGAGTCCAAAGTTCCCTGCACTTAGCATTGATTATTAATGAAAGGTTTAAAAGGAGAGAGAGAAGGAAGGAGGGAGAAGAAAGGGAGGGAGGAATGGGTCTTCCACTTTATACATGCTGCTATTAAGGGCAGCTTAAACATCAGCACCCTCTTGTTCTCAAAATCCTTTCTAAGGAAAGTGTTGCTCCAGAAGGGGGACCTTGTCCTGAGAATGGTTTTCAGCAGAACTTGGAGGTGGGGGGGGGGGGGTTGAGGTTGTGTGTGTGTGTGTGTGTGTGTTGGAGGTGGAGGTGAAGGATATCATGTTGGATCAAATTTACAGCAGAGAGTTGAGAGCCCAGTGGGATATATTTATCTTATCTTTCAGAAAAGATATCATTTCTGCTTCGGAAAGGGTTTTGACCAGAAGATTCTCAGAACATGGTTTACAAGGACTGCCACTACTACGCACAATAATGCCCAGAAAGAAACTCACATGTGCTTCTTGTAATTCTTGGAGCTACACCATAGTGGTGTATGTCATGCACACTTGTCTGGATTGTTGTACACCTACAACCAACAACAATAAGCAGAGCCATAATGCGAAAACATGACATCTGGGACTCCAGACATGGGTAGAGCCATACCGTGAGCATGTGACATTTTCTGGGAAGGTGTTGTGGTCCTGGTTGTCCCATGGTGACCCGAGCTGCCTGCTTGTGCCCTGTTCATTCCCATTAGACTGAAGGCATGCGTCAGCCAGTTGCTCAGTGCCTTTTCAGCCCTCTGCCTCTCTCTCCTCCTCTCTTCTCCTCTGTCTCTGCCTCTCTCTCCTCCTCTCTTCTCCTCTGTCTCTGCCTCTCTCTCCTCCTCTCTTCTCCTCTGTCTCTGCCTCTCTCTCTCTCCTCCTCTCTTCTCCTCTGCCTCTCTGTCCTCCTCTCTTCTCCTCTGTCTCTGCCTCTCTCTCGTCCTCTCTTCTCCTCTGCCTCTCTCTCCTCCTCTCTTCTCCTCTGTCTCCGTCTATCTATTCTCCTCTCTGTTTCTCTGTCTCTGTATCTCCTCCTCTTCCTTCGCCCCCCTGTCTCTCTCTCTCCCCGCCTCTTCATCTCTGTCTCCATCTATCAATCGTCCTCTCCGTTTCTCTCTCTCTATCTCTCCTCTCTCTTCATCTCTCTCTATCGCTCCTCTCTCTTTTATCACTCTGTGTTTTTGGCTCCACCCTTCTCTTCCTCCCTGTCACACACAAGTGCACCAAGGATCTGAGGTTGGAACTATTCCCATGAAAAACTTCTAGTTTAACAACTTCCATTTTGCATGTGTGCGTGCAATTATGTGTGTGTGGTTGGCACGTGTACTGCGTATTAATCATGTAAGCAGCATGTAACTCAGAGGGAGTGTTTAGTGCAGGGTTTTACACCTGAGCGGATCTCCAGAAAGTAGCTTAGCTCTCCCGTGTTGCTAAGTCGCGTCTGGCTACCCTGTGACTCCAAGCGAATGACAACGTGGGTCTCTGTCCCCCAAGAGGCCCTGGCTGTCCCCTAACTGACTCACGCCTAGCTGGCAAAAACATTGACATGCCTGCGTCTTCTCTGCAGCCTGGGGGAACATATTGAAGTCTCTGCTAATCCGATTAACATTAACAATCCCACTGGGGAAATCGCAGCACATCTGCAACGCACAGATAATTAAGGTTTATTTCATTATTATTTAAAATTTTTTTGATCTTTTTTTTCACCCTTTTTATGTTCTGGAAGACGTTTGTTGTCATGTTTGCTTGGGCATCAGTTCAGTGGGTTTCCGTGGCTCTATACCAACATGAAGAGAACTCATCCATGTTTGCACTTAGCTCGACTTAGCTATTGAGTGAAAGCGTGGAATATCCCTTTTTTGCTTCATCATTGATTTACTTTTACTGTCAAAGCCCCGCGATTACCATAATGTAAGCTCATGGTCATGTGAAAAACACCGAAACGTTTACTGTAAGTTCACAATTTACAAGCAGGAAGAGTGCTCTGGTGTTGTACTGTACTACTGTACTAGCCTACTGGTGGATAAGTATACTACAACCAGGATGTTTAGTGGATCTTCCACCCTGACCTTATTAAGCGTGGACTCCCAGCTATCCACTCATGCTCTGGGTGCAGGTTTTAGACCACTGTCTTTGAACACACTAACCAGTTGGAAGTCAGACTAACTGCAAAGTCACGTGCTGCAAAGTGGCTACATTCAGCTACATCGGTTCTAACTAAAAGGGACTTGGAGCCAGAGGCTACAAAATATTGAATTGGAATCCAGAAAAGATAGTGATAAATGAAATGGTTTATAAAACCTTTTAGTTTATTTTTTTGCCAGTCAATCCAGATCTGTTTGAGCTAAACCTCTGCTCCCTTCACAAGGATCGTAGAACTTAATTACGTCCAAATAGACAGTTACTTCAAACACTGCTGAGCAATTAATCTACACGGAAGCAGTTGGGCTAATCAATCCAATGGACTCACATTCAGGGAAGTGGGCAGGCAGGCACAGCCTTATTGGATTACACAGAGAGAGCGTTTCCCCCCACACACACGCACACACACACACACACACACATACACACACCCACACAAACATACGCATACATACGCATACACACACATTCACACGCATACACATACAGTCTCACACACACATATGGACACACACATGCGCACGCACACACACAGACACACACACAGACACATGCACACAGACACACAGACATACACACACACACACATGGTCACGCACACTGAGCACGATGCTGTGGAGGTCTGTGGGAGGACTAGGCACAGCTGTGAGCCTCGTTTTCAATTACAGCTCCCGTCTGGGGCACACTGCCTCATTTCAGAGAGAGCACACATCCTCTGAATATAGAAGGATATACATCTACACGCACACACACACAATGAGAGATCAATGTCAAGACAGATTTTGTCGTGGATTTTCCTGATATTATTGATACAGTTTCATATTGTGTGTGATCTACAGACTAAAAGTGAACTGCCAAGTTGGGTGCAAAACAGACATAGTTTAGGAGTTTAACAAGGACAAAGTTCAAGCACCGACTGCAGAAACGAATAAGTAGAGATGAGTCAGCATTCCAATATTTGTACCGCACCGTGTTTGGAGCGTCAGAGCAGCAGGCTAATGTGAGCGCTGTGTCAAAGCTGCCAGAGACAGAAGCACATTACCATCCCAACAGAAAAGCCACCCAGCATGGGGCACCACCGCTCCTCTGTTTACCCTTTCTGAAACGACCCTGTAAGCTCCAGAGAAGAGCTTCGGGGGATATTCATATCTTCAGAGCTCAAGGGCGGGAAGGCGTGATGCCCCGTCAGAGTTTGCCGTGTAAACGACTGACATGACGGGGAGAGGAGGCCCTCTAACCTGAGCCCCGGCTACTCTGTCTCTGCCCCCAGGTGGTGATTCTCTACTTCCAGCCCAGTATATTCCGCTGCATCTTGCTGAGATGGGTCCGCCTGCTCGGCTTCGCCACCGTCTATGGAACTCTGACCCTCAAGCTGTACAGGTAAACTCCTCTGTTCACACCCCCACACACACACCATCCACGCGGCTACAGAATGTCAGCGGATGCGTCTGTATGTGTTGAGCAACCCAATGGTTCACAGTAGGGGAGAGGGGGAGGGAGGGAAGGAGGGAAGGAGGGAGGGAGGAACGGTGGGGAGGGAGGGAGGGAGGGGGGTGGTGTCTGGATTGGTGTACAGAAATAGGTTGGCTGTGTTCTAGGCACGGGGGCGTTAGATAGGGCCTCGGGTGATCCAGGTACCTCAGTGGGCCTGTGCCCATTTACAGTCTACCTTTGCAGTTTTAATCTTTGGGGTCGCTATGTTCCTCGGCGCTCTGGTTTCCCTCGGCGGTGAGGATCCAGAGGAAATAGAGGTCACTCGACCGTGTGCTGCTTGTTCTCTATTGGAGTGGACTTTTTGTTGCCTACCTTAATGTAATGCACTTTACGAGTGCTTACTAATCATCACACAGCCTCCTGCATTATTGCAACCTTGTTTTAAATGACTCAGGCTATCCTGATTTAAAGTGATGCTCCTCTATAAATGTTAGAACTGGATTTTATAGATAAACAACACAGTCAGGGTTCCATGTAATTCCCTGGTCCCGCGTTAATGGGTAGCTTGAATTGAGAAATCTTGGCTGGATCATCAGCGGTCCATTCAGAATCGAGATTTATGACCTTGTTAGGAAAGATGGAGGGTTGCCCAGTTAGTAAAGGAGGGGATCTGACAAAAACCAGCAATAGCAGAACCAACAAAACGAACTGCTCAGTCTCAATTTAAACTTTCTTATCGAATGGGGAGCCATGCCAAGAGGGGGGGGGAAAGAAACTGAGGGAGAAAGAAAGAAATAGACAGACAGAGCAAGTGCGAGAGCTTCTGTTCAGAGCAGAGGAGAGCTGTGGGAGGAAGCGGGGAAGGAGGAGGAGGGTTAGCGCCTGTTTTAAGGCTGCTAATGAGACACGGGCTGCTGTATTTAAGAGGCAGAGGAGCATGATGGGAGTCTGCCATTTTAAGCTGTCGTGGCAGGTGAGCATGTCCAACGGGCCCTAATGAAGGGCTTTGCTGTGGTGAAGGGATGTGAGTTTTTAGCACCTGGCTAATCGACGTGGGAGCGCTCCGTACCTGAGGAGGTGAAACTTAACACATTGCACAGATCAATTTTTTATAAGCCCTCATTAAGGGCATGCAGAGCACCCTTCATCACTGTGTCGGACAGTTAGAGTTTGATAACAAGGACTGGCCTCTACGCTGGAAGGTTCTCCTCATGTTATGCGGTAACCTTTCTAGTTGGCGCCGAAAATGGCTGCCTAGGTAGGCTCTCCTGCCAAAGTAAATTCCTTGTCTGTGCAAACTTTCATGGCGAATAAACACCAATTCTGATTCTCATTCTGATTAAGGAGCCCTCTGATTCCTTCAGCGCCCCCCCAACATTAATTTGGGATTAATTGTCTGTGTGGAAAGACTTTTAAATACAGCACAGATGCTACAAATGAAGGATATTTGACTCAGACTATCATCACATGATGATGTGTCCATTGCCAGGGTGCTGAAGGTGTTCCTGTCGCGGACGGCCCAGAGAATCCCCTACATGACCAGCTGGCGGGTGCTGCGTCTCCTGGGCATCATCCTGCTCATCGTCTGCTGGTTCCTGGTGGCCTGGACTTCGGCCGTCTGCCAGAACCTGGACAGGAACCTGGCTCTGATCGACGTGGGCTACACCCCCGACGGGCTGCAGTTCAGCATGTGTCTGCTGGACCGCTGGGACTACATGATGGCTGTCGGTGGGTGGAGGTTTACTGTGCCGCTCTGTGGGAGGTGGGGGGGTGGGGGGAGGAGGGGAGGGTGGAGATGGGTGGAGGTTACTGTGCCGCTCTGTGGGAGGTGGGGGGGAGGGCGGAGGTGGGTGGAGGTTACTGTGCCGACCTGTGTGTGGGGGACTGAAGGTTGGTGCTTAATGGAAGAAAGAGTGAGACCAAAGAGGAGAGTGAGAAAGAGGAAGAGACAAAGTGGGGAGACATAAAAGATAGAGAGAGGGAGAGAGACAGAGAGAAAGTGAGACACAGAGAGGGAGATAGACAGAGAGAAAGAGAGAGAGAGAGACAGAGAGAGAGAGAGAGAGACAGACAGAGAGAGAGAGAGAGAGAGAGAGAGAGAGAGAGACACAGAGAGAGAGAGAGAGAGAGAGAGAGAGAGAGAGAGAGAGAGAGAGAGAGAGAGAGAGAGAGTAACCATGCAGACATGATGATGGCATAAGGAAGACAGATACAAAAAATCCAACAAACTCATAGAGAAGTAGAAGCTGTGAAGTGCAGTGAGAAAAGCAGATCTGTTTTTAGCATGCTTCTGATGACTCCAAAGGTTCCAAGGTCTTTTCAAATTAAGCAATAGCCCTGTTTTAGCATTTGGGAAACAGGTGTGCCTTTACAGTTACAAAGAGGGATCTTATGAAGTTCAACATCTTGTAGTTCCTGAAAAGGGCTGGAACACGAAGACCTGAAGCCACGAATAACTTGGAATAATGTGTTCATTTAGCGGACACATTTCATCCAACGAATTGAAACTTCTTGATCTACAGTCAAATAGTCTATCACTGAGCTGTAACGCAACCAAACCCACTCTTACGAGTGCAGCTATGTTGATCTTCCTACGTTTTTCATAAGGAAGAAGAGTAAACCTGTCACAGCATGCAGTGTTACGCTCTAACAGAGCAAGTGATGGATCTAAGTCCTCAAGGCCCTAATATAAACAGTCTGCAGATCATCCTGCTGTGCAGTGTACACTGTCCGCATCACGTCAAGCCTGGGTGTGCTCCTATCCATGGAGACCAGGGCCGTGAATGTCAACATAATGGTGACAGATTTTCATGGTAGAAGCAGACATTTATCGCTGTCAATGACCCAAAAGCCATCACGCGGACTTGTCAAGAGGACTGAGGGGGAATTCATTAAACCCAGACAGACAGCTACAACTCCATATGCAATTGTCAGACGGCACCTAGAGAATACTTCTGTTACCACCAGGTTTTACTGCATTTATGGAACGCGTCATTTCCAACGTGATCAAGTTCTACGCTGTATTTCTCTGGGTATTCACAGATGGAGAAGATTGATGGCCAGCTTCTATGTATTGACCTCTATTACTGGTCTGTGCTACTGCTCTGGACGGGCAGGTATCAGCCACCTTTGCGTTGACGCGACTCTACTTCCTGTTTCCTGTAGCTGAGTTCCTGTTCCTGCTGTGGGCGGTGTACCTGTGCTTCGCCGTGAGGACGGTGCCTTCGGCGTTCCATGAGCCCCGCTACATGGCGATAGCCGTCCACAACGAGCTGGTCCTGTCCACCATATTTCACATCGTCAGGTAACACCGTAACCTACAAATTTGTCAAAACGGTGTGTGTGTGTGAGGAAGGGTTGAAGACAAGGGGGGGGGGGGGGGGGGGGCTCTGTCACTCTATAAAGCCTTAGATGAAGCTGCACAACGCACATTTTGTACAAAACCTTGGGGTGGGTAATACTGTATGTGGCTTGTTATATCTTCACAGGTATTCACTTAGCAGATGTTCTAGACGTCCTTTAATGCTTCTATCCAAGGGGAGTTTTTATTGTATTCAAAAATGCCCCTTCCTCCCCCCCAGTGTACGTTTCATGTGTATTTAAATGAGATGTTGCATCATTTCAGCTGACACAACAAATCCCCTTCCCAGTTGGAATCCCCTTAATTGAGAACTGAGCTACATCAGATTAAGTTGTAATTAAACACGTCAAGATGATTTATGTTTTGACACAGCATATGTTTGCAATCACTGGTGACAGTCTTTCAATCACACATTAACAGCCAATACAGATACAGATAAATTGCACTCCGGTGTTGTAGCCAAGATAGCTTCTGTGTGGTGTCAGACATGGCGATTTAGAAGTTTAAATGGTACATGTATGGTATATTCTGTATAGATAAATATGACATGCAGATGTGTATAAACTATCCCTAGTATGGTCCGTATTAATGTAGGTCTGTGTTGATATTGGGAGAGAGAAGAGAGGGAGAGAGTGGGAGAGAGGCCCTTGTAAATATGAACACTTGTCTTGTCTGTGAAGGAGGTGTTGAGAGGAGGCTGCCACCAGGGACGCTTTCTGGGCCTTGTTAGAGCCAGCCTCCTCCGTCCCTAGTCCCTGTTTCACCCGCCTTCAGCTCCCTCCCCACCTCGCTACAGTCAAGACCTCCTGGGATGTCTTACCGAGCAATCAGGGCTCCCGGTCTGGCAGAGCAGGTGGCTCAATGGACATTGAAAAATGAAAAGATGACAGTAATTAGGACCTTGTGTGATATGAGCATTCCAACCAGGGCTCAGTAGGAGTACATCAAGGCAGTTAAGTCCTCACACACGCTGGAACTTGGTTTGAACTCAAACAAAAGATGAAGGAGGAAGACATCAAAGCTTCGGGTCCGACGATTTGCTAGACCTTAGCATTTTTATATGGCTTTAATCTATAGCCACTGTGCATTCATTAACCATTCGCCAACTTCGACAAAATAATGAGCTGGCAGGATGACATTTATAGGATGAAGACTTTTCAGTGGTTGAATTAGTGTGTGACAAGATGTGCCAACTGTAAAGTAACTGCTGTAGTATAATTAAAGCCCTACTTGTGCTCTCAGCTCTGAAAAGTAACTGATGTAGCATAATTAAAGCCTTGCTTTAGTTATATTTTATACTCTCAATATATGCAGTTTTTATGGATATACAGTTAGTGTTTTGCCTGGTTAGACGATTACTTTAAATCTCTTTCCAATCATTTAATTATGCTTGGTATGTCATATCAATTGATTTTTTTCTTCTTGAAGGATATCCTTTGCTCATAATGACTGCTGTTAGACATACTGTAAACTGCACCAGGTAGCAACATTACATAAACACAGCAATATACTGTAGAGCACAGACAAAACATCTGTAACCTTTGCTCTAAATCCAGTTCAAGGTGAGCACAATATCGTTGCTGGCAAATGGGCTGTTAAGAAAGAGAGGACACTTTGTGTATGTGAGACACTCCTAGCAGTAGAGAAACCAGATGTTCACGCTCAGACAGACAGTGCATGAATCTAGTTGGGCTTAAAATAAACGTGTTACATCCTCTCTTTATCTCCCAGTGATCAGCCATCTCTGAGAAGGTTCCAGTGCTGTACGAAGTGGGATCGTTGTTTTGTTCCCTCGCTGACAGTGGGGGTCTTCTTCAGTTGTGCATTTGTATCATGCTCATTGAGCGGTTCAGAATAACTGTCATTCTTCGATGCGCCATTCACTGTGGGACTCTCTAGAAATGGCGTTTCCCGATGAAGTGTATTATGCTGCAATTGTATGCGTTAGATATCTAATCCAAAGACACATTCACAGTGACACGGTGCGGCGCTAACAGCTCTTTTGTCCTCACTGTGAAATCTTTGAATACGCTAATAGTCTGTGATATTTCTGAATGAGCAATATGATTAATGATCCTGCATAGCATTATCTAAAATCAGACAGAATGGAAAAAATAATTTGCTGCTCAACAGAGCGTGGGCTTTATATAGAAAATGGAATTTTGGGTACATATTGGTTTTGCTTCTTATATTACCTTGTATTACTTGTTTAGATTTACATTTCTTTCCTTCTTTCTCTCCGTCAATTTTCCTCTCACATTATATAATCCTTTATATCACTGTCACACCTTCTCTCCATCCTTCTCTCCCTTACTTCCCCCTCCCTCCCTCCCTCCCTCCCTCCCTCCCTCCCTCCCTCCCTCCCTCCCTCCCTCCCTCCCTCCCTCCCTCCCTCCCTCCCTCCCTCCCTCCCTCCCTCCCTCCCTCCCTCCCTCCCTCCCTCCCTCCCTCCCTCCCTCCCTCCCTCCCTCCCTCCCTCCCTCCCTCCCTCCCTCCCTCCCTCTCTCTTCTCTCAGGTTCACTCTGGCTTCTGAGCTCCACCCAGACTGGATGCTGCTACTGGTCTTTGCTCACACACACCTCACTGTGACCGTCACTCTCGGACTTCTGCTGGTCCCCAAGGTATGGCGTCTGACCTTCCAGTCCACTTTGATGACACTTTTAATTAACTAACAGCATTACAGTAATACCTGGAGATACTAAGGGGAGGTACAGGATGACTTCACATGCATTGGACTTTATAGGGATAATATATGTTTATACATAGACACACACTTGTATTGCAATTGTATGCTGAAAGCTATTTGTACAGCGTACAATGAAAGGGATGACAGTGTCTGCTAAATGAATTCAATGTCAAATGTAAACAAACAATCTCTTTTCTTTTGTGACTTCCAGTTCCTGTTTGCCGGCACCCAGATGAGGGACGACATAGCAGTGGAGGCATACGAGGATGAGCTGGACATGGGTCGCTCGGGGTCTTACCTCAACAGCAGCATCACCTCCGCCTGGAGCGAACACAGCCTGGACCCAGAGGACATCCGGGTGAGCCCCGCCCGCACCTCCCCTCCGTCCCGCCAAATCTCACATTCTCTTTTTAATAACCTGCTGATGCAATCTTGTAAATAATTTGTCCCCTGCTGACCCCCATGACGAAAAATACTGAGCCCCGGCAGTTTTTTTATTGCAGACGCCAGACGAAATGGGCCCGCTCAGTTCTATTAATGGCTGTGGCGTAAGGTCTTGCGACAGTCTTTGGGAAAAACGTACCAATGTGAGCAGAAGGTTCTGTTTGTTTGTTAGAGCTGAAGGAGTCTCTCGTCAGCCAAAGACTCAAGCAAACAGTCCATGTCAGTGGATAAGTGTGAGACATAGAAACCCTCGCTGTGCATCCTGCCTGCTACTGTCAGTGCTAGCGGTCACTATCGCAGAAACGCACATGCAGAAGAAAGCATTGAAGAATTAAAAACCGATGCAAAGAGGCTGTTTCAGACCTAACAATAAAACGCTTTCCATTTTTTTACGCTGTCCAAGACCGTCCTTGTCTTTCATTTGAGCACTTGTCCGTAGCTGCGTGTCATCGATTTGTACTGCATGTCTCTCTGTGTGTGATAGAATGTCTGCTATTTGTAACACCGTCTATTTCTTTGCAGTTTCAGAAACAATGTTCAAATCATCATTCAAATACAGCACTCTGCTGTTGATCACTTCTCAACTGATCTTTGTTTCTATCCCCCTTTTCTCGAAAAACCATCTAGGAGGAGCTGAAAAAGCTGTACTCACAGCTGGAGATATACAAAAGGAAGAAGATGCTGGCCAACAACCCTCACCTTCAGAAAAAACGGAGCTCCAAGAAAGGTCTGGGTCGATCACTGATGAGGCGCATCACGGAGATCCCAGAGTCCGTCCACAGGCAGTATAGCCGCGATGACAAAGAGATGGGGGACCACGGAAGCAACCGGAACAGCATCTGCGTCCTTAGAAAAAACCCCTTTGACCCTTCCCACCCTGGGAAGCCAGCCAAAGAGGAGTCCCTGAAGAGCAAGGTGTTCTCCCTGAAGAAGTCCCACAGCAGCTATGATCACGTCCGTGACCAGAGCGAAGACTCGAGCAGCTCCACCACAGACAAGATGGAGGTCGCCACGGCTGAGGGCTCCCTCCTGGACACCTTAATGGGCAAGAAGCTGGTTAAGAAGAAGTCCGATGAGAAGCTAGACGCCACGAGTGAATCCACCGAATCGGTTCCTCTGGTCTGCAAGTCGGCCAGCGCTCATAACTTGACCGCAGACAAGAAGCCAATTCATCCTCGGACCTCCATGTTGCAGAAGTCTCTCAGTGTCATCGCCAGCGCTAAAGAAAAGACCCTGGGACTGACAACAAAGACTCTGGAGGACAGCAGTAAGAAGGTTCCGCCGAAAAGCAAAGACAACAAGTCTGGCACGGACTCAGAGGACGAAGGCTACCCCAAGATGATTGTCAGCCAGTCGGTGGAGTACAAACAGACCGCTGCCAAAGCCGGGATCATGAAGCACCAGGGTAGCGGCAGCCAGCCGTCCATATGCACCGAAGCCACCAAGGGCAAGGAACTGTACAATCTGTCTGAGGTGTGTCCTTGGGAAGTGGAGGACCTCCCAACACCATCTGAAAAGGTCCAGAAGCACGTGTCCATAGCGCCTGAAGGAACCACCACTGTCCATGGAAGTGGCACCAAAGGCACAAAATCCCAGCAGTCGAAGCAAAAGGGCTCGGATCAGTCCCCCTCTACTGCCCGGCATTCTAAAGACCTCCAGAAGACAGCAGACCGAGCAGATATATGTCCTTGGGAAGATGGAGGGGAGAGCCAGGGGTCCAAACATCCACCCACCAGCCAGGCCATCCAACCATCTCAGGCTCCCCAGTCCAACCAGGCCACGTCTGCAGCAGAAGGCTCCAAAAACCAACACGTGGATGTCTGTCCATGGGACTTTGAGGAAGCGGCCTCCAAAAAAGTTGAGGTGGCTCATTCACCAGATAAGACCAAGCAGAAGAAAGGCACTGCTCCGGTCGATAGTAAAGGGAAGAATGTGCCACCAGAGCCTTCCAAGTCAACGGGCAGCTCCCTCCAACCATCGACCACAAAGGCTGACATCTGTCCCTGGGACTACGATGCTCCAACTGCAGCCCCGAGTTTGGAGAAAATCCCGAGTCCCACTCAGGTCTCAAAAAAGAAGGACCCCCCCTCGCTAAAGAAGAGCACACCTTCCACAAGAACAGCAGAGAAGGAGAAAGAGAAGATGAAAGATATTGACAATGAGAAAAGTCGAGCAAAAGCCAAGGACAAGAGCAAATCCTCTGAGAAACAAACAACCAAGATGGCGGAGGTCTGCCCTTGGGATGTGGAAAGCAGTCAGGAAGTGCCAACAGCGGAAAAACAGAAAAGTGCCAATGTTGAAGCAGCCAAAGGAAAACAGGCTGAAGTCTGTCCGTGGGATTATGAGGACAGTTCAGATAGAATAGATGCAGAAAAGAGCGGCACTTCATCCAAACAGAAACAGAGCACTCCAAATCCAAAAGGGGGCGGGGTCGGCGGGGCAAAAAGGGCAGACGTTTGTCCCTGGGATGTGGATGACAGTTCGGTAGAAAAAGCATGACCCTCGACTCAAACGGACAACTGAAATGATAGTTCTTGTTGTATACATTTTTCCACTTTAAAGTCCTAAAAATATATTGACATTTTACTATGAATACGGTGACTTGGATGAAAAGATCAAGTTGCACAAGTTGCCTTCCTTTCCAATCGTTTTTTTTTGTTGCTTTTATTGTCTATTTTGGAATAAAAGTGAAACAGAAACAAAGCAACAAAATCATGAGAAGCATTCCAGAGTATACAGAGTATTCTTGCTGATAAATCATAGTCTTACAATTATGCAACCTTTAATTCACTTTTACACAACTCATATCCTAACATTTACGATGTTTCTACGTTATCTGGGGGTGGCATCAACATCGTCTCACATGTTTTAAAGGCCAGAGAGTTTGCAGTGAAGGGAAATACTGTGAGTCTGGAAAGAAACGGAATATGAAGCAGACAAGCAGATCCTCCATACAACTGCATGAGAATTTCATGTGTATAATGTCTTCTGGTATGAACCGCCTAGCCAGATGAACTTAAAACAAATACATTGAGAAAGCAAATGCCAAAGAATAACATAACTTTAATTGAATGATAGTACACACCTCAATATCTAATAGCTGTTGTGTCTCCAAGTCAAGACACTTAGTGAGGGAATCGGCCTATAGCACTTTAGCCAAAACCCCATGTGTAAAATAAATAAAAAATAGAGAGTATATCGACACTATGTTCTCTCGCTATGATTCATATATCCTCTTTGTTCGGCCTTATAGTCCTTGAAGGTTGTCAGATATACATGCCCTCTAAACTCAGACATCTAAATTGCTGAATTTTTAGATTTCATGTTTAGATCTCAGCTACTTCGAATTCTTCCATATCTTCAGAGATGTATTACTGTATGTGCCTAACTAACTAGAAATGTCTTGTACTTGTCTTAGATTGTCCTGATTGGAGCAGGGGGAGCCCCTTAGCGTTCTGATTGGAGCGGGGGGAGCCCCTTAGCGTTCTGTGATGGTGGTTTATATAAACAGCATGCTCAGCCAGGTAATGGGTGCTTGGACCCCATTTGGTTTTTCAACCAAAGCGAATCACTTCTTTGTGTTGATAGTTCATTGGCATGTTTCATTGTGTTCTCAACGGCACTCGCTATCTGGCTCGACTGATTTTATATTGATCAAAACACATTCAATTTTTGAGAGATTTATGCTCATAGGATTATGTCCCAACCTTCTTTCTGATTGGAAAGTATGCTAATGATACTTTGGTAACTTTCTAATTATTTGACCAGTCAGTGTAAGTACACTATTGGTTTGTTTTGGGGTCTTCAATTGACACGTCCCACACAAGGTTTGAAAACATTTTCTGCAGTATTATCAATATTCAATGACAGATCCACATTTTTTATGTTGTTATTTATTTCCTATTCAACATCAAGAAGAAAAGTAATGAAAATGATATTGATGTAAAACACACTTATCTGTGCCATTAGTCACCGGGCATGGGTCCTTACTTTGAAAATGGAATCACATGAGACACTTTATTTGAAAAAATAAGAATGCTAAAGGCTAATAAACTGTATTTCAATTAACGCTACAAGATAGTCAAAATCCTTCTGGAAGGCCTTCATTGGAAATGCTTCAATCCAGTACTTATAGATAAACAAACCCTGAATCAATTTGTTGAACAAAGAGGAAGATCTTTAAGGTATCTACAAGAGCCTGACTCCATGAGATGTAGCTGTGGTGTCTCAGTCTTCTCCCCCATTACTGAAAATCATTTCCACCATTGACCTCTGGGGTATGTGTGAAATATGTCCAACAAGGTAGTTTCCGCCTCAGAGGAGGAGATTTGCAGTCAGCCCTGCTTTATGAGCTTCTAGAACACCGTCTGAAAAGGGGTGTCAGACTCTTTGATTGATTGTAATGCTTTGATGAACCTGTATGATATTTACGATTCAGCGTGATATGGAACTAAGGGTGAATCTGTAAAGTATTCCAGGGTTCTATCCTGCTCCAGGCTTAGGTCATCCCCCAACTTTTGATTGTACTTGACAGAAGTACAAACTGATATCATTGGGTCTTGGGATTTTTGTTAACGACCCCCTAGAAACCTATAATATAACAGAAAAATAATGGTGTTTTTATTAATTTATTAAATTCCATACTGTAGCTTATTGCATAGTTTATTGAATGCAGAAAATTCCATGGCTGGGTTTTACACTTATTTATAGACTTAAAAAAACGATCTCATATGTCTTTGCTGGTTAAAGGATTTAGGTTGCGATTAGGGAGCAAACGTTCAGCTCATCGCTCTGTAACAAAATGTGCATCAACCTGTCTTTTTGTCTGTCTTTCTGGAAATGGTCCATGTAATGCAGCAGTATATTTATATATGAATGTTTAGAGTTAAAAACTTCGCCTCCATTGGTAAACCTCCATATATTTGGGTGTGAGAACTTTGCCCATTGTTGAGTAACCTTACCAGTAACCTTTTCAACATTGATAACCATTTGTCCTGTTGTTACTTTTACCATGGTGGTTTTTGTTTGTTGCCTCATTTTATTTCAACCAGACTTGTGACCAAACCAAGTAATCTGATGGCAAATACTACTACTGCTACTACTACTACTACTACTACTACTCAATGCTGTAACGTTGTAACAATTGCTCTTGTGGCTTCTGCATGATATCAAGAAATTAGTAGGACCGATGTTTCACTGCCCTTGATAGAACAAAAAATAAAACATTGATCTTTTATGGACTGTTACAAGTTGTATAGTGAGTGATAGTGTATCCAAAAACCACTGTATTATGTACTTGCTATACCTATTGCTCTATGACAAGCTAATAGCATCCTTATATGGGAATATTTGGTAGATTTATATTGTGTTACATTGTGATAGCATGTACATAAAAGATACCTCCTCTGCAATAAATATTTATATGAAACTCAACTGTGTGCTTCCGTTTATGATTTTAACCTTATTTAAAAAATAAATGGGTGCCAATGTTCCTTTCCAGTCAGAGAATCAAAGATAAAGTTTAAGGTAATGTTTTATAATTATAATTCAAAATAATAATTCATACTTTGTATTGGAAAAAAAAAAACTTCAGCAGACAGTACAGCATTAGTTCTGGCACCACAGCAAGGCAGGATGCATTTGTGCCTTGGCAGACATTTTCCTTGTCTCAGGTTTAGTGAGTCAGGGCTCCAGACTCAGAGAAGCAAGCATTTTAAAGCCCCCGGCATCCCAACCACTAATACGTGTATGTGCGTCTTGGCTCCAGTCCTGAAATGCTTTTATGAGATGTTGAGGTCCTTTGGACAGAGACCATTGGGAAACAAGCAGGAAAAGGAAGGCTCAGATGATATCAGAGTATAAGTATTGCACAGGTCAGACTGCTGTAGCGGTTTGGTTTCAGAGGTTTTCTATTGGTTTCCCAGACACATTTGTTGTCTAAAGTTCAGTCAAAAGGTATTTCATTACTCATCTCCAATGATTGAAACCTGAATCTGTCAAGTAATCCAGCTAAAAGTATTTCTCCAAAAGTTAATCTGCATGCTTGCTTTAATTTAATGTAAGAATATTGAACTGTAAATCACATCAAACCAAACTATGCTGGCAATTTGGCGCCAATGTATTAGAACTTTCATTCAATGTCAATCAAAAAATATGAGCTGTAATGCAATCTAAAAGCACAATGAAAGAGTACAAACAAACCATTTTAGCATTGATTTATTTTTACTAGAGCACTCTGTGAATCGTTCTAATGACCAGAGGATCATTACAAGATGACTGCTTAGCTGCTGGACAGGGGTCCAGAAATATTGGTTGGGGAATAAAGTCAACAATGAAAAATGACTTGTAAACTCTATTGGGTATTTAAATCAATGTCTAATTCAAATGTTGTTAAGGTCACTCAACTTCTAAGAAAATACACTAATTACATTAATATTTTTTTGTGTCAGGTTCAAATGGACTGCTGTGGTAAAATAAATTACTTTAGTTTAGAAATGTTATTATAATCCAAATATATACAAAAATAAATACTTTTGTGTGTTTGCAATGTGTGCAAGCTTCTGTGTTAATTCACAGTCTCCACAGTGTTACAGCACAACAATGTGAGTGCAGACACACAGCAACATGATACATGAGTCATACATGACTTGTTGGCCTGGAGTATGCCGCTTCTCTTGATTAGAGGAACCTTGACACACACGCTACGGAGGTAGCGGCTAACCGGTCACTCTTTCATCCTGAAACACCAAAAGGTCTCGTCTGGTAACATGCTCTTTTGTTTTAGGCAGCACTTCCTCTTGATGTTTGACCCACCATAATTTTAGGAGCACACCTCTACAGCCATTGCCAAAAGTATTGGGAGCGACACACATTTGGTGTATGCAAAGCTTGCTGGGCCTTGGGATAAAATGACTGCTAGCATAATTTCAGTAAGTCATATCATCAGCACAGGGGAAAGTGTGAACTAGTTCTAGGCAGGTGAAATCACTATCATTCTGATTGGATTTTAAGAGCAGATTGACTGCGGTAAAAGAGGGGACTATTTGCATATATAGAAATTTTTGCCCCCCCAAATCTTTAAAAGATATGAAATGTGCCTTATTGTATTCCAGTATTCTATAGAAACATGTGAAAACATTTTCCTCAAATACTGAACCAGCAAACTTTGCAAAACACAACATTTGTCATTGCCAAAACTTATGGTCACACATCTACACCGACCTCTATCTTCTGCTCCCATCCTCTTTTCATGTTTGTGTTTAGCCGGGAGAAGGTGTTTTTGTTGTCATTTTCATCTTCACTTCTTTGACAAAATGCAGTCGATTTGACTGCAGTACAACAACAAAAACATTCCCTTCCATCATTTCATCCACCTTTGTGCACAAATTCAGAAGTAGCTACTCCATGTGCTTGTGTCTTTGTTTGTTGTTTCCTTTGTACGGGGACACATCAAACTAGTCTTATTTTTAAACCTTAGACGATGATCGGTGTGTCCAGATGAATCATAGGCCTTTGTTGTGGGGTGTGTGTGTGTGTGTGTGTGTGTGTGTGTGTGTGTGTGTGTGTGTGTAGGAGGAGGAGGGAGAGCTAGGAGACAGGAGAATGCTGATCACTCTGCACAAGGCAACATGGTCTGTCACTGACTCATCATCCTTTCACATGCAGGGATGGATGGAGGAGGTTGTCAGGGAAGGGTGGGGGGGTTGTCAGGGATGGATGGAGGCGGTTGTCAGGGAAGGGTGGGGGGGTTGTCAGGGAAGGGCAGAGGGGGGGGGGGGCGAGGGCTGGGTGGGCGTTGAGGGGGCATGGCAATGAGGTCATGACATGTCTCAAAGCTGGATTATGAGTCATGACCACAGTCTCCGTGTGTGGGTGCCACCTGGCAGGGAGGTGTTACACACACACACACACACACACATACACACACACATACACAGCATGGTCCAGTTTCACTTCACTCAACCAACAGACATACACTCTGGACTGTATTATACAACTTTGATTTCAATATCAATCTCTTTCGAGTTCCCACATAACGCCCGGGACTTTCACGTCTCATAGTTATGTGATCATCTCCATGGAAATTCACAGCATTTGCTCCTGCCAGCACAGCCAGTGGGTAGCCACCCACAAAGACTACTCAAAGACTGCCTATATTCCACAAAAGCCAACTCAGGTCTGGACAGCATGTTCAGACCCCTTAGTGTTGTCATTAGAGGGTCCCAGTGCTGTGTGTGTGTAAGTAAGGTTAGGGAGGTGGGGAGTGCGTGTGAGAGATGGGGCCCTGGGGGTGTGTGAGGTTGGGGCCCTGGGGGTGTGTGAGGTTGGGAGGGATGGCGGTGTGTGTGTGTGTGTGTGTGTATAGGGGTACAGCCATGACTCACCAAGCGTCCTCGTTCAGCACTCCTGCCATCGCCTCCTCGGGCTCTGGCTGACGACCAACGACGGCAACCAGGAGACGCAACCGCCTTTGCCCGGGTAATGGATGTGTCATCTATCTCCCTATTATATATCCCTGTCAAGGTTTCATCAGGTTGTTAAATGAAAGAAACGGCTGTAAATGGATGTGTGTGGTAAGTGTCACATCAACCTGTTGGTACACGTGTTGCATTTACTGGCTTGTGTCAGGAAACAGCACAGTCATCTGGTGACGTTCACGGTGACTGCATGGTGCGGTAGGTCAAACTCATTTTGAAAGGACCCCACTGTACGCACGTCAGTTCCATTAGTGATGTGCTCGATGGATGTGTGGATCCAACACTGCTGATGGCTTGGAACTGTGAAGCTCATATTAAATTGTATCACAATAGCGAATCATATGGCATCAGTGTTTTTTGAATTTTTCATCATTTCATCATTTCGTCCTGTTTATGAAGAAATACTCTGAAGAAATCATTTTAGTAGACTCGGCACTCAGTTCCAGTAAGTCTCACAGTGGGAAAAAAGGATTCACATTCATTAATATTTTGAGGTAACAAACAAGGTAGAATGCTTATAATGCTTGAATAATTATTCATAGTTTCATTGAAAACACCTTTTCAGGAAGACTCATTATTATGGTTTTATAGAAATTACACAGTTTGACAGTCCCCCAGCTGAGAGCCAGGTATTGTAATAAGCCACACTTGGATGAACATGTAGCCTATGATATCATTTCTATTCGTTGGTGCTACTGTGAGAACTTGCTTATTCGGACCACTAAACATGCTGCATTCTCAAGAGAAAACAGGTGCAGTGTGCCACATTCAAACTGCATTCAATGACACATTTGCAATTGTACAGTAAGTGCCCAAACAATGGGTTTTACTGAACTGCACTCTTATGTAAATATATTTTAATACCATGCTGAATTCAATTAAAGCATAAAATGGAGGTCTTAGAGCTATAGGTATAGAGCTAATAATCATTATATTTTACAACTGCAGATACTGGTATTCTACTGTTTGTCCATAAATTATATACGAAATAGGTTACAATTTGAATTGCCAATTTGAAGGTTTAGGTTTCCAATTAGGTCTAAATAAACTCACAAATGAGTTTCTGAATAGAAATTGTGAGGTCATGGATATCCTCAGATCAACGAGAAAACACTTACAATACATTCCTCATTGACTGAAGGCTGTTTACCAAATGATCTACCCTGGTTGTCTTTCTACTCTTTGCTATGATTAACTACAGGCCTCAGTGAAACCTTTTGTCCCAATTAAAAGAGGCCTCTGCAACCTCGTGAAGAGAAACTCCACTGTGTGTGCGTGGACCTGTCAGAATACAGAAGAAAGAACACCCCGTTTCCATCCACATCAATAGTAAGTGTATAAGTACTGCAGTCTTGTACAGTAGGCTACGCGTAGCTTTTGTCTTCGGAAGCTGTTGTATTAATGGCATGGTCAAGCCAAGCGTTCAATATTTCTGAAAACAGACGCCAAACTGGAAACGCGTGGATAAAAACTGCAAATTGAGAGTGCAAATTGTGACTGAGTGGAATGCTGCGCAAAAGATGCATTTGGTGTTTACCTATAGGTGCGTGTTGCTTGATCGAAAAACAGTTATGAAACCATCGGTTGCGCAGTGTCTCCTCGTGGACACAAATGGCACTGTCTGATGGTTTCCTACTGCAAAACATATCCACCACTGTGTACAGTTGTGGGTATTGCCACCACTTCTTGAATATATAGAGCGCGGAAAATACGTTATTTTTTAAAACTTTTTTTAAAATTGCCTCAATCCCCATAAAAATCTGTGTTGATTTGATTACTTCCGGTAACACTCATCCACCGAGTACGTTATTTTCCAAATAACATTCTCACTTCCATATCAGCCAAAATTGCAACCATGGGGTTGGCATTAGGTCTGTGCAGCTGCGAAAAAAGTATTGATTCGTGTATTTCCGTGCTTACACTGCCATCTGAACAATCAAGAAGGTGAAAAGCTCTTCTATTAAGATCAACAAGCACGCGCATTGTCACAATTGTCCTAACCTCTGACAATTATGACGTAGCCTCATAGAAAACAATATTGACTAATTTTGGTTCAAAGCGCGTCAAATCCTTGCTTGCTCTTTGTCTCTGCGCCTGCTTCCCCGTCCCCTCTCTGATCTTCTCTCCCCTCTGCTAGATTTGGGTGAGCTGTTGAGAATTTCTTATTTTTCTCATTCACAAACAAGTGGTGTTTAAACTCCGCAGTTGAAGGATAAAACAGTGAGAGTCCTGTGGTTGAGTTGCCACCAATGCCTGGGGAAATCCCTAGCCCACCTGCGTCAGCATTGGTAAGTCAGCCTTCTAACCTTAACCATGATTATCTGCCCTAGTGGTTAAAGCAGTGTGTTTTTGGAAAGGGTATTTAAACTTTCAGAAAATCATTGTGTAAAAAAAGGAAAACATACATATTGTGCCGTGTGGATTGGATCCTCATAGCGCCGGCAAAGTCTGGAGGTCAAAAAGGTTGTGGAGGAGTACTGTCCCAAGGAGAGAGAAGCCGGTATGAGTGTGACCACACGAAGATCCAGTCTGTCCAGGAGCCGACGCACCACTGACCGCTGTCCAGGAAGAGACTATCTGCATAGGTGGGTGACGGTCACCTCCAACAGAAAAACAACACTACATTATTTTAATCTACCAATTGAATCACCCAACATGACTGTTTTAGTACCGTGACCGAGGAGGATGAGGAGGTATACACGCCAAGATCAGAGGGCAGAGACAACCAGGAAAACCACACTGCATGGACACCTCACCGGTTTATTACTTTAAGTAGGTGGTAGTATAATCATGCTTTTCTCCCTGTATTAACTGGCTTTCTGATTTAGTTTCCACATTCACAGACTCTCCTGCCAGGGAGGAGTCGACTTCGTCCCTGGTAAGTGCACAACACGACCAAGATCCAAGCATTAAACTGTACAGAACACATGAACATACAGAACAGAATCATCTGTTTATGTCACTACTGAAGAATATTGTACAACTTTGATCAAATAACTCTTTGTTTTCATAACAGAACTGTGAAACAGCGGCGGAGAAGGAAACACAGGGAAACGCTCACAGTATGTGCCCGACAATAGAACTGCACTTGTACAGCTGTCATGGGTGTGCGTACTCCACAGCGCACGCCGTCTGAAAAACCCCGACGACAGTCCAATTGTGTCATTTAAAAAAGCACGACCGTCTCTTTTGTCAGGGATGTGCGTGGCTGAAAGACGAACGACTGGAATGAAAGACTGCGCGTGGAGACTGGTGAGTCACGGCGCTTTGCCGGGATTGACTCAAGGCCAGACTATGAGCGTGGGTCGTGGTGGTGACCTCAAGCACAATGTTATTTGCTGTGAATGATGACATTCATTGACGTCTCATCAGCTTTTTAGGTACCTGTTATAAGCTTTACATAACATGGGTTATGACACCCTTTCTCTATGTGGTTTTAGTGGCCTTCCAGCCCACTGTGCAATGGATATGAAGCAGCTTTCCTTAAAAGTGAGATGATTTAGCCTTTCTTGTTCTATATTTACCTAATTCTGAAATGTAACACCCTGCCATGGTTCGTCACCATACATCAAAATGATGTGATGATGCAATAAGATGATGATGATGATGATTGATGGTGGCATGGGACTTGTGTTATTCAATCAGCATCATGAGGGCTGACTCAGTTATCATGCACAGTCACACTGATTATATATCGTTCTCTCACCCCCATAAAAAGAATGATAAACTGAATGCCTCCTGATTAAATGGAGATAAATGATGCTGTTTAAAAGCTGGAATTTTCCCCTTTGTAATTCTACCTGCAATTCTGCAATGTTTCATGATGATATTTACTTCCTAGGTTTGCCAGTGCAGGGGCTTGGCAGACAATCAGAGCCCCCCCCTGTGTCCTCCCCTACGGAAAGCCTGAGGGACAAACTGTACAGGAAAACCAAGCATGTGTTAGATTACACAGTCACTGATGCGATAGGAAAGCCTCCTGGTGAGTCAGTGATTAGGGAACAGGAAATGGAAAGTCACAGAACGGATTAAAAAGCTCAGGATATCGATGGGCTTTGTTTCTTGCTGTAATAATTTTCATGTTCATGTCAATACTTAATTTATGTGGTCATATAGGCCTTCTAATTAAGGATGATTATCTGTTTTGATGTGAACAAGTTGGGGTCTTTATATTTTTTAAACTGGATATATTTTCAGTTAGGTGTGGCTCCAATCAAAGCCAGTTTTTCAGACCGTGTCTTCCGGTGTGGCATGCGTCCAATGTACCCACATTAAGGAGAATTAATGTGAGTAGCACAACAGACATTAGTGCACACACCAGCATAGGCACACATGCGTTAAGCAGAATTTTTGTGTTGGCTTGTGCTCTCTCAGAGAAAGGAACTTTTCCGGACCACAGAGATCAGAAAGACTCAAGGTAAAGATCACACACTCTAGCATGATAATGACAGACAATTCAAGAAAGACATGCAACAATTTGACATTTGACAGCCTGGATAGTCTACATATGTCTGTATCCTACATTCTAGATGATAGTCCGTGGATGAGGCTTAAAGACAGTATACCCAGCCGTGAAGGGAGCAACAGCACCTTGTCTTCTACTCCTTCATTCACAAGCACTAAGGTGAATGAATCTGCAACTAAGGTATACCTTCATTGAAACAGGGTTGTTCCGTTAACAAGCTGGTGAAGACAATGAAATATTTAGTCAAAAACAAAAACTGAAACATTAATTTGTTATATCAATATTGTCTGAATTACTGTGAACACTAGATGGCAGTGTTTATCCACATTTGACAGATGCAACGTGTAAATGCTTTTCTATGAAATCCCAGAGGAAAGCTCCAAAGTTACTAATCAATATATCATCCCAGGGGAACGCCTCATCCTGCTCTTCTAAGGAAGCTGCAATTAATATGCCATCTGTAGTCAGGAAGACCTCGAACATCATCATGAAGGCATGTGTCTCATTTTAGACAGCTCATCACAATTACAGACACAATTACAGGTATTTGGAGTAACACTATGATCCAGTGTAAGCTGTACAGCATGTCTCTCTGTGTGTTATTCAGGAGAGAAAGAGATGCTACTACAAGGATCTGTGCCAGCAGGTGGAAGAGAAGAGACAGGACAGGGAGAGAGAGAGAAAGAAAACTGCTTTGGCCAACCGTGAGGTGAGTCATGCCTGTAAAACGAAAGAGATGGTTGGATGGTCAGGTTAGAGCCAGTATCTAACATGAGCAATTCACAACTACTCGCCCTTAAGTCACACGTTTCCATTGTAACAGTTCATCTTGTGATTTGAAGTTGTGGAATTCTTCCTCCTGTTGCACTTGTTCTCCCAGCACAATAAGACCATGCAGTTGTGTATTTGGGGGAAGCCAGGGAGTGGAGCCCCAAACTACCAGCTTAACTCTGTGAGAAGGACCAGGTTCAGTTCCACAGGGATCATACCCCAGGAGCAGGTAGACTCAACAGCAGGTTTCAGCAGACGGTTTTATCCAAATCAACATACAGATTACATATAGAAATCACAGCAGAAAACTGTACACTTGATTATCTTTTATACTACACTGTAGTATGTCACTTTGTAGAAAAGCATCTGCAGGAAAAGAAAAAAAGCAAGCTACTTTACACAAAGTAAAGTGTAAATGTATGAAGTACCATTTTCCCTGTATGACGGTCAACAGCTGAAACGTAACACCAGGGGATGCTATGGTAACACCAGGGGATGCTATGGTAACACCAGGGGACGCTATGGTAACACCAGGGGATGCTATGGTAACACCAGGGAATGCCTCTAGTCCGTGAAAGCCTCGTTTGAGGTCCTAACAAGAGTGTGGATCCTGGTCCTTGGAGGTGAATGTAGATCCTATTTCCTCGTCTGGTCGTCTGAATGCCCTCTTTGTTCCATCCCCAGCTTCGCAGCACAGGCTTCTCTGGGACCCCATTTCGTGTGGGTGTGAAGTGAACGCCATCTCCCCCGTCCCCCTTCAGCCCAGACCAGAAGACCAGACTGCTGATGTCATTAAACTATTGTTGTGCAGTGGGCCAAGTACCGTTCGTGTCTGACTTTAGCTTAAGTAGTGTTTTGGCTGGGGGGTCAGATGGCTGAGCAGTTAGGGAATTGGGCTACCAATCAGAAGGTTGCCGGTTTGATTCCCGGGCGTGTTTAATGACGTTGTGTCCTTGAGCAAGGCACTTCACCCTACTTGCCTCTGGGGGAATGTCCCTGTACTTACTGTAAGTCGCTCTGGATAAGAGCGTCTGCTAAATGACTAAATGTAAATGAATGGACATTGACTGCCTCTAAATCAGCTATGGTACCTTTTGTAATTTACCAAAGTTAGTTTGGCTCAGACACAAATCATAAGCATACAGGATTACACACACTCATTTCAATGAGGGTTTAAAACAGTTTCAGGAGTGTTTATCACAAAGTTCTTTCAGGTAGCCTGTGAGTTTATGTTCAAGCGGCTGACAGGAGAAGTGTGAGTCATTCTCTAATTGCATGGACTTGTGGCGTGAGGTTATTTTAATTGAGACTGTTACATGTCTGTGAGGTTTAACAGGCCATGTGGGTTTCGTTTGAGTAGGCAACAGCATTCTTTTCCTTCAGTGGGTGGGTAATTATCACAGGGACAATTATAAAGACCAGTGAAAGAGCTGTGATTCAAGTGTAGGCTGCAGGGTAAGTGATTACCACTGCCAATCTCCTGTGTAATATGCAAAAAATAATCTCTTTATCAATGCTATATGGATACCTGACTGATTGTATGTGTCATTTCAGCAGGCTTGTAGGAAGTTGACTATAAAGTTCCAACCAAGTTCTAGCAAGCATTACGTGATGTTATTACAATGACCCAAAGCAGGGATGGTTGTCATCTATTAAGTATTATATTTTGTGATTCAGATGTTTTAGTTGGACCACTAGTGTAAGTTGCTCAGTACTACTTGCTCAGTACTACTTGCTCAATACTTCTGAGTCAATAGCCAAGCAGGGTATAGTCTCAAATAGTCTTATTGCAAATGGAGATATGATGAAATACTTTTTTAGGGAAAAGGACAGGGCACAAACGCTTACATATATAAAATGTTGGACTTATTGTTTTATAGATCTGCACCACGAACACATCTTTTCCATATGTTAAAACTCGTTGTCCGATGGAATGTTCACTATCTCGACTTCTCACATGAAGCATGTAAATGGTTAAGCCAACCCAGTTACCTTCTCAATTCCGTTAGCTGCACACTGACGTCAGAGTTCGGTAGATCAGTTCATCACCAGGGCCCTTGCAAACTAAGCTGAAAACGCAACCTACGACTTTTGGCTTGATCAGCAAACTGAAGACAGCGCAACGAACATTTAAAATATGGGCAACTGTCAAGTAAGTAAAATGCTCAATGTTTTTACGCACTATAAGCGTAGTCTTGCGGCGTTTTGTCACGGTTTTATGGTTGGGGGATGTGAATGCGGCTTGATCCATTGAACCAATACGTGTTTGAAGGACATTTCACTAGCTTATTTATGCTAGTTAAATGTAACAGTTCAGCCAAATATAAGTGTTTCGATGGTCTTGCCTACTTTTGACTTGTTCTGATTGAGAATTAAATTCACAACGTATGACTGAACTTCGAAGTGATATCGTTATTCTATTCGTAATAATATCATCCACTACGGGTTTATTTTATCTGCAGTGTTTGTTTGATACTATTGGGTCAATCCATCTTTATGCAGTGTTTTGTGATTCTGAAATGTACATTATCTCTTTAAATGCCAGCACCATTGCATGTGACAAGGGTGTCTGGGAAACGCAGAGGAAGCAGCCACTCCTCTGCGGAATTCGTCATAATCCCGTTAGATAGACATAAACAATGAATGAGTGAATCAGAGGGGACGGGTAGTATTCGGATGGGTGGGGGCTCAAAGTCTGATTTCAGCAGAGCCCTTCCTGTGCCCCCCTCTGTTTGTTTAGTTAAGACAGCTGCGGCCGAATTCCAGTTTCTGCTTATTGAAGTTCATACACAGGCCTCCCCCACCCCAAGCTTGTTAAAAGCTAGTGTAGTGGTATACATAGACAATCAACCAACTGCGCACTATCTGATCAATTTAACTTTAATATGCTCATGACTCCTAGGACGTTGGTCTTGTTCACATTTTATACACTGTCATAACATTTATTTTCTTTTGATTTAGCCCACAATCGTGCCATATGAGGAGTTTGATGTTGTCGATGATATAAAGGCAATCCGCAAAGCGTGCAAAGGATTCGGTGAGTACACATTTAGTAAATTGATTTTCACGGCATTCCAAAGATGCCTGTGGTCAAATATTACCATAGGCCAGTTGATGCCCTCGAGTTGTAGTTACCAAGAAAGTGAACATACATAAATGGTTACACAGAATTATTGGTTAGGAGGAACTGTTTTGTGTAATGTGTTCTGTTTGTTTAGGAACTGATGAGAAAGCTATCATTGAGATCCTGGCTAACCGCAGTGCAGCCCAGCGTATGGAGATTAAACAAGCCTATTTTGACAAATATGACGATGTGAGTGTTTAAAATCTCCTACCATAACCTGTCAAAAGTGTGTTGTTGATTTAACCAGATGAGTGATCGTCTTCAGGTTATACATGGCAAGGACAGATTAGTCACCTGAGATGGTGTGGTCGGTGTGTCACACATTTTTAGCCATGTAACAGGGATGTCACATATTCTGACGACATCTATCAAAATGTGACCTCCTGTGCCCAGGTGCAGCTACAAGTGCAGTAACACCCATAATCAGTTCTCTGTCTGTCTCTCTCTCTCTCCGTCTCTCTCACTCTCTCTCTCTCAGGAGTTGGTTGACGTGCTTAAAAGCGAGCTGACGGGGAACTTTGAGAATGCCGTCATCGCCATGTTGGACCCTCCACACATCTATGCAGTGAAGGAGCTGAGGAAGGCCATGAAGGGAGCAGGCACCGACGAGGACGTGCTGGTGGAGATCCTCTGTACCTCCACCAACGCTGTGAGTTTTAACCTGCGTCAACCCCCCCCCCACACACACACACACACACACACTCACAGAAGAAGAGTAAGGTGCAAGGCTTTGTTTCATACCTAACGAGCACATCCTCAGTCATGAAAAAAGCTGTCCCACCCACATTTGAAAACAAACCTACGTACATCCCTGTCAAGGAGACACTATAGCATCATAGCGGTTTGGCAAAGTAGCCCATCACTACTGACATTTGTCGTGTGGAATAAAAATAAAAATGGTCTGTATCTACCAATGGCAGACTTTGGTCTTGGTTAGTCTTAGTCAGCTGAGCGGTGAGAGAGAGAGAAACACCAGTCAATAATTATTAATAGATCCAAGACATGGAAGACCCCTCTCTAGCTTTTGCTCATAAAGAACCACTTGTTCTACAGATTGTGACTAATATAGACATATGGTAAATCATTCCATTCCTCCCACAGTGGCTTTCAAGATCCATTAATATTTCTTTGTTTTTTTTACAAAGTGTTGTAATGGACAACTTCTGGTTTATTGTTCTTTTCTTTTAATTTAGGAACTTGCTATGTACAAGGAGTGCTATTTTCAGGGTAAGCCCCTACATCACCCTTTCGTCGAGCTGTTTCACACTCTTCAAGTATTTCCTCATAGTGAGAAGACAGGAGAAAATTCTGTTTTCCAGTTTAGAGCTGGGAGACACAGTTTCCTTGACCTCCAGTAACCAGAGATATGCTATACCTCCACACTCTTTATCTGAACCAAAGTTTGCCCATCCTGTTGTGGTTTCCCGCACATTGTTGCTTCATATTTGATTTTGGATTGGAATTACAAAACATCTCATTATTTAAGGGTTTCTTCCCCTAGTCTTTCTCACCCTGTTTGTGTTCCACCAAGTCCTAAGGACAAACATGCAATGTAGTCTGAATCCGAGCTGTGTCGTCATGTCATGCTTGACTCTCTGTTTCTAGTGCATGATAGAGACCTGGAGTCGGACATCGAAGGAGATACAAGCGGAGACGTGAGAAACCTGCTCACTGCTCTTTTGCAAGTGAGTAGCCTTGTGACACTTTTACTCTCAGTCCACGCTTCTCGTTTTTGAAAGGTATATGACCTTACCCTTCTGAGAATGTCGATGTTTCTTTGCACTTTTTTTGGTACAGTTAACTTCTGAGTAAATGTTTTGTTTTGAACTGACAATGATAATTGATAATTACAGGCTTCTCCTTTTGGTTTAAGTCAGTCATGGCTCAGGACTAGCTACTACTTTTATACCCTTACTAGTAAACTTTTTTTAAAGCAACAAAAGCATTTTTTAAGCAAGTTTGTCGGACTAATAAATAATATAGTGTGAGCTATAGTGAAAGCCCCTGCTCTTTGGGTCAACAGTTTACGCACCTGGGTTTGAGAAATGCTCCTCTACATGGATTCCTGCCATGTACTGTAACTGAATTCCCCATGCCGTCTTTGGACTGAAATCCAGGTCACTGGATTGCCTGGCCTCACTCCTACCCTAGATACACATGCACACACTCACACAGAGACACACACCAACTCTGGCTTGATTCCAGACCCAGCTCCTTTCATTAGTAAAATGGAGCCCGGATACAATTGCACAAGCCAGACCAAGAGACTGCATCTCATTTAACCACAAAAGTCACGTCCAAACTTTCTCTCTTGCAGGGCACCAGAGACGAGAGTGAGATTGTGGACGAAGGTCTGGCCGAACAAGATGCTGTTGCACTGTTTGAGGTATGGGTCAGTTTAAAACATTGTGAAAGTTTGATATTTTCCATGCTTGGCTGAAACCTAAACTGTTTATCTTCAACCATGCCATACCTCTGATCCAGGCTGGGGAGGGTCGCTTTGGAACGGATGAGTCGACCTTGAGCTTCATCCTGGCCAATAGGAACTACCTACAACTTCAGGCCACTTTCAAGATCTATGAGCAGGTGAGGTCACCTCTTCAAGATCTCACCTGGCTAAAATAGTCATTTACGCTGTTATAGTAAAATAGCTTGTGTATTTTTTATGAGCTGTCAGTTCATATTATCCTTTTAGCAAGTACTTCTACTTTGTTTTCAGTTTTAAAGTGATAAATATAGAGGTTCATGTGCATTCATTCCTCTCTGTCAGCTTTCTGGAACCGAGATCCTGGACGCACTGGAGACTGAGACCTCTGGAACGCTGAAGGACTGCTACATCGCACTGGGTGTGTGTGTGTGAGACACTTGTCATGTGACTGTGTGTGTGTGAGTGGTGAAGACAAAAAAGGATGTACAGGAGTAGAGGATGTGACCATGAACAAGTGTCTTTTAAACAGTTGTTGAGCACTGGGACCTGTCCACTGGTCCTCAGGGCCGGCAATCAAAGTTGGATCTTTTCTGTTTTGGCTGAAATTCAATTTTCTCTCTCCAGTGAGGGTGGCCAAAAACCCCCAGCTGTACTTCGCCCGGCGCCTGAACAAGGCTATGAAGGGGGCGGGCACGGACGAGGATACCCTCATCCGCATCATTGTGTGCCGCTCAGAGGTAAACAGTCTCACAGCGCTGGTGGAATCTGTCCACGATGCAAGGGGGAAACCAGTACACCATCACAAAAACATCCAGTACCCCTATACCCATGTATTTACATTGCACAGAATATGTTTTGCCTTCGCACGGTTTGGAAAAGAAACCATGGCGATTGTCGAATGATAATGCATGCTGTCTTTTGTGTTTTCCAGATTGATCTGGAGACCATTAAAGACATGTACTTGGAGAAGTATGACGTCTCCCTGAAGGATGCTTTGAGCTCAGAATGTGGTGGGGACTTCAAACGTCTCCTCCTGGCAATCTGCCATTGAGGGAGGGGGAGAGGGAGAAGGGGGAGAGAGAGAAGTGGGGGTGGGGGGGGAGAGAGAGGATGCAGAAAAAGCAGTGCCCTAACTGGACCAAGGCCCTGCTGCTTTCTAACTAACATAACTTACAATGGGTCCTACTGTCCCCGGACTAGTGCGAGTCTTTGCTGGAGCAGGGATGGGGAAGAGAGACACAACATCTTTCACCTCTGATTTGCTAAATATTTGTAATTTTAACCACAACACACTGTGTCATTTTCAATATGCACGGCTGCATTGTAATATTAACTGTATGTTCAAAGGTTATGACTCAACGGTTTTGCCTATTTAACCTGGGCAGTTGTTGGTCAAGCCAATCAATGTTTTGTTATTGTTTTAATCGAGGAATATGGTCATGTTTGCAAACATGGTGTTGGTGATGGTACCATGGCCCTGATCCATTGATCCTGTGTTGAAATAGATACAGCTGAAATCAGGTCTCAAATTTCAAAGACATTCTGTGCTGGAGTCAAATGTACTCAATCACTGCTTAGTGGAATCAGGTGGTTCAGAGTTTGGCAGCACAACCACCTGCAAACAAAGGGCATTTGTAAAGACCAGTCACAGGACTTCACTGTATCATTCTGAAGCAGACATTTTTCTACATCAGTTAGAAATGATAGATTTGAAATATCCAAGGGTCAGTATCTTACCCTTCACAGTCCTTCTCCCCCCTGAGTTAAACTCCCAGGATTTTAATGCCTTTGATAATATATGCAAACTGTATTGGAGCTATTATATAATGAAGGATATTTCGAAAGTGTCTTCATGAATGGAAGTTATGGGATATAGAAGACGAAGAAAGGAATGTTACGTTGCAAAGAAAGATTTGAGAAATGATCACACTCCGGAAATATAACGAAGAAAGCCTAGAATTGTTTTTAACATTATAACTATATTGTCTGACAAATGTGTATGTTATAGCAATCGGAAACTATGAATTGACTAAATGAGGCTGTGTTAACTCCTTATCCTCATTAGGGAGTCTGCCTTGATACATCTACAGTGAACATTCCTCAAGTCAAGTATTTTTGTATTTCTGAACTAACAAAAGACTGTGTAAACGTTTTAACCCCTATTTAGTGCACTACAGTGTTACCTATTAAATGCAACACTTGATATGTTACGTATTTACAGGAAAGCTGTAGAGAAGCATAATCTGATTCTGTTTTTATGACATGAACAATAGTCAAGTGTGTCCCTGTTATGGCAGCTTTGTTGTTAACATATCGGATAACCTCTTCCAGTCCCAAATATTCTATCTCAACTAAACAACTTGACATTTACATTTAGCAGACGCTCTTATCCAGAGCTGGTGAGGGGAATACAGTATTGGTGGCATATGGACCAGCCTAAGCAGACCTGCTATGGTCTGTGAAACAGGGACCATTTACCTCAGTGTAGCCAAAGAATATCCCTGTACAAAAACTAAATTGATGAAAAATAAAGATTTTAATTCCCCCCCGTAGACCTATGCACTGTTTCTCTGTGTTTTTCTCCCCTCATATTTTAAGGTTGTGAGTCCATATGCACATAGCACTCACACAAGGAAACAGTGAACTTATTCCACCTTATTCTGCCCCGCCCACTTTTTCATCTTTTAGCACTTCCGTTGTAATGGCATTTCCGTCTTACCGGGGATGGCATTCAATTCAATGGAGAACTGCCGAGAAGTCCCGCTGCTAAAATATTAAATAATTAGGTGCTTAAAAAGTTTTCTTCATAAACTTCATAAACACAACACACTTCATAAACATCAAGCAGCAACTTGCTGCCACTATCAGTTCAAAAAGGTACTGTTGTTTTGATTTGAGTTGATAACACCCATGTGCATGGTTGTTTGGAGACTATCTCGGCATTTCCATTTGAAAATGACCTTCATAAACTGAAGAGGTGTGTTAGAAAGCCCAAATTTCCTCTTGATTTGTGTTGTGAGAGTTTAAGTCCTGAACCTCCTTCCCCTAGACCCTACCTCACTTCATCCTTAGCCCACTCCAACACCCTCCCTCCCTAAGTAGCTCAGTTCATTTATGATTAAATTGTTATTTCTGGAAAAAAATCTTTTTGGAAAATGTTTTTTGGGGAACATAGTTTTGGATATTTTGACGCGAGTTACGGTAATATAATCAAATATGTCTGACAGCAACAATGGCGGATTTACACATTCTGACCGTTGTTAATGGCATCATATTTGAACAGCATATTACTGAAAATAACAAACATTTAGTTAGATTCAACTGAGGCTTGGGAGAAAAAGAAACACATTTTAGGACCATCAGCCAATCACCTCAATTACACACCTATTTCACATCAGTTAAACACTATACAGTTAAATCCAGTCAATAGCTGACTAGCTAGTACTTGTCACTTGTAATTCCTTCTTACTTGGAATCTCACCCCCTCTTTGATTGAATAGGTAAACCAGGAGTACAACGGTACTTAGGAATGATTGGCTGGACCTGATGTTTCCTCCAGGATCACAATGACTCTTATTGAGAGACTTGTTGCTTTTGTTAGTCAGTTGTAACTGACTTAAAACTACTGTACTTTTTTTCCACAGGTACACCCTTGCACTTTTTTGAGGTTCATGTTGTTAAATTGTTTAATTGTAACTTGTTCAACTACGTGCTCTTATGGTTCTTCCCTTTGGGACTTATTTGGTTTCACAGTGTATGCTTCATGTTTTGGCTACCCCTCATGTTTGGGGCTATCTCGTTGTTATAATCAGTGACCTATGCACTTTTGTAAAGCTCTCTTTTGGAATAAAAGCGTCTGCTAAATGCATAAATGTAAATGTAAATCTCCAGATAGCCCAGTTGAGACTGTAACACCCATCCACCACATCCTGACTCCTCTGCCTGGATCACTTGTCATTCATTCATTCATTCATTCATTCATTCATTCATGTAAACTACAAAATGTATTCAGTTGTTTTTTATTTGTGGCTGTGACTGTTGTTTTCAGTGGCCCAGTGTACAGCCATCCCCAAACACATCAGTAGAATTGTGAACTTCATGATCAACATCCAAGTCATCTTTCAAGTTGGTCCAGACGTGTCTATGAAGATGTTAAAGTAAAGCATTACACTTGGACAACATGTGGCTGGACAATTAGCAGAGCACACAATTGTGTACCTGGTCCAGGCCAATTAGATCCATCCAAAATGACTTGTCGCTTCCCTTGATAGAGAAATATAAAAGATGTAGCATGTAGTGTTAACGAGAAACACACTCCAGTTCACTTAAAATGCAGTTCTTCGTGTCACCGCACGGAACACTAGGCTATGTGATCGCTCCAAGCTTCGAAACATGAGAACAACGATTCAAACGAAAACAAAGCAATAATAACAATGCACATAGTATCGGCAGGCGTAAATATTCTTTCAGACAAACTGTTTTTATGACGGACCGTCTGACCACCTGCAAAGGAACGAAAACAGCGTTAACGCCATTAGAGGTACGGTATGTGGTGCATGCAGTTGTAAACTAGCGTACCTTGTGGAAGGGTCTCTTAGTTGAATTTCCCTTTCTACTGCTTGGCTGGCAGCCATTTGCAACCATCTTGAAACATAAATATTCTATGGACCGCTAAAATAAGGAAAATAAGCATTGCATTTGCCTGCAAATTGCAGAGGGTTGAAATAGGCTATCCCAGCTCTGCAAAGCTTGCAATCTATACGTTGCCAACGTGTTTTTTCCAGTTGCAAGTTTTCTTTACACACATAACACACATTCTCTTGTTCGATGTGATGAGGATCCTCGAGGAGGGTTATTAGTGATATATAATTGTTGTTCATAGACCAAAGTGATAAAAACGATAAAGTAATGTTGGTAACTATTAAGTAATTCTGGCGAAACGTTTCCATGCATTGTTTGGTGACCATAAATCGGTAAACATAAACTGAGTTGGTGAGTGCATGCTACCCTGATCTTTTTATGTCGAATATATATATTTTTTTATAGATCGTCTAGATTTATAGAGAAAAACACAATTTATTCTCTGCTCTCCCCTTATGTAACCATATTCGTTTTTAAAAAATCATGTAATTTCTCATGTTTTTGTTACTGAAAGTGTCAAAATATCATGTGGTGCGACCGGTCAGACATGACTGCTATTTTGGAAACTTCTGGAAATTTGCTCATAGTTGATTAAAATTGATTTTGTGCCCTGTTTGGCTTAATTTCCAAAGAGTGTTTTGTAGTTTAATATTAAGTTACAGTGTTCTTGTATTGATATTTCTGTCATATACAACAAACCAAAATGTTATGAAATATCATGCAGTGCGACCATCAATTACCATTTTGGAGCTTTTATTTTGAATCCCACTGAAAGACAGGAAGTTTTATCATACATCATTTTGCAAAGGACCCTTGAAAGGAACAAGCAGGTTTGTAACCCTCTCATATTTTGAAGAAAATAACTTTTTGAATGGCTGGTATGTAGTTTCCACTTTTGGATGTCATGTAATATGACAATAAATGTTCATTTATATTAACACATTGATATTTTGATAGAAAATGTCATAGTGCCACAAAACTAGCTAGCTTTATTTAGGTGGCCAATGCTGTGCCTGTAAATTGACTAAATAAATAAAAATCATGTGGTGCGACCATTGAATCATGCCTTCCAAGACTGACATATATATCCGATATCGACAGGTTTTGTGCTCTTCTATTCTTTTGATAGTTTATATACAAATAGTAATTAATTGTAATATTCTATAAACAAGATTTTAAGGCTTTTCACGATTTTTCAAAATATATTTCAGAGACATCGGTTCATGATTAGTATTTGTACAATATAATGACAAAAATACAGAATTTTTACAATTAAATTGTAATAATTATAATGTATTATTTTAATACATTTTATTAGATGCCGCTGCCAAGTAAGGTAAAGACTGCTCGCCACAGGGAACGTGTCAATTCCAACCCTGCAGCAAGAGCAGAGTACCTTGCCAGGAGAAAAGAAAGGTTTGTTGTAAAATGCAGAAAATGAAGACAATAAATTGAAAAGCAACATGAAATACATTTTACTCTTGTGTGGAGGACATGCATTTTTGCATTAAAACATTAATCTACTGTCATTTGACTAAAATAAAACACTACGCCATAGATTTGACATGACACTATATTTGTTTCAGCTACCAGAGAAGAAAACAGCAGGGAAAGATTTACTATGTTAAGTCAAGTGAGCTGCCTGGTAGAGAGAAAAAGAAGCAGAGAGAGAAATGGAGGGCTGCATCCAGTTCCTATAGGGATAGGAAAAGGTTGGCGAATGCTGTATTAGACCTCACACCGCCATCTATGGACAACATCCCGCCAGTTGTGCTTGATGTAGCTAAATATTCTCTTAAGTGGTTTGTGATTTTATTTTATTTTATGAAAATGGTATGTTGTGGAAATGAAAATGAAATGTTTGCTTTCACTGAAAAATCTGTTTTAGATTTTTGCATGTAATGTATTGCTTGTTAATCTATTGATTTTTGACAATATATGGTTGCCCCATCATGTGATGCGACCAGAAATGCCAATAACTATTAAAAAAAATGCAATATATAATTTCTGAGGCTAAAATATTAATTTCTGACCAAGAATGCTGAAGGAATTATATTGTTTATACATCTTTTTCAATTTTGTGCAATTCACAGGGAAAATGTGTATGTTAAATACATGTAGGTAGGTGACTGTGATGTTATAGAACAAAAACAAATATCAACAACTATAGAATTTCAGAAGAAATCCAAATAATTTTTCTACAGACTTCATATTGTTGAGAACTTGTAAAATAACTGTAAATAGGTTAAGGAAATATGTAAACATTTTTAATAATTCACCGTCACGCCACATGCCATTTTTAAAGATCATGGCCAATTTATGAACATGAAAAAACACTCAAATTAAAAACAATTCTTCCATATAAATTCATACATACCGAATATTGTTAATGTTTAAACAAAATTAATTATATTTATTGTATTTTAAAATTGTCCTGTTGAAAATCCTTATCCATATGTCTGTGTCCCTGGGAATAGCAGAGAGATGTCCTCATTGTGGCAGCAGGATCCTCCAGTCTACTCATCTTGCGTCGAGATTGACTCTAGCACCATGAGACGGAAGAACCGGTCGAGCACCCAGGCCCAGCACTGGCCTAAACAAGAGCACCATGACCTGGACATCATCAAGTGGGAGACCATGACCTCCGGAGCCACAAGTGACGTGGAGCAAGACAACACGCCTAGCAGTGCAGTGTCCAGTAAGAACTGAAACTTTGTTGGGGTTGTTTCTGCTTAAATAGTCCACTGTGTGTCTTACTTGCTCTTAACTGTTATTTTTTGATGGGTCTTTTAGCTACACAAAGCGACAGCATAATAAATAAGATTAATTTAATTTAATACGTACATTTCAATATTTAATAGGTGTTGAAATATATATGCGTCTCCTACATATTTCATCACTGATTAACTTAGTGATTCGGCCCTCACGCAATCTAATCGTATCATGTACTTCCAGTGACTCCCATCACCATAGTGACGTGTCTACTGTCTTCATCCGTAGCTGCGTCTCCGCCAGATCTTCCTCCCCGGGTGATGATGACCATCACCAAGCTGCAGTGCATGCTGGACAGTAAACAGGAGCGCATCGCGGCGTTAGAGAGACAGGTGGAGGACCTGCTGCAGGACCGCAAGTTCCTGAGGACCCAGATCGAGAACCTGACCAGCTCGCGCTCCCTCGCCACGTTCACGCCCGCCCCCGAGGGTGAGTCTCCGGAGCGGCCGGTGGTTTTTTTGGCTCTTGGTGTTGTTCGGCATTTTAAGAAAGAGCATTCGAGCAACAACCCTCCCCCCCCCGCCCCCAAGACATAAACAACTTCGTAGAACTAGGGTTAGAAATGTGTGTGTGAAGTGGTTGCTGAATTCATGGTTTTGTCGTCTGTGCGCTTCGCAACCCTGTGCAGCTTCCAAGGCCAGCAAGGCGTATTCAGAGCCCAGAGCGAGGAGGAGAGAACGGGCCTCCTCCATCTCCTCCCTCAGCAGCGACTGCGGCTCCGAGGTGTCTGTCTCCACGGCGATGTCTGCAGTGTCGAGCGAGAACAAGAGAAGGCGACACCACAAAGAGAGGAGGAAAGGGAGGAAGGTTAAAGACTACACCCGGAAAAGAGGTATTTTTTGGGGGACTATGCCTTGTACTGTGTCGCAATGACTACGACTATGTTGTAATGACTGCGACTAAGAAGTCTGCAGTCTAATATCATTCCGCCATGAAAAGTCAAACGCACTCCTCCTGTTGATGAATTTCCCTTCTCTCCTCCCCTGCTGCTCCTCCTCTCCCCCCGTCAGCCACCGGTGTCCAGTACGTCATCCACCGCTACCAGCAGGTGCTCTCGGCCTTCAACAAGAAGAAGAGCATGAGCGGCGCCTTCCGGCACTATGGCATCGACAGGAACACCATTGCCAACACGGCGTCCATCGCCGAGCTGCACCTGGCGGCCAAGGACACGGTGGCACTGGTGGGAACGTTCCGGCCACGCGAGGAGACCCTGGTGAGCTACGCCCAGAAATGCGCCATGGTCATCGACACGGACGCAGGGCTGGCGAGGAAGATCGAGCAGATGAAGTCCGACGGGGAGCTCTTGCCGATCACGGTGAAGAAGTCCAGGTTGATGCAGTCCTTACAGCAGCCACTAGGGGGAGCCGCAGAGAGCCTGCTGTTGGTTTGACAGGACTGTTCTGGACATTTCTCTCAGATGGGTTTGTAGTTGTAGTCACGTACAGTAGATTGGGTGTTGTCTGAGACAAATTCAAATTCACCAGGGAGTAATGTGCAAGTCGTGATTATCATCTGTGAATTATATGTCGTTCTAGGACAGAAACGGTAGCAGATATTGTAGCGCCCAACCAACACTAAATTGGGAGCAAGAAACAAGAGCTGTTCATTCCATTCCGGTTTCTGCATTTGTTAAAGTTGTGTGTTTTTCAATATTTTTCTATATTGTTTAATATCTTGACATGTCTTATTTGATCCCACAGAGAAACTGTTGCTGTTGCTTAGACAAATACATTCTGTATGTCTTGTTTAGGTAGATTTTTAAAAATTATAATTCTCTATTATTAGCAAATCTTTACTTGAAATGTGGTTGTTTATATGCCCACAAGATGGCGCTAATGACCTTTTTTTAACAGTTTTTCTAAATATCATACCTTTTTTTTCCAAAAGATTTTCTTTAAAAAATTGTGGACACTAATCATGTTGATGTGGCAAGATGATGTGTTAGCATCGCAGTCATGCTATTAAAAACAAAATCACATTAGTCTTTTATTCTGATGCATTATTTCACAAAACGTATATTGTTTTGTTTGTGATGCAGTTATGGCTACTGTTAATTTCCCCTATGTGTATGCATGACTGTCCCTAGTATTGTCCAATAAAAAATCACTACCATCAAACTCATGTTTTCATCATGTGACTCATCATGTTACATTGACATGAAATGTCACTGTCATTTCACAGTCCCGCTGCGCGTGTACATTTGTCAGGCACTTCAAGCTCTTCAGCTCACCCATCGCAGCACAGCAGTCTGGACAGCTCCACATTTTTAGTACCTCCCTCAACCAGGAAAATGCAGCAGTTGCATAGACAGATGGGCCTGCTTGGTAAGACATTCTTGGGCGAAGGTTAGTGGCAGAGCAAAGAGTCGCCATTGCCTTCCCTGCTGTTTGCTTTTCACATGGAGTGACAAATGACTAGTGGAAAGCCATTACGGGTCCATACACTAACTGTTTATCTTAGCATAGCACTTTGTCAGTGTCACTCATTCTCACACTGCTTATCTCCAACATCCCGCTCTCTCTGCCTGTGTCACTGTCCCTCCTCTGTTTCTCTCTTCTTGTCCATGTTTTTGATTGTCTCTTCCGTGTAATTGGCTCCTGTTTTCCCCTGATCACTGTCTCCTCTCCTTTGTTGTGTCTCATCTCCTCCTCTCCTTGTTTCTTCTCCCCGTGAGACTTTTCTTGCTTTTGTTTTGTCTTGCAACCTTACTCCTTTCCTTCCATCTCCCTCCCTTTATCTCCCTCCGTCTCTCTCTCCATCCCTCCATCTTCCTCTCCATTTCCCTCCCTCCCTCTTATCTCCATGATGGCTGAGCGCTGTAAGGCCTGGAGGAGGTGATGCCGCTCTGCTGTGGCCAGCCACGCGTCACGGTCCAGCCAGCGGGGGGCCTCCAGAAGGGAGCGTGACATCCCCCCTCCCCCCTTCCCCTCGCTGTGTCACCTGGGGGGACAGGTGCATGCTGGTAGGCGGAGTGTCAGGAAGGCAGGGGAGGGGTGGGCATGCAGCCCTGCCAGCTCAGATCTCTCCTCACGTCCTCAGGGACAGAAATGTCACCAGTGTCTGCTTCAGAAAGGGGTGGGGGGAGGGACATCATGGTTTCAATTCAAGTGGAATAAAAACCAAGAAAAATAATACAAGGAGTTAGATTCTGTGGGCTCCAAGTATTAGAGTGGTGTTCGTTCATGAGTCGCTCAATTGAGCCGACGGGAGGCGACGTGAAGCATGTCCACCTGCCAGCTCCCTGGAGAGACAGCTGTGTGTCTGCTGCTGGCCTAATGACTGAGGGTGGTGGAGGACATCATGCCTGGAGATTGAGCGAGGATGTGGGCCTAATGGTGCCTGAAAGCACCCCCCCCCCCTCTTCTTCCCCCCTCTTCCCCTTCTGACTCACTGTGGCCTACATGCAGCTGGGAAGCCATTTTGTTTTGTGTTTTTTTCTTTCTTTTCGTGGCCCCAGATTGTGTGGCAGCAGGTGCGACTGCACAGTCTAGAGTCCAAGAGCCTGGCTGCTTCGGTGTTGATGTCCCCCTCCAGCAATCTGTTTTGGGACAACCGCCCATCTACACAGAGCCTGAAAAGAGAGCATCTGCTTGCACTCTCTGTGGGTAGCTGTTAGCTTTATGTCCTTTTATATCAAAATGAAGTTGTAATTGAGTCTATCTTCAAATTGCATCCTGCAATGCTTATTTATGGCATTGATCCGTTTTCTGAAAATGAAACACAAGCTGATTATCTCATAAGTTCTCTCAAAGTAACGATCAAGGGTCTCAGCCATGATTAGAAAGGTCTGGTGCGGTTGTTGTCTTCATTGCTCTTTAAACTAAATAAGAGATCAATCTTCGCACATAGGGGGTGCATGACTGTCTGTATAATAGCTTATCAGCCACAAGCTCCCTTGACTTTCAAAGAAGACCACATTAATTATAGCATTGATTTGCAAAGGTCATGGAGATACTACAGATTTCATTTCCACCTAGGAGTTGACTGCTGGGTCACCCAGACAGGATTTATTGGAAACATATTTCAAACCTATAATTTTTAAATCACTCTGGTCATGTTGCAGTGTCTTATGATTTTCGACCGGACGGTTGGTGTGAGCGTGTGCCTGTGATGGACCTGCCTCAGCGTGTGCCTGTGATGGACCTGCCTCAGCGTGTGCCTGTGATGGACCTGCCTCAGCGTGTGCCTGTGATGGACCTGCCTCTCTACCTTTCATCTGGCCTGGGGGCGTCCGTTTGCCATCGCTGATCGCTTAAAATAACACTCCCTCTGCTGCAAGTGGGTCAGAACACCAAGGCAAGGCCAAAAGCGAACTCAAAAGTGCACGCAGTGCATTGTGGGTATTTAGCCCCTCGGTGAATCCATAAACTGGACAGTGTTCTACTGTATCTGCCTCTCCCTCCTGGCAACAGCGTGTGAAGGGGCAAGTCATCTGTGTGTCTTCAGACAGGGCCAGTGTTGGTCGGTGAACACCAGGCTGCCCTCTCCCGCCCACTGTCTTATCTATCTCCTCCAGCCAGGGTCAGAACAGTCCTGTCAACCTCTGCTAATTCAAGCCTGCTCTGGTACCTCCCCTGGGCCTCTTGTAAGCTTGCATCCCTGCTGTATTCAATCCAGACACTAGAGGGCAGTGTGGCACCCACCAGACTGCTGTATTGTCCTTTGGCCAGACACATTCAGATATACCTGGATGCACAGCCCTACAGCAGCATATTAGATTCAGTCTGAGGGGTTTTATGGAGAATACATTGTGTCTGCCCATTAAGAGCATAATGGTATGGTGCTGCAACCGCTGAAAGCCTTATAAAATCTGTCTATGAGAGGAGACACAATTCCCAGTGTACTAACATACAAATTAAAGATGAACACAGAAAAGGAGTGCATGAATGAAAAATACCTAAATTGACAGATGCAAAATCTGAAAAAGGCCCTAGCTATGCACACACACACACACACACACACACACACACAAATACATCCAACCAAACTAAACACCCCCATCGAAAATCACAGAATATACATTTAAGTAAATCAAATTATAGTCATTAATTTGATTTCTTTGGCTGATTGAAATAGATGCCAATCTGCAGACATTCAGTTCAGTCTCTCCTCAATAGCAGTTTTTCTGGCGTGGCTGCTCAATCAACAAGTCTAGTGGTATTGACATTGCTCCTGTGCTCTCCATCTGGCTGTCACTGATAAGAACTTCCAAGGGGCTTCTGGGTAATAGTCTCCCCAGCTTAAAAGCGGGGAGCATAATGTATTCTGGATGAGAAAAGGAGCCCTGGCTAGCTAGCTCAGTCTCTCTCTCCCTTTCTCTCTCTCTTTCTCTCCCTTCCCCCCTTCCCTTTCTCCCTTTCTCTCTCTTCCCCCCTCTCTCTTTCTCTCTTCCCCCTTTCCATTTCTCTATCTATCTCTCCCCCCTCCCCCCCCCCCTCTCTCTCTCTCTCTCTTTCTTTCTCTCCGATACACAGACAGCACTTTCAGACCAGCTGCAGGGAGGGGGGGGCTTCTCACTGCCAGAGTCATGATTCACTCGGGAGCGATTTAATTCTCAAGGAAACAAGATGGCTGCTGTCAGAGTCTCTGAAGCCCATCTAGCTGCAGCAGTCATTCACCACAGGAAACAATGTGCCTGTTACTTTCACGGCTCCCAATTCACCTTCATTGTGAGGCTTTACATTCCGCTAGAAAATCTTGACACACTCACTCATAGAGCCACGTGCTTCTTGAAACAGTCCTATAATTTTCTTTTATTTCACTACCAGAAGATGTGAAGGGGCCGCTGTGTTTTCAGGGTCAAACACTTTGTCCCCCAGCTTTCCTGCAACCAGCACCGGTCCCCCAAGAGAGCGCACTCATGACTAAGATGAGTGAAAGCATAATGTTCAGTAGCTTTGAAAGGGGCAGTTGGAGCACTGTTATTATTTGAGTGGCCTGTGGTTGGAGCACTCTGGATGGCTTGCCCTCTGGAGAGAGAAAGGAATGGAGAGAGAAAGGAATGGAGTGAGGGGGAGATAGACAAGTGCAAAGCTCAGCACCGGAGGACAGAGAGATCATGGTGCGTACGAAACAGACGACAAAAAGGAGTGCGGAGCGCGTCATCCTTTGGTCCTGACGACCACACGTGGAGTGACGTGGGGACATGCTGACGTCTTGGAACGCAGAGGGAAAAGGCTCGGAGGACATCTGACGCGCAGAGACGTTATTTGGGCCCCGCCCCCTTCCTCCTCCGCCCCCGTGTGTACACGCAGCACGGAGCACACAATCCAGATGTTCTACAGGGAGGAAGATCTGGTTTTACTGTGTGTTTGAATGTGGACATGGCGTGCTGAGTCCCATGAGCCTATTCTTTGTCTTTTCATGGAGCAAAATAACCAGAGACAGCTTTGGTTACCGGCCAGATCATGACATTGCGTAACCCCAATGCTGTTTTTGTTGGTGGTACGCGTTATGTATCCCTGTTTGTACACGTTTTATATTATTCTTTATTCGAATTTGATTGTATCTTATTGTAAATGTTTGTATTTTATCTCATGCCTTTATGATTCTACTTACTATGTTTATTGTTATGCACCAACCAAGCAAAGCAAATTCCTCGTACGTGTAAACTGACTTGGCAATAAAACGGATTCTGTTTGTGTGTTATTGCTTGTGTTTTTAATGGCATGGGGCTGACGTGGTGCTTCAGGCCCCTCGGTCAGCGCTGATGGAAAAAGGAGGGAAAATGACAAAAAAGACTGCAGACTAATAGTAGCCAATCAGAGCTGTCATATTACCACCAAACACAGATAGATGAGTAGTTACCATGGGAGACGGCGGCGCTGTGTCGTGTCATACCACGGCACACAATAAACACCGTCAGAGAAGTGCCTGTTTGGGAGTGTGTGTGTGTGCACGCGTGTGTGTGTGTTTGCGGGGTCTGCAGCAAAATTCCCAGAGTCACACCTACGCCCCAAATCAAACTAAGAAACAAAAATGTATCTGTGACCATGACCGGGCTTCTCTTTTCAGACTCCCTGTGAAACCCTGTAGGACTGGATGCTCGGCTGGTCCTCGGTGCTCCCTTCCTACGCTGACCTCCATTATGATAACAGATGTTAATTACACAGTGCTGGGTTTCCCAATGAACCTCGGTGTGTGTGTGTGTGTGTCTGTTGTTTAGGCAGGCTGGGTCTTTTCATCCATGTCCCTCTCTCCCTCCCCCGTTCTGCACACGGTCAGAACACTGTTTGGGTCTGAGGGTCAACATGAAGGGTCAAATATAGTGGTTTTTTTTGCGTCTTATGTTATGGAATCCATGAATCTGGGGAATCTCTTATAGCTTGTGAATTTATAAAATGATTCTATTTTCAAAAGAAATGGTTTCTGAATCATATATGATCTGGCTCAAATAAATCCCTGTCTATGTTCTTGGGACTTCACACATGCTGAGACCTCAAATCCAGTTAAGACAGAAAGAGTTGATTTGCCCAGAAGGGTTGTGATGAAGGCTGCACACGTCAACACCAGTGATCACCGAATACTGGATAAGGAAAACCATGCCTTCAGGCCGGTAGAGCTGAAGCAACTCCACCCATTCCAGGAAGTCCATTTATGCATGATCTATTATTGAATATAGGATTCCAATAATGTTCTCCTTCAAAAATGGAGTCCTACCTAACACGCAACTGACAATTACCACGGTTTTCAATTAACCACTATGGTTGAAAAAAACAAAAACACAAACACTTCAGTACTGTACACAGACACACACACACACACACACACACACACACACTTATGGGAAAGCGAGGGAGGACAATGTTAGTCTCCAGAACTATCACCCAGCTGGGGTTGGCTCTCTCTAATGATGAGTCATTTCACCATCACTCTGTTTGAGGGCCATAACCATCACTTTAAGCATCTAATTCTGTTAATGTGGGATGGACATACAGTATGCTGAGGAGATAAAGAGTTGTTTTCCTTTAGCCAGAGCACAAATGATGTTTTGTTACTACCTATTACCGAATGCTCCAGCTCTGCTAAATTTTTCACAAAACAACTTCTCAGTTGTGGAAAGTTCTTTTTAAATGGATCTCTGTTTCCAGATGTGTCACGCACACAGCCAAACCTGTGTCTGTGTTTGGTGTGTCCCTGTGTTCTGTGTTCATCAGGTGCACCTGTGTCCTGCTGAGTGTCTGTCTATGGTCTCGTTAGTGTTGTTGCGTTCACCTGTGTCTGCTTTAGATTGGTATTTAAGTTCCTATTGTTTGTTCAGTCTTTGTCAGTTGTTGTAGCGTGTTTCTTGTGGGATGTTTCTCGTAATATATTTCTTGTCCCTGTTTATCCCTGCTGTCTCCACCTTTGTTAGTAAACCTTTTGTGTTCCTGCATACTGCCTCATCTGTCTCCTGGGTCCTCCCTGCACCTCGTTACAGCGTGTCGCGTTATGATCGGCCCCTTAAACATAGTCCATGTGTTTCAAATAAACCCATGAATGAATTACATGTCAGTATCTTGAATCAAGTCCACGGGTCCTTCACGGAAAAACAAGGAAAACATGGTTTGAGTTCCAAGGGCTTCGTGTGGAATAATAAACTATGTTAGAATGGAAATCTAATTGAGGATGCCATTTGGACATCAAAGAGAGCTATAAATACAGAATCAATCAGAGCCTGAATGACATGAAACAAGCCACATCAAAATGATAAATTCAATAACATTGCATGCAAAGCTGCTCTATAGAAACTCAATACTGTGATAGGGATTATTTCCATGATTATAATTATCTCTCTTCAGCTCATCCGTCACATCATGTTATGACTTATGACGTGCGGTACATTAGGATGAAGTAAAAAAAAAAAAAAAAAAAAATTGATTTTATTTATCTCAACTCATCCTATGTATCTTCAACCATAACCAAAAAATGATTACAAATCTATTCTGAGATTGATCTTCAGGAACAAACTTTTTCACTTTGAACCCTGTGGTAGTTTAGTTTGAGAACATTCCCTTCCTGAACACAAAAATACCAGATTTTTAGGCTACTATCCAGAAATAAGAACATGTGACAGTACCACCTTTACTCACCCAGAAATACCATATGATAATAAAGGTGGTAGTACCATGTGATAATAAAGGTGGTAGTACCATGACAGTTTCCTTAAGTAGAGAGTGTCTGTGCTCTACCCTAACGGGCTAACCCAACCTACCTCACCAGTGGCATACGGTCTGTCATCACCGCCACAGCTGTTGAAGTCACGGCCCACTGGCTCTTCACAATGGCGTCCAGGCATCGACGCCAGCACCCGACCAGTCAGGCATTCACACCATGTACCTTTGGCCACAACAATCAGCGGCCTCCGTCAATCAACCTTCGAAGGGGCAGCAGATGAACTCCGCACAGCTAGACAGACCGTAAACGTAAGATTCCGTTCCTCGAAGTCACATCCAAAAATGTGCACGTTTCCTGTGTCTCCTTTGAGTCATCGCAGATTCGATGAGATTGGGTTGACATGATTGGAAATCCCATGGCATAGTGAGCCTTCTGTGCTCACCCCTTCAATCATGCAGAAGAAGTGATTGTTACACCGTTAGGAGGAAATTGGGATTTGGATTCACTTTATAACTGTTTGGCATGGGCTTGTGTTTGGAAGGCGGGATAGCGAGATAACCTTTCAGTAATAAATCTATTCTCAGCCCAAAGATAACCCATGGAGAACGAGTACAACTAAACCCTGTAGTCGTGAGTCCCTGTTTACTTGTGAAATACTGTAATGATGCATTTCATGTGAAGTAAATATGGATCGAGCTGACAGAGGAAGGCGTTAGAACAGCACTTAGAGAGCTAATGTTGAGATACTCCAGACTTCTGATTTAATGTGAAGGTTGATTGGTGCAACACATTCGAATTGGCCTGGGACATATAGAGGGTTTGATCGATTCACAAATGCACTGACGGACACCAGGGCACACTTGCACACACACAGACACCCGATGAAGCCAAACACAAACAAACACACACACAATAGATGTCAATCAATGTCTCAAATAGTCAATCAACCTTTACACTGTTGCATGTCCTTCAGGCATTTGTGTCACACATCCGGTCAAACTGGGATCAAATGTGTGCACAAACCAACAATAGCTAAGGGCAAACCCTCTTTTAAGTATGTCTCTTGTTTTATTCCATAATTAGCAGTTCAAATCAAAGGATGTCATGATCAAATTCATCATCTCGACCAGGTTATTAATTAAGAAAATGAACTGAACGCAGAATCATAATTGTTATTTACAATTAAAATGAAGGTCACTCTGAATAGATTAGCTTTGTCGGACATGTTCACAGCTCTCTGACATCTGTTTCTCCATTTTTAGAACAATGTCATTCAAGGGTACTAAGAGAACCGCTGACAACCCTGATAGAACTCCCTCAGTCCCTTTTTAACAAAGACTTGTGTACAATTTATATGTAACCAAATTGATTCAATTTTCCTGAACTCTAAGCAGCACCAGCTATTCCAACACATACTGTATTTGACATGAACAGACACAAACAAAACATGAACTGAAAATGAAAGCCGAGTTTATCGTGTGGGCTAGAGTGGACTAGCTGAAACATCAAACACCCTCACCCACCCTGGCCTCTTCACTCTCAGTGGGATAATTGCATTGAGACTCATCATGCAGTTGTGAATCACCACACATCATACTCTTCTTCCTTCCTACAGCCTGTAGTTAGTATCATACATGGAAGACAGCCGCATTCACTTATGGTAAGGCTCCTTGTTGTCAAACACTGTGCCTGACAATTCCTGATTTGTGTTCATCCCAGTTCATCATCATCGTCATCTCATGCGACTCAATATCTCTGTCTTAACCTTTGACCCTTCATCACAGGAAGCTGGTTCTGATGACCTGTCCCTGACTGGGTTCCTACTTCTGCTCCGGCAGGAACTGTGTTTGCATGTTGATGGAAATCAATAATGGGTTGTATGTAAATACCAAATATCTCTAGCTGAGATTGAGCGATTGCAGAAAGAGAAGGAAGAAGTTGGTGTGTGTTGACAGAGACAGAGAGTGACAGAGAGGGGGGGGGGGGGCGAGGGGGGGGGTGGTATGAAAGGATGTGTAATGTAAATGAGAAAACAATTAATCCTTTGCAGAATTCAAGATTGTTTAAGATGATTTAATGAATCAATAATTATTTGAAAAAATGGACAACTGATCAACCTTCAGAGATAACAAGCTATTATGTTCATATTTGAAAATGTTGCGCCTGAAAAAACATGTTGTACATGTTCCAGACAAATTGTATTTATTGTTTTTTATTTATTTTCACTTAGAAGATGTGAACATGTTTTGGCGGTGTGGAAGACTCAAAGACACGTTGTGCTGTAACGTTTAAAAACTAATGTGGGGGCGAGAATCAAGCTCTGCGTCAGAGTGTTATCTATCTAGGCTACCTGTCAGGGAATTAAGTCTGTTCCCTACTTACATAAGATGTCACTTACATTCAACATAACTGGTCTCTCTCAGGTTTATGTTATGAGGCATGTGATGATGATTCAAGGCATTTTGACGTTGTACATTTAGGACTCAAGACAGCTAGCCTTGGGACAGTGGTGCCACTTCTTTTTCTTTTAATTTAACATCGACATTTTGCAGTGAGTCAGTCTCCTAACTCAAATCTCGATCGCAGCTAATAAAAAGGTTCTATGAGCTTTTTGAGTCACCACATCTACAAGTTTCTGCGCACAGTCTAATGTATTTCCTGCTTTCTATGAAGCTAGATCACTTTGACCTGCAGCCATGACTGACAGTGAGCCTACAGAAGGTGTATCCAGTCTGGCCCTGTCCCGGCCCTAATCACACGGTCATTATGGCCACCGGCATATCTCACTGCCCACGGTCTCCATTCAGCGTCCAGCCAGCCGTTTGTAATGCAGCGGACCAGGAAATGAGGCCAGTTTGCGAAGGTAACGCGAGCCTGGAGGATCCAGTTGGAGAAGCATCACTTAAGACCTGATCAAGCCAGATCCTTTTAAAGATTCCGGCTGTGGGGGTCAGTGGGCGGAAGCAACCTGCCATTGTGATTTACATTCCAGAACTCACCGTGGAGACAAAGACATCAGGGACTCCAAAGTCTTTATTAGTGGTCTCCCTGGCTTCCCTGCATTGCTGATTAATGTGCCTGTATGGTGGGGTTGAGGTGCCAGTCCTAACTCATGCTTCAGGCTCTGTGATGATGATGGTTCCAGCTTCATCTGTCTGATGTAGTGCGCAGTTCTGTGGGGAGTATATTCTTTGAGAGTATATGAACATGATTTTTTTTCCGTTCAGGTAAAAGGAACAAAATCTTTCTACAGAATCTCCACTAGTGAAACCCTAGTCTGCTGGAAAGAAAGGAAGGGTGTCGTTGATAACAAAAGAGAAATTGAGAAGTTGTCATCAATATTTCACCTTCAGTGTGAGACACTGCCAAATCAAGTGCATCCTGTCATGACACACATACATAAACCATGGGACCAATTTACTCCGTAGTCCAGAGAGAAAGATGATTGGGCGGGAATGACTTCAGATCCCAGTGATACACTGTTGTACAGTTGAGATGAATGATAGGTTGAATGGATGTGACTTTCTGGATCATATGAAGCATACTCTCTTCTCATAGAAAGTTAAACTAAACTCTGAACATAAACTCCCCATAGACCAGAAGCAAACTGTGACAAATGTTTAATAGGACTTGGTTACACACCGGTGGTATATTTGGCCTGTCTGGTGAGATCACTGCACTGGGCCACTATGTTTAAAAGGAAGCGGAGAAAGATCTCCAGGGTGGTCCTTTGCTCAAAGTCAGTTTGAATATTCTGTCCACTGTTGTACACCTTGATTTAAATTGAAGCATGCAGTGTCTAGGGATGAATCAATAGCTCATTTTAAGCTTCGTTGCCCTCCATCAAGACTATTGTGAACCAAGCTTGAATAGGTTGACAAAAGTCATTTTTCTCTAGTTCAATTGATCAAAATAGCTGAAAGGAAATGGCCAGGCTAAGGAAATCACTGTAACCACCTTGCAATAAATGCTGAGTCATGATATTTGAAATGCCATCAGTCATGCCATCTATGAACAGCATGATGGATCAATGCCTTTGAGTCTCACAAACTCAAAGGCTATAGCTATTTCATTCAGCTATCAAGCGACCATCTGCGTCACTCATTAGAATATCCTCTCAAAATCCTGCTGTTAAGGATGCTGAGCTCAATCAATAAATTAATTGACCACCCCAATGCAAAATACGATTTCCTTTTTGCAGAATGTGTAAGCTAAATGCTCTGGCACTTAATGTTGTTTAATTTGTAATTTGTTTAACTACATGCTCTTATGTTTCTTCCCATTGGCACTTATTTGCTTTTCACAATGTATGCTTCATGTTTTGGTTACCCGCAATGTTTTTCAGGCTATCTCGTTGTTAATGATCATTGACCTATGCACTTTTGTAAAGCTCTCTCTTGGACGTTGCTTTGGATAAAAGTGTCTACCAAATGAATAAATGTAAATGTCCTCAGTTGGAAAACGACAGATGCCTAAATATATAAAGTTGGGCTGAGGCCTAGAGTACAAAACAGCCCTTTCCCAAACTACCCATTTGGTTTTCAGTTGAAGTGCTCCCTTGCAAAGTCACAACAGTGTGCAAGAGCATTGTAAGACGACACTTCCTGGAGGTTCTGTGAGGACCTGAGTGAAGTCATGGCCTGTCACACCCAGCGGCCATCTAGGTGTCTGTTCTGTTGCCTGATGCTAACCTGTCATCTCTGCTGTTATTTATGTCTGTATCAGCCTCGTCCGCTAACAGCTAGCGGATATCCTACCACCTCCATGAGTATGACCATTACACTAATGACCCAGCCTTTCTGACTTTGATATACTTGGCAATATTATGTTTCTTTTTCTTGCTGTTAATAATAAATGGTTGAAGAAGGTGAGCCCTGTTGGTAGCGACTGCTCTCACTTAGCGTTGGTATCAAGATTGAGACCTAAGCATGCTGATGCACCTTCACAGCTATACAGTAAGTTCATGATAACTTGTGTGACGTCCTGGCCTGCTTTTGTTTGTAACCTTTGCTAAACAAATGAAAGCAAGGTTGGCTTGTATTAGACCAGAATGATTTGCAAGAAGTGTGTGCATGTGGGTCAGTGTGTGTGTGTGTGAGTGAGTGTGTGTGTGTGTGTGCTTGGGAGCATGGGTGTGCATGGGTGTGCATGAGTCTTTTCATTGTATTTTGGTATCTCTTGTCACTATCTCTGTTGGTCTTCCTCACCAAAGAAGGTCAGTCAATCTTTGTTTTGTATTTACTGCAAGCTGAGACTGGGTATGTGGCATTGTAACAATGGCATCTATCATACCAATCTATCATCCTAATGCATATTTTAGATCAAGAGATAAAATTGCACGTGTATTGCTTTGCATCAATGGAACACTTACTGCTTTACCTATTAGTGGTTTACGTAATTGCATTGGAATCTCCATGCATATTTGTGAACATACTAAATTGTGTTTGTCAACACACCTAAACTGTGGGTTATCCTCATTCCAGTTCACTGAGGACCATGTGCAGTTAGAGTACAGTATATTCCACTGTTACTCGCTACGCACATCATTTAGCCACACAGTTTTGACATTCCTGTAACATGAAGATGTTTAGTGTGTGTGGATTGGCATTGGCACTGGAAATCACTCAATACCTCAAAGCTGCACCATGACTGAGTCAGCAAAACACAAAAGCCAAATCTGCTGACTTTGATGTGCCCAAAACAGGTAGATTATCCTGGCATCTGTGCCAGCTGCTTGCCTGTGCCAAGGTTAATCCGAAATTTAACCCTCATAAAGGTCGGATTAGACCGGCTCCGTTTTACCCTCCAGTCTAATGGGTCTCCAGTTACCCCTAAGGACCTCAAGTGGCCAAACTTGTGTCTCACTGAAACCCAGCTTAGATAGAACACCCCCCTTTTGTAATGCCACTCTTTGGGAAAGGACTAGATCTCTCTTTTTAATTCAACATGTCTGGCTAGATAATCTAAGGTAAAGTGAATCATAGAGGTTGCTGTATCACAGAAACATAATAATTGAGTCTCAACTTCGCAAGGATGTTTTACATACTTTCTAGAACCTTTTTCGACTTTCAAAAGATGCACTTTCATGCCTGTGTGACCTTACAAAGTAAAAATGTCACCAAAGCCACAGCTTGTAAACATGAAATTCAGTTCTGTGGTTTAGTATTTGCATCTGTGTTAACAGACTGCCCTAAAGCAACATCCTTGAGCACCTAACCACATGTGACAGGTAGCCATTGCTCCGGGTTAGGTAACTCTACGCACACACAACGTACATACACACACACACATACCGCAATACAGACATACTCTCACTCACTCACACGTGCGCACACACACACACGTACACACACACGTACACACACGCACGCACACACACACGCACACACACACGCACGCACACACACACACACACACACACACACACACACACACACACATGAAGACTCCCTTGCAGCATGTGTTTGAGTTGGGGTTGACCAGCACAGGTCCTAAGGTTTCAACCGCAGCTCCTGTATCACAGCGTGTTGTCACATATAGAAGAGCTGATTCATTATTGAGCAGGTCTGCAGGTTACTAGGTCTTATACATTAGAAGAACATGAGCACAATTACCTGCTCTGTGGGACTCCTGTATAGGGTTCTAATTGGTCTGCATAGGCAATGACTATTTCTCTGTAAAATAATTTGCGCAATCAGGGTTAACAAGTCTCACCTTGTCGCTATGTTCAATTGACAAAAATATGCAGTATACAAACATAAACTGGATTTTTGGTCATATCAAAGTGATACATGCAAGGTTATTACTTTTTCTTGTAGTGGCTTTATCTGACAGGGTGAAAAGGTTTTGAACTAGGTGCATGTCTGCAACCTTGAAACATTGGAGAAAACTTATGTTGAAGACATACGCTTACAGTAAAGTGAAAGCTTTGGTTACAGTGCTAAGCAGGTTCCTTCCAAGTGAAAGATTTACCCAAAGTAGAAAGAATTGTTCGAACGTGAATTATGCATAAGTATGATTCCCCTCTCAAAAGCAAGGGATGGCAGTGCACCTCTCCCCAGTTCTGTACCCTCAGTGCTTCTAACCAGCTTTAGTCCGTGAATGGGAGTCTATATAGGGAAAGGCTGATGGCGCAACAGCTGCTAATTCTTTTTAATCCTGACATATCTCCTACTACTTACAGATTGTTTCCAATGGCAGGCATGAGGCAAGCATGAGGCAGAGGGATTGCTGGTGAGATTAGCCAGCGTTAGCTCCTCCTCCACTGTTTACTCTGGCTGCTAACTCTCCTCTCACTCCTTCCATGCCTCCCGTTTTCACATAAATGGATTAACCCCTCCGCCAAAATGTCCCCAGGCACATTGAGAAAACAATGTAAGTTATTTTCTTTTGTTTGTGTTGTTGTAGTGTTGGTCGATGGGTAGATAGTCTAATGGGCCAGACAGAGCAGGGTGTGAGGGCTTGACAGGGTATATCCTTGGGCCCGAATGGTGTGACTCAGTCAACAAATAATCTGACAGAACTTTTCATGCATATCATTGGGTGGTTCTGAGCCTCTTACAGGTGCAAGTTAATGCACATACTTCCCCGGCCCCATGTTGCTGGATGCAGAGCGAGCGTACAGAACAGGAATGCTCACCTCTTCACCCACTTTTTCAGAATACTTAATGTCCTGTTCTTATACAGTAACCTACGTAAAAGGCATTGACATTTATTGCCAAGACGTTTTCCTCTCAATATGGTGTGTTTTGAAGCAATAAGTAATTGCTCCATCAATTGGAACGTCTAATAGAGTGGTTGTGATATATTTTTCTGCTTTTTACAGTGATTGAAGAGTTCCCCTGTAATTCCACCTCTAGTTAGCAATCTAATGTATATTATGGACTGGGTTATTGCTGCTTGGAAGCCCTCTAAAGCAGTACATATCCACGTTAGCCTCATGAAGCTTATCCTGCTCATGCATGCACAGTTGCACAGCAATTTTGTGGATCCCATAAAAATCCCAAATCCCATGTGTATGTAAACTCTTGGTTCCCCTGTGGGTTGGCCCTGCCATCAAAATTAATTGTTATTATCCTTCCCGCTCCATTTAAAAGCCTCTTTTGTCTTTTTTGTCATGTATTTAAGTATTTTACGACGTTGACATAAACCTAAGCAGACTTTTTATAGGAATATTACACCAAGAAAAAAGTTGTGTAAGTATTGTCGTCTGACTTCTTGCTCATAGTGCCTCGTTACAGTTCAAAGTACGACAAGGGTTATCAGCAGTACCCTGCGACTGAGGAGGACATGACCACCGTCTTGGGATGGTTGAGGGCCATATACTGTGTTGCAGCCAATTGATTTGATATTACTAAACGTATACCGTGGACCTTCCTGATCGTTGTTAGTGAGGTGATGGGACACTTTTGAAAGATGACCTATACAACGTCTTGTTTTTCTTCACATATTCAAAAATCATCCATCCAGTATCCAAAAGACGCTAACTCATCCAGTGATTATATTTCAGGTCTTCTCATCTAGTGAATAATATGTGACATCCAATAAACTTTTAGTCTTCTAGTCCTGGCATATAACGTTCTGTAATATAATTTTGGTTTTGGAATGAAGTAAAATGTCTTTTGCAGTTTTTCTGATAACCACATTTTGATTACCTCTGCAGCTTTATTCCATTCCCGTCTTGTTGATTAGAAACCTTTCTGTGAACTCTCCAACCGGTTATCTGCATGTGACTACTTTTCTTTTTGTATTATATATTTTGTGGGGCATTGCTGCCATTATTATTTTTCCAAGTGTCAGTGTAGAGTGAAAGGAAATGTAAGGGAGAGAGCGAGCACAAAAGTGCCTGGGCTGGATTCAAGGCTGAGGTGATAGAATATATGGTATGCATACTCATCCAGTGAGCCGCCAGGGTGCTCTGTTATTACTTTGTTCACTTCACACGTGTGTGTGTGTGTGCTGGTGGGAGAACGCCTCAAGGATGTGGACACGCTTCTTAGCGTCTTCTTCATCCTCTTTGTGCCTTCATGTCCGTTTTATCAAAGTCCTTTGTAGATTTAATGTGACTTGCCAAAATGCAAGAAAGCTTTTCAAAAGAAAGACATTACAGAGTTTCAGAGAAACTGCTGGTTTTTGGCTTTCTGGTAGTTTGTGTTGCAAAAGTCTGCATAGGTGTTTCTCAAACCAGGTGTCTTGCTTATTACTCATGAATTGGCATTCAAATAAACTTCCAACACAAAATAAAGTTCTTGGCTGATGTACACAGTTTGTACTTGAACAGAATACCCAGTACACACTGCAAGCATCCTCGGGGGAAAGGTTTGCAGAGGAGTGTGACATAACATCTGCAACGTTACTGCACTGTTTATTCAGAACTATCGCCAGTACTTCCTGTCATCCAGTGTGTCTGTTCTACCTCCTCAGGAGATCTCTGATGAAGATGTTTCCACAATCAGGGAAATCCATCGTCTTCGACAACTTCCCAGACCCGTCCGACACCTGGGAGATCATCGAGACTATCGGGAAAGGGACTTATGGGAAAGTCTACAAGGTGCTGAACAAGATCGATGGGAGCAAAGCGGCCGTCAAGATCCTAGACCCCATCCATGTAAGACGTGTGGCATTTTGGTACTCAGTGAATGTCAGTCTTATCAGTTTGTGAGTGACATCCTTTTCCCTGTGAGGGTTTATAAATCCTTTGCAACCCAAAAACTTGCCATACCTTTAGGCCACAGAGCTGACACCTGATGAGAAAGAGAAATGGCTACTCTGGGACTGTGCAATCGTACACCTCCTCCCTGCTATCACTGTCTTCCCCCCTCTCTCTCTCTCTCTCTCTCTCTCTCTCTCTCTCTCTCTCTCTTTTCTTTTTCTTTTTCTCTCTCTCTCTCTCTCTCTTTCTTTTTCTTTTTCTCTCTCTCTCTCTCTCTCTCTCTCTCTCTCTCTCTCTCTCTCTCTCTCTCTCTTTTTCTTTTTCTCTCTCTCTCTCTCTCTCTCTCTCTCTCTCTCTCTCTCTTCTCTCTCTCTCTCTCTCTCTCTCTCTCTCTCTCTCTCTCTCTCTCTCTCTCTCGCTCTCTGTCTTTCTGTGTTCCTTTCTCTCCATCCCTCTTTCTGCATCCCTCTCGTTGCATCTCTCTGTTCATCCATCCCTCTGTAGCCTCTCTCAATGAACGCATCAAGGTCATTGTAATCATATCAAATTAGGTCTTGTTACCCAGCAATCTTTAGCATTCAACCATTGTCTGCCATTTCTTAGGACCCATTTACTGTAACGTCTGAAATGATCTAAAAGACTAACAATGTTGCAGCCTTTCCATTTTTCGGTATTCCGTCCATTTACAAAGCATAAGCCATGACTTAAGTTTAAATAAACATGTGTTGACAGACCATCATGGTACATTCAATATCATGTCTGGGTTTTTTTTTAAGGTAAAATGAACTGCACCAGTCACCTAGACTGTTTTAATTAGGATACATTTTCATCCATTAAATTGGAACCTCATCATAATCATCGTCTCATTAGACATGAAAGAGCTTGCTCCTTTTTCTCATCATTAAGGCATAATCATCTACGGGCTCTCTAAAAGAAAAATTGTTTTAATCAATCGGTTGATCGGCTTCTGCAGGAGGAACCAGTAATTCTGTTGAAACTTCAGTCGGGTGATTCACCAGGCACAGATCTGTAGTGGGATTCTGCATCTCAAACCAGCCCGTTTATCTCTTTCAAACAGTTAGGCTTCAGTATTTGAGGAAGCTTTCTCTCCAGCCCGGAATGTTGTTTTGTCTGTGTCATTCTGAGTGCCATCTAAACAGCTGACCTGATCAAGGACAGAGGACACATGTTTTAGTGCAGTGATGTTCACCTTCAAATGACCCTATGTACTACTTCTAAGAATACAACATTGCCACTGTTGCCAATATCTGGCTTCAAAAAGTATTTCCACAGTAACACGTAACAGCAATCCCCTTGTTTTGCAGGATATAGATGAGGAGATTGAAGCAGAGTACAACATCCTCAAGGCCCTCTCAGACCATGCGAATGTGGTCAAGTTCTTTGGGATGTACTACATGAAGGACTTGAAAAATGGCGACCAGTTGTGGCTAGTACTGGAGGTAGGCATTTGACACACAATGACACATCACCTAATCAATACAACCATGTGGCATTTGACACACAATGACACTTCACCTAAACAATACAACCATGTGGCCAGATCAATAGTAGAAGTTTATAAGTCTAGTTTTACATTTCATTTACTGTTTTTTTTCTCTATTTCCAATTGCTGTGAATGCACCCTTAGGATTGCTGCTCAATTTACGTTGTATTCTGTGCAACACATTCATTAAACCTCTATCCGTTAGTGGTATTGGTCGTTCTGACCAACCTCATCAACATGACAGTCCCTGAGCCACATGCGTCTCACCCTGATTGGGTCTGACCACATACATTTGATCCATTTAGCTCACAGCCAAGCAACATGCATGTGGAGTCAGTGACTGAACAAGTGGAGGACGTTACACAACGGTCTGAGACCCAGCAGGGGGTCTGGACCCCTGGTTGGGTTCGTAGGAGGCTACTTAGCCTCAGGTCGGAGCCTAAGGTCTGGTATCGCTGGCTCTACCTGCACCGTGCTGAGTGAAGCACTTTGGGGATTTGGCACACGTCTGTGATTTCTTTCAGAGCTGCTCTTGTGTGGCGGAGCGTGGACACTATTCTAAGACCTGGGCTCTAAGACGCTGGGGTTTTAGAACACGCCTCTTTTGGTTTGGATCCTGGTGTTTGCTGGGATGTTGGCATCATCGACTCTAGTGTCTGAAAAAGCATTGTGTTACTGTGCATGATTTCAGTTGCACTCTTGGTCGGCTCGAGAGCCAATGTCATTGATATGACTGAAGTAGTGCACCTCATGTAGGGCAAGAAAATAATCAGGTGTTAGCGTTCCTGGTAAAGGAAAAGAATGATTCCATGATGATGCAATGGCTGGAACCAGGTCATATTTCAAAGCACAGCTCAAGGGGACCTTGGTTTTGTTTCCTTACATTTGAGAGGACGATGTGGCCCTCCCATCATATTTCATTTCCTCTTAAAGCCCTTTGAAATGTCAGCCTCCAGACAAAAGGTGTAATAGAGGTCAACCTGCTCCGACAAAAGGTGTTTGTCGGGGTCTGGTGAGGCACAGAGGGTTCCTTTCTTTGTGCCACCTGACCTTTGACCCTCTTGTTTGTGCTCTGGCTGGAGAAGACAGAGAGGCTGGTCCAGATATCTAAGTGACTGGTGACTGGTCCGCCGCCTCACCAGGCAGGAAAAGGAAAACACAAAAGGCCAAGAATCACACCTGGAGTCTGTCCTGACCTCAGACGGCAGCAGTGTTGGGTGTATAGACATGTGTGTGTTTGCGTGGAAGTGTCTGTCCGCGTAAGAGTGAAAGCGTGTGTGTGCGAGTGGGTCTACTTCTGCGTTTTTGTACGTGTTCTGGTGTGTGTACGCTGTGAGTCACATCCACTTCATGCAGGCAGTCACCTCTACAGTAAAGTGCCCTGGGGAAGAAGCTCTCTCAGCTTGCGTCCCCAGTGCTGATGCCATCTATGCTATTATGTTCTGTGTTCTGTTTCCATTACTTTAGCCTGTGTTACAAGCTGAAATATAAGGTCAGGTAGCAGAGGAACCCAGCTCACATATTTATGTAATCCAAGCACATAGAACACAGCAACAACATTAGCATCCGAACTCCACCCCCATCCCAGCCCCACCACACCCCTCGTGTTCCACAAGCCCGGAGGATAGCTTTTCACATCGCCAGCTTGTGTTTCTGTCTGCTTTCTTTAACGTCCTTCACAGTGACCTTTTTAAGGGCTGTAATATTAGCTAACTTAGTTCATTTCCCTGGCCTCTACCATTTACAGAATGATAATTCAAGAAACCTTTACAGACAGTGTGAACAACAAGCATGCTAACCAAGGGCTTTATTGTAATTCAACTTTGAGGAGCAGCACTGTACCAATTCTGACTTTTGTTTAAAGTCGGACTCCCTGAAGTATTCTGATATATAAGTCTCAGAAGCAGGGCCAGTGTTTGGGCATTCTCAGCCAGCTTTGCTGGTTTGTTTACCTCCTATTTCACCAGAGTTTTGCATATCTGTATGCAAACTCTCTTGATTCAAATGTTCTCAGGCAGCTGTCCAAATCTGAGGGCTTATCCTCAGGCTGAAATCACTGCCTTCCAGACCTGCTGCTAGATGCCTTTTTTTGTGACCATGTGTATTGCCGACCAAAATCAGTAATAAGTGCATGTGTGCGTGCATATGTGTGTGTGTAGGTGGTGTAAAGAGGTAGGGTGGGTTTGGGAGCAGAGGTAGGGTGGGGTGGTCGGTTGGGATGGAGTCACCATGGTTACTGTCCATCTGTCTAAAGAGTAATTTTCCATGTCGCCGTGCTGATCAGAGGAGCCCCTCTCTGCAGTGTGCGTGGCTTTCCCTCATTATGACGAGGATCCGCACAAATTGCATCCTCCACTTTGTGCTCACGGCCCCCATCTTTGTGCTGTGCTTCTTCCTGTTAGCGGATGTGGGCTGAGATGAGTGAGCTTTCATCTATTGGTCCCCAATCTGGGCCCATTGAAGTCCAGGGACCTCAAGCTTGTATTGAAACTTCAAAGATGACATGGATGTCGCCAATGTGATACTCTAATTAAGACTTGTGTCAATTACGGACCTGGGTTTCTGATTTGTTGGTTCATGTGGCCTTGGTAAACTTGGCGACAAGTGGCACTGTATCTGGAATGGCTTTCCGTCTTTAAAAACAACTTCTGTATCTTTTTTATGCATTATGCAATATACATCTCCAATATGCAAACCAGCCTTTTAACATGAAAACATGTGTATACAATATATAATTTTTTGTGTGAAACTAATGGCCTTTTCAGTAGCTTATTAGTCACAAATGTATATTGCTGCTGATGCTGATTAAATGTTGCACTTAAATGTTGTATTTTTTATTGTGATCAATAGGCCACCAGTAGAAAACTATGTAATAAGGTCTAAATTGCATTGTGGTCATCTTCTGTAACTCAGTCACTTCTGTAACTAAGTCATTTTTGGCTACAGTCAACATTCCTATATTTTGCATGACTTCTGATATATCTGCTTATTCCTTAGCCTTATGTAAGGGATAATGCACGATGAGATGTACAATGTTCCATAATGAATGATGCGGAGGCATGAACTGTCGGACGCCCAGGTAGCTACACCTCAAAGGGCATTATCCCGCTTATACTATGGTCACTTGCCAACAATTTTTTTTTTACAAACATTAATTTATGTTTTCATGCGTTTTGCAATAGAAATCTAAGGTGTTTTTTTTATTTTTACGTTAGCCAACACTGATATTTCTAGTCCACTCAGCTCATAGAACTAACACCGGCTTTCCTTTGGCTGAGCTAGTAGCCCAAAAGCTAACATTACGCTAGCAAGATTCAAAAGCAATAACATTGTGTACGGTTGACAAACAGTAAATATTATTTTACAGTAACCTATGTTTGACAAAAGGATTAGCTAGCTAACCAGCCATGTCACTGTCCCAAAATCAATATCCAGATTTTCACGAACAAAGTAGCTATCGGCCATAGCCTAGTTCTAGTCTAGGCTACCGCCGCAGCCTGTGTAGCGAGTTGAAGAGCAAATGGATGTGAGATGATCGCATCAAGTTTACATATTCTCCAAACAGTAATTATAATTTGACAGTATGTTTAACAACAAGACTATCCAGCTATCCATGCATGTCAATGTCCCCAATTCAAATCAAGATTTTTAAGAAGAAAATAATAGGCATGTCGTATTGTCTGGGTGAATACTCAATCCTGGTTGCAGGGGTCTCCATTATCGGGTGATAACGGACATTGCAGCAAAACTGTCTTTTCACCTTTCTAAATTATTCCGCTGGTTACACAGGAGCCTGTACAAAATATCTGAAATAAGTAACCATAACAACAGTGACGGAGTCAAAGCCTCCATTTACAATTTTGAAAGACTTTGACAAGCTAACTTGTATTTACAACAATGAGTGATGAGTCCACAGGCTGCGGCCATAGTGTAGCCTAGTAGCTAGTGTATGGCCGATATTGTTTGTGAAAATCTTGATATTGATTTTGGGACAGTGACATTGCTGGTTAGCTAGCAAATCTTATTGTCAAACATACTGTAAAATTACATTTACTGTTTGTCAACCGTACACAATGTTATTGCCTCTGACTCTAACTAGCATAAAGTCAGCTTTCGGGCTAATAGCTCAGCCAAGGGAAAGCCGGTGTTGGTTCTATGAGCTGAGCGGACTATAAAATATTGGCTAATGTTAAAAAACGTTTGATTTATTTTGCAAAACGCCTGAAAACATAAATTAATGTTTGTAAAAAAAAATGTTGGCAAGTGACCATGGTATAAGTGGGATAATGCCCTTCGAGGTGTCCAATATCACCTGATAATGGACTCTGCAGAACGTCAGATGGTTCACGCCTCCACATCGTCCATTATCAGGTGATATTGGACACCTAGTCGGGCATTATCCTTTACATATTTACAACGGTGAACAGACTGATTTGCTGCAACTAGCCTACGTAGTAGGTGTCCCTATATCACAGGATAATGGACACCCCTGCAGCCAATCAGAATCGAGTATTCACCCAGACCATGGTATAAAATTTGAAATGATTACTTTTTCAACTTTCTTGTTTCTTACTATCATTACACATCTGTCCTGCCACCTGTGAAGTGTGTTGAATGACCCAAACAATGCGTTAAAATAGCCCAGGTTGTTTTTGTCTGTGTCTCAGTGCAAATTGTGACTCGGAGCTGACTTGACCAACAAGCATGCCTCTGTATTTTGTAACATGACGTGGTTAGAAAGGCTTGTACCAGTATGTGCAGACCTAATGTCGGCTTCCTGACATTTGTAATTAATCAGCTGTTGAGAGAACATAATCCAATCACACAACCCAGTCACACTTTAAAGTATAGGCATTACTTTAGAGACTCTTAATGTAGATAAATAGTTGGAAACCTGTAGCGATATTTGTTTCAATTATATTAACACATTATATTAAGACATAGGACAGTTATTTAGACAGGAATCACTATGATAGGCCAAGTTAATCGTCCAGTCACTGAAATGAACTAGAGTAGATGAATTAGCTGGACACTTAAATACCTGATGGTGGCATTTAATCAGTGATGGCGGTGGCCCTATTTCCTTGAACCGACCCAGTAAACACATCTGATGGTGGTGGATGGAAGAGGAACTATAAGTCAAAAATAGGTCACATTATTTTAGCTATTTTTTTTACTACGGTTGTTGTCCAGTTTTGTGTAATTTGGCAATCAAAACATCCCTTACCACTCATCTTTTTGAAAGCTTCTAAAGCAACTGTCTTTCCCCTGACCAGCTCCAGTACACCTCAAAGGCAAACCATCATCAATTGACAATGAGGTTTAATATGACATTGTTTGTAAAGGCCTTTCATTAACCGCTGTAGGAAAGTAGACACCTCATTCATTCCAGAGTGAACGATAAGGTCGCAGTAAACAAAGGGGGAGTTTAGCTCTGGACTGGGCCTAGAATACATGAGTGCACACACACACACACACACACACACACCACACACACACACACACACACACACAAACAAGCACACAAACACACTTTTGGAGGTAGGCTAACTTTGAGTTTGAGGGATAAAGTCTATTCACTTGGAGATTTGATGAAACACTGCACCTGTGTGACATTAGGGCAGTCTTATAAGCTATTCTGCTGATAACCTCCCCCTAACCAATATCCATTTTAAATCTGGGTATGAGTGAGTGGGCATCCCCATTCAACTCTTCTTTATATTTGTTTGATCTATTTCTTCCACAGGTCTTTGATCTGTTCCAATAATTTACATGACTAAACATGCACCTGATCTGCTGTGGTAAATATCCTGCTCTGTCCTTGGTTTTTGGTTCCCCACAACCAATTATATCTGAAGACTTTTTATTGAAATATAATTACTCTATGTTCTTTTTGAAGACATCCTATACCATTGTGTAGGCTGGTTGCAGCTCATTTAAAGGTACAATAGGTACATTTTTTCTGAACAAAAAAAGAAAAGTTCTGTCCCCTATAAACATGTTGTGGAAGTTAATGAGGCCGTCTGAGAATTGTTTAGTAACACAAACAGCTCAGTTCCAGTGGAATGTCAATTGCAAACTTTGAAACGGCCCGCTACTTTCCAACCAATTATTTTCCAGCAATTCTGTTCCAGCCAATCGCCTTCTGCAAGGAGAGTTTTCCTCCTTGGCTTATTTTATGAAACCACTGTCGAGGAAAGTGCAGAAGTTCAGACAAGATTCTGGAGGAACCGTTTCTCGTATTATAATTGATTTAGTTATATTTCCTATTATAGGCAGTAATGTCTGATTGCAGCCATAATATCGCTAAACCTAAATTGATGCATCATACTAAGCATTGTCGTCATTAGGACTCTGTCCGATGGGGGCGTTTATAAACTAAGATGCTGAATCATCCAGGGATTCGCTAGATTTACTGGTCGCACCCACTTTGTATCCTCTAATTTATATAACACCTTTAACTAGCCTACTCCTATCACCATGTATTAGCATTTCAATGTATCCCTTCTCTTTTGATAGTGGGGTATAAATAGCTGACTGATAAAAATACTTTTAAAGCCACAGTCAGTCTGGAAGACGAACCTAGTCGGTGATGGCAGTCGCATTATCCCTGAGTCTCATCTACATCCACGTGAGGAATGATGTTGACGCCGTCTGAGGCTGACAGTAATTATGTGCCCACACTGTCGAGGCTAATGAGAGGTAATGGGCATGATTTAAAAAACGTTTGCCCATCCCTGACATTAGACTATGAGGAATTTTCACCTGTAGGTCATGTCTTGTCTTAGCCTGGCTAAGGCTAAGGCTTCGTCCCACCCAGAAAAAAATGTGGTTGGGAAGTTGGGTCTGGAGGGTCTCCTATTGGGAACAACTATATCAAACCAAGATCTGGGCGGACCAATGAAATTGCCAGAGCTGGCTTTATACGATGATGGACAGATGATCAACAGTAACGTAATCAACAACGTCACAAAAGAGCCCTTTGGTTGAATTTGTTTTTCAACAAACAACATATTACGTTGCTCTGATTGGTTGTAGGTCTATCCAATTGAGCAAAGAGGCATTTGTTTTACGAGTTCGGTTGCAACACACCCCATAGTCACAGCCCAACAAAGAGTTTTCAGACTCATATTCTGACTAGAATTATGAGTATGACAATTTCAGGCTAGTCTTGTCTAGTGAAATCAATGAAATATAAACTCATAGTGGCATGTTGTCATGTCTATCAGATGTAATCAATTCTTCTTCAGGACCAAGTGTGGCGAGCGTTGGCAAGGACAAGTGTGAAATGTAACACGTGTCCAGTCTGCAGGGACTGTGACTGCTTATCTACACTTCCGAAATCATCAATGCGTGCATTGAACATGACAACGTAGGCCAAAAACTGCGGCTTACCGTTTAGCGAGTTTAATGCCAGCCAGGGCAACAGAGCTTCACCCATTAATATGAGTGTGCCTTCTCGCCCTGTGTAATTTAATGATGACAGGTGATCCCGGTAGTGATATGGCTGACGTCAGGCTGGGCTCAGTCTCTGTCTGGGAGCGCTCTCCGATACGCTCTGCTCATCCGCAGTTTGTCTGCCAGTCTAATGGGAGGTCGAGGCAGGGTCTTCGAGGCAGTGATGAAGCCCTACCTTGACAGCAAAGATACATTTTGGATAGACGGACAGTTGTGTAGATGAAATGCTGAAAAGCTCTGTCAAGGTCAAACCAGGGAAAGTTTGAGGTCTTTCTGTCTCTGGCATAATTTAGAATAACCCACTTCATCGCAGTTATCTTCCTGCTATTTCTGCTTTTTTTCATCTTTCTTTTTCAATAGAGTAGCCTGATGAACTGTGGCTAGAACGAACAATTGACAGGCCCCTGTGGTTAGCTCAATTATCTGTAGGCCAATACAACTGAGGTGATATCACATGCTACAAGGACAGATGCTGTGGGCAGAACTGTAATGAGAAAACAAAAAGATCCCTCGTTGCTGGAACGTTCCCCGTAGGCCTGTGTTGTCATGTTTGTAGGCTACTGTTTTGATTCAAGCATCCGGATAATGTATGTTACAAAACATTGTATGCTTTGTAATCTTTTGATATTTGCATGCTGTTTGGGAACCCCTGTGTGACATAAATAGGCCCCGTTATTTGCGAGACCACCTATGGAATCGTGAAAGATTTCTAGCCAGGCAATCAAAGGAGTGTTTTTCAGATTTTCCACAACAACATGTTATACCTAATTATGCTTTTAGTTCACAAGTCTGAAAGAGCTCTGTGGATATGGATGTGTGTGGAGTGCAAGTGTTGTCTGTATAATTAGACAAATGGAAATGTCTTGTCTCGAAACACAAAATGCTTTCAAGTATGCTATTCCGTATGAAAATGTGAGTTGCAAATGCAAAACATGAACAGTGCAAGTTCCATTTAAAGGACCGTGTTAACAAAAGAATTGTTTGTTTTATTAATGCTGAATATTAAACACCAAAATCTGCTCTGCCTGAAAAACGTTTTACCATAGCCCACTGTTTGACACACCATAGCATGCTGTTTATCTTTTATCGGGGGTCATGCCAAAACAGCCCAAAATGAAAGGGTATTGTTGTTGCCTAGGCAACACCTGGGGCAATTTTCAGCAATTTTCTGGGAGGGATTGCCATTGACAAGAAAGCTAAGTCAAAGCTGATGATGCACACTTCTACACACACAAAATCCATCATTTAGACTCTGCATGCTCCTAGATACAGTACATGATACATGTACACGTACAATCTGTAATACATGTAAAATCTGTCATTGTACTGATGAATGAATGCAGCATTCGGTTTGCTTTGAAGACACTCCGCAAGACCACTCGATGCATTTGGCCAAGGCTCAGGCATGTATTACAGGAGAGCTTTAAGATCTTGCACTAGACCTCAGTAGATTTACCAAACACTGTAGGAGGATGTGCTTGATTTGAGGGGCCATGATTCACACATCTTTAATGAATATTCCGTTAAGTCACCACAAAGTAGATTAAACCCCCTCACAAAATCTGCATTTTATTTTATAGGGCACGATTCCCACCTCCCCTTAAGCTGCTTTAGAAAGATAAGCTGCAGAAGATTGAAGAGTACATTATCGAATACCCCAAACACATGCCGGAAGATTCCCTCTGAAATCTTCAGCTCTGATACCAGGCTTTTATCAAATGTTACACAATATGAAATTATGCACGTCTAGATTCTCTAAAGATTGAAGATTTGAAGCTCATTGTCTTGGTTTTCAGAACCGAATAGCTGACTCATGCTCAGGGTTTAAGCTGAGGAAAAAAGTTGTGTTCTTTTCTGTGTGGTTCTGCTGCAGCTCTGCAATGGAGGCTCGGTAACAGATCTGGCCAAAGGAATGCTGAAGAGAGGGGACAGGATGGATGAGCCTGTTATTGCCTACATCCTACACGAGGCCCTTATGGTAAGAGTGGTCTCTGAGATAAAGGAAGAGAGATACTGTCATGAGAAGATATCATGCAAAGACATTACAGTGTGTATGTATATATTGTATACGTACTGCACATGTACATACTGAATATGTATATACATATGTTGGCGTCTACCCCCGCAGGGGTTACAACACCTGCATATAAACAAGACCATCCACCGTGATGTGAAAGGCAACAACATCCTGCTCACCACACAAGGAGGAATAAAACTGGTGGACTTTGGTATGTTCTGTCTGTGTGCACATGTGTGCACGTGTGTGTATGTGTGTGTGCGCGCGTGTGTGCGCGCGTGCGCGTGAGAGACAGAAAGAGAGCGTGAGAGCTGCGACGAGCGATTGCGTACATGCTGTGGTACCATGAAAATGGGTGGCTCACGTTGGTTTACCTACTGTGGTTTGCCACTTAAATTATATGCCCCTTAGTTTCTTTAGAGAGGGGAAGATGTTTACATATTCTGCGAAGGCGGGAAGCCTTAATACATTTCCATTTGGTGCTGGGGAGGTGGACATTGTTGTTATTCTTACGAGTTAGCAGTGATTTGCTTTTGGGCTTTTCTTAACCAAATGAGGCTTTCTGCACACCAGCGGTGGATATGAAAGGCCTGCGATGAGGAGAGTGATTCAGACCTTTCGCTGGAGTGACTCAGAGAGTTCCTTGAGGGCGTCCAAACCAGGCTGCCTCTTTTCATTACTGTAGCTATCTCCACTCAACACATGAGCTTCTTTCTTTTTTTGGACCGGCTTCCATCGAGGCTGTTAAGTGGCCCCTTCTCTTAAAAGCTTTCACCTACGTTTGTGAGCACAATGCTCCGCCCCTCTCGTTGGAAAGTAAGGTCTACCGTGAAACGTCGTCCGAACCCATAGACATGCCTCAAAATCCAAACTCCTGCTCTATCTTAGTCTTTTGTGGCCCCCCGTGTTTAACATATCCATTCAGACGACATTTATGTCAGAGTAGGCTCCACTTATTTTGAGTCCTCCTCTCTTCAGTTTCACTGCTCTGGATCCTGTCCTGGCCCAACATGCCCCCCCCCCCCCCCCCCCCTCGAAGCCCCTCTTTGCTATCCCTCATCCCCCAGCCTTCCCCATCCCTCACCCTGCACCCTCCCTCACCCCCCCCCCCCCCCCCCCCCCTCCCTCCCAACGCCCCCCAGCTTCCTGAGCTAAAGTCTATCTGTCCCAGTGCAGAGGCGACGTAAAGACACTAATTACTTCCAGGGGATTCTGGGTTGTAGAGAGATAACGGGAAAGCTGACATTCAGCAGAGGGAGAGAGAGCGATGAGGGGTGGGGAGAAGGAAAAGGGGAGGGGGGGGTGGAGGAGAGGGGGGGCTAGGGGGGTGATGGCCCATGGGACGAAAGAAGGAAGAGAGTGAAGGAGAGTAGGAAGAGAAAGAAGGAGAGGAAGAAGGGGAGTATTGGAATGACTCTTGCGTCAAAGGTAATGCAGTTCTGTCGAAATGACAGCAGAGAAGCGAACAGAAAGTCATAGTGTAGCTTTGTCGATTTCAGAAAGTCTGCCATCACAATGAGCTCCCTCAAGTTGCTCCCCTAAGGCTGAGGAGCGCCTCAACTCCCGACCTCCACATGAGCAGCTTGATGATGGAGCTTTTTGGGGATGTGCACCCACTTCCTCTCAAAGCTTCATAAAGCTTCTTTTACTGACGTTACACATGTACTCATGGTTTCTCATATTTGTTGTTGTTGATGTCTGTATTAGCATATTATGTAGTTCCCTCAGGTCACACAGATATACACACACACATATATTATTCCACAATCTTTGTTATGTAACTAGGTGGCCACTGGCTGTGGCATGCTAATAAAACATGCCACATTAGGAATGCTGTAAGGGGCGGGGACCCGCACAAAGCTCAAACAAGGCCAACTCTATATGACATGCACATCCTTTGGTCTGTGTTGTTTGATAAAGATCATGTACTGACCAGAAAACATTGTCAGCTTGAGTTCTTAGATATGAAAACAGGAGATGGATACAATAAACGATTAGTCAAGGAGATTCTTTTTACAGTATTTCCTCAATTGCTTCCTTAGTCATTCAAATAAATACATAAAATGAACTGATACAAAGAAGTTGTATTTAAGTATGTCATTGAAATATTGTATTAAATGTGATACAAAAAAAAGATAGAGTTTCATGGCCTGGGCTAGAGGTTTGCAAACTACTGGCGTCAGCGGGCCTGGAGACAGCAGAGACTAACTGAGAGGGACAGAAGAAGAAAACTGTGGAACTAGAAAAGTGAGTCATAATGAGGGAGGCAGAAAACAAACAGGGAGAGGGAGAGACGGCGGGGGGACGTGACAGAGCGAGGGACACGCGATGTGGGGAAAGAAAAGGAAAAGAGGGGGATGGAGCTTGAAGAGAAGGAGAATATGAGGGCGGAGGGGCACGCGTCTCTGGATACAGACGTTCTCTGCAATCATACATGGGGTGGGGGGGAATGGGGAAGTGTGTGTGTGTGTGTGTGTGTGTGGGGGGGGGGGGCACACTATAGGAAGCAGCTGAAAAAAATAAAACCCCATAGTTAGTCATCGCCATCACCAGGAGAGAGGAAAGACAACCCAAAAAGGAGGAGACGAGAGGGAGAGAAATGGAGGCCGGCTTTTCAGACTCCTCATGAATATTCTAATTGACAGTGTTATCTCTCTGATGATTATTAAGTGGGGCCCGCGGGCCTGCCTTTGGGTAATGTAGTGGAAAGAGAATGGCCAGGGGACTTTTTATACGAGGCGTCTTTGTGCATTCGTGAACTCTTCACATATGGTTATATGGATACAAACTGGGTTTATTTATAACGGTGCGTGTGTCTATTAGTGGGCGCCTGTTTGTGTGTGAGTCTGTGTACGCATGCGTGTGTGCGCATCAGCCTTGTGTGTGTACTCCCCCCCAACCCCCCCACGACCCCCCCCCACCCCCCACCCCGCACATTACCCTAATCCCTTTTGATGTTTGCCACCGTAGCATTGAGAATCTGCCGTTGCCTCCCCCTGGCCCCTCCGCTCAGCTTTTCAACCTCTTCAACCAGGGAGGCCTCACCGACCCCCCTCCCCCCCCGACCCCCCCGACACACAATGCAAGCGCGTCCTCCGACACCACGTCTGAGAGGATGATCACACCACACACGGGCCAGGTTGTCCGAGTGCTGGGCTGTGCTCTGCTCGGCTGAGAAGGACACTTTTGGCGGAGATAAGAAGGCCGAACTACCAGTACATGTTTAAGACACACACACAGACACACACTGCACACACCAACACAATGGAATCATAGGAGCTTGTGTTGAGGCTTCTCTGCACCTCCAGTGTTGCTATTTTCTGGAGCTCGTCAGGACATCCAGACCCTCGCTGCTACGCCGCTGTGACGCCCACCACGGGTTAACACTGATTGGTTCAGACAGGAGTCACGACTATGTCTCGGCCTGCAGTTGCTTGTCTAGATCTTTTCCACATTGGAATATAGGCCACACAAACACACACACTGACAGACATACACACACACACACACACACACACAGGGTCTGATGTATGTGTTGGTAAAGGGAACCATTACAGTGGCCATTGCTAATGCACTAATGCAGTGTAAATATATTTACTTTCAAATGCACTTGGGTGAGCTTTCACTTGTATCTCAGCACAATACGTCAGACTTCTATAAGTCGTCTATAGTTTCTATCAAATTGGCTTTGATAAAAATACACCAGCCTGTGTTGAATGCCTGCATAGACGAAGTCTGAGCGTCGTCTTTTTCCTTTACCAAAGCTTGTTCAACATGGATGCTCAGCTAAATTGCCTGGGGTTTACATAATTATTTGTAATTTAAAGCCATCCTGAAGGTTGAAGGCTATAACAAATCAACTGAGTGTGTTTGCATTTGTGTGTGTGTACAGTATGTGTGCGAGTAGGAGCGTGTGTGGGCGTATGCCTGAATGTGTGCGTGCGTGTGTGTCCTTCCCCTACAGTGCTATCAGTGGGTTCACCTCCCAGCTGGAAGGCGGATGACACCATCTATCTCATGACAAACCCTCCTCTCCATCAGCCATGCTCCTCCTCTATCTCCCAAAACAGAGCTACGTCTCTGGTCTGCAGGGGGACAGCTGCTAGTTGAGGCTAACTGGGAGGGGGGTACTCTGTTTGCTCACAGGTGTCTCCGCCCAGCTGACCAACACTCGTCTCCGTAGAAACACATCGGTGGGAACTCCGTTCTGGATGGCGCCCGAGGTAATGTAGAGGACCGAAAGTCTCGGAACTGTTAGTGGGTACAGCTCCGTGGTTAGAGCATTTGACTGTAAATAAAGTGGTCCCAGGTTCAAATCTCCCCCCTCATTCTCTCGTTTGCATTAAAAGCACCTGTTAAATGATTTAGGTTACATTACACCACAGCATATCTGTGCTGTTTCCCTGTGGTCACAATCACCAACCTATTGCTGGCTCTGTGTGTGTGGGTAGTGTAGTGTTGTGTGGTTCTAAGTTTTCCATGACATTTGCATACGGACCATATTAAAATTAAATGGATATGAAGGTACGTCTCATGGTGCTTCAGGATATTTTAATCTGATTTGAATAGAATAAAACACCCACAAACACACACAACAACATTACAGTTAGAAGAACAAGCAGCCGGAGTCTGAAGTAGGAAGGCTTTGCTGAGGCAACCTCAACACGTTGGTGAAGGGTCGTCTTTTGATGATAAGTTTGTGGAGGGAAGATTGACACTGTCAGTTGAAATATATCAAAGGGTAAGGACAGTTCCATTATTTCAGTTTGTTGAAAGTTGAGCTCGTAATGCTTTTGTCGTATTTGTAAGTTTTCTTTGGTTGTGTGACGTGTTTTTGCTTTTAGTTTTAGATTCTGTCTTCTGTCTGAATAATCTAAATGAGTGAAGGAACATCCTGTGTTTTGGCATGATGTGAATGTGCTGTGCTTTTACATGTGTCTTTGGATTGACCCAATGTATTGTGGGTGTCTATCCCAGGCAGGCCATATTGATAGAGGTGTCAGGTCGAGGTTTACGATGTTGTCGATTTTGGAGAAGGATTCATTTTGTTGACGTGATACCATGATGGCTTGAGGATATTGATGATGGAAACTGTAGTTGGGGAGGATGTTTGTGTGTTTGTGTGTGTGTGTGTGTGTTTTCAGCTTTTGGCGATCCTGATAGAATGATATGTTGGTACATTACCATGTGTGTCACACTTTGCCTGCAGCGGAAGATGATGGAAACTCTGATGGTGTCAGCAATGTGTGTGTATGTGTGTATATCTGTATGTGTGTGTGTTTGTGTGTGTGTGTGCTTGTATGACCTTGTTGCAGGTGATCGCCTGTGAGCAGCAGCTAGACTCCACTTACGACGCTCGCTGTGATGTTTGGTCTCTGGGGATCACAGCCATAGAGCTTGGAGATGGGGATCCGCCCCTTTCTGACCTCCATCCAATGAGAGCTCTCTTCAAAATCCCGAGGTAAGGCCAGGATTATAGAGGACTGGATCCAATTGGGAACTTAACTGATGTTGTTGGAGCTGACTTAATATTATACCCCATACCCAACTCTAGATAAGGTAAATGTTGACAAATGTCAACAAAAACCTCTTCATGTAGGTCTAGATATATCTTTACATGAAGAAATGTAACATCAGATATTTTTGGGGCGTCCTAATCCTTGCTCGCTCAGTAATTCCTTGTTTCCTATCTCGAACACAGATGAAAACAGTCCCTTATATAGTACTACATTCATTTGAAACACAGGCAACACATTTTTGTTTAGGGGCGTATTTGATTTTTGGAATGGATTGTCAAAGTGAGGGCGAGCAGATGTGCAATTTACCGAATCATTTTCTATCTACACTTCTGCTCTCTGCCAGAAAGATGAATTGCTCTCACACACAATGTTACGTGTGGGCATGGGTCTGGGTATTGTCAAAAGAAGAAAAGCTTTTAGTCCTCCCATCATCCTAGCTAAACCCCTCTCCTATTCGGTCAGAGCTGGGAGGAGAGAGGACTAACGTGAAACGCTTTCTTTCTGCGTCCGTCGTGGTTAGAAGGTGAAAGGAAATTGTTGGCCATTGAATTCAGGCTGAGATTCTGCATGAACGCTTATCGTTGCTGTCATCTTGATGGTGCAGCAGTTTGTCCATCTACGGATGTGCACAGCCCTATCCTATAGACACACACACACACACACACACAGGCACACATAGGCACACACAGGCACACACACAAACACACACAAGCCATTCCCTCAGAGTCTTGTGTATTTGCTGAAGGGGTGTCGGGGTGGGGGGGGCTCAGTCCAAATCAGTCATCACCCAGCCTTCTCCTAATCTTTGTGACTGCTGTTAGAAAAGCTGCAGGCACTGTACACACACTCCTCTCTTTCTCTCAACATGCATGGTTCCTTCACTCGGCTGTTTAATGTGAGAGAGCAAGAGAAAGCTTCTATAATTGGCAATTAGGGGTTAATTTGGGTTGTTCTCCAAAAGAGGTGTGAACCAGCACTCAAAAGTCTCGTTGCGGACAATTATTTTCTATTTCTTTCAGTTGCCAAAGTGTTTTTTCACTGGTTGAGCTTTTAAGCTAGCTGTTAGTTTTTCGCTTGTTTGTTTGCAATCATTCTTTATTCCTCGGCGGCCCCAGCAGACTAGTGTAAATAAATACATTCCACTAAAGAAGCGTGTATAGATATGTGTGTAAATGAGCTGTATCCATGCAGTCAAATAGGCACTGGTTTCTGCTATGATTCACCCCTCTGACTCACCATCCAAACCCAGACACCAGGGCAGAATGGGGTCCTGATCCAGGAACTGCCCCTGCTCACAGAGGTGTCCAAAACTGGTCTTGGAGAAGGTTGCCAGGTTGGATCCGGTGCTCCGGATTACTTTTGATCCCTGTGAGAGAGTTCTTGCCTGCACTCTGACTGGCACTGCCTGGCACATATACAAACACACACACACACATCTAGCTAAATGAGCCAACCCTAAGCCTGTCCTTGCACACACTCAACACTGAACACAAAGTGCATGAATTACAATGAGACAATGCTTTCATTTAACTGTCCAATTTTTTTACTATTTTGGGTCCTTGTTCACCACCCTCCACTCACTCACCCACCCACAGACACACACACACACACACAGACACACACACACCTCCCCACAGCAAATGTTGCGCCCTGCCTTCCAAGACCTGTTTGTCATCCAGATAAGAATGCATTTTAATAGTCGGAGCACCTTCGCTACAGACTCCATTTAAATGGCTGACACACGCACGCTGTCTATATGGGGTGTGAAGTGTGATAACCGGGAGATGTATGCCCCCCCATTAGAGCAATTAATCGTTGTCAGCTTGTACGTGAAGAGGACCTGGTGCATTAGCGCGGGGGATCGGCACCCTTTTCCAAGCGGCCTCTTGTAAAAAGCCACTTAAAAAACAAGACAGGGAATTACAGCGAACGGGCGCTGTTGGTTTTTCCTCAGCTGGGAAGCCTCATCAGACAGGGCCTTCAGCTGTGTTTGTCTCTGTCTGGTTGAGTTTGTTAAACAAGGAAGTTAGCTTGTAGTCTTGCACTAACTTTTGCTTTCTCTGATGGCTGCTCGTCTACCAAGGCGTTAATGGTTTAGAAGATATGTTCTGTGATGTGTGTTTGTGCAAAAAACATAATCTAAGTCAGTGGTACCCAACCCTGGTCCTCAGGGAACACCTGTCCTGCATGTTGTAGATGTTTCCCTGCTCCAACACACCTGATTCAAATGAATGGTCATAAGCAGGCTTCTGCAGAGCTAGATAATGACCCATTCATTTGAATCAGGTGTGTTGGAGCAGGGAAACATCTAAAACATGCAGGACAGGGGTGCCCTGAGGACCAGGGTTGGGAAACACTGCTCTAAGTTATCACAGTTTCATGTTTCGTCAATGCTTAAGGTGTATTCATGTATTGGCTCTTACTGATTGAAAATACGTTTTTAAGATTGTCATAGTTGGATCCTAGTGGGGAGTGGACAGTTAATTTCTCCACATGATGTGAGCAGAGATATTATGAAAAATGAAAAATGACCTCTGGGCTGAGATTTCACTCCATCATCTTTGCTTTCAGCGTTAGCCTTTGTTCCCCTGCATCTGCAAAATTTCCATCTCATCTTATCTTTCGATTTACCTTTCGATTTTCTCCTCACAGAAATCCACCACCCACCCTCCACCAACCTGAGCTGTGGTCGGATTACTTTAATGACTTCATCTGCAAGTGAGCAACAGGGTTACTCTCGTGTGTGTTTGTGTATATAATCTGCAGGTGAAGACCAGGGTGACTGTAGTGTGTGTGTGTGTGTGTGTGTGTGTGTGTGTGTGTGTGTGTGTGTGTGTGTGTGTATATATAATCTGCAGGTGAGGACCAGGGTGACTGTAGTGTGTGTGTGTGTCTGTCTGTGTGTGTGTGTGTGTGTGTGTCTGTCTGTCACACCAAGGATCATGCATTAACCGCACGCACATGTTCATATATGTAGATGAACATGTGACAAATGTGTGCATGTGCTTGATGACAGAAAATCAAGGAACATTCCTTTAATGACTTAAACGTTTGTGTCGAGTAAACACACAATACATCCAGCATTCTTAATCACCCAATTACCCTTTCGCATTAAATGTATACATAAACCACTCAGCCCTAAGTTAGAAACAGGAATCATTGGACCATAACGTACCTTCATCACACCTCACATCACACACTTTCACCATGTATCCAAGCATGGTTACGAAAGCTGTTCTCCTCCTCTTGTACACACAGATGTCTGATAAAGGACTTTGAGCTGAGACCGAATGTCCTAGATCTGTTCCAGCATGGCTTCATCAAACAGATTGTTGGCCGAGAGAGGATCCTGCAGAAACAGCTGATGGAGTTCATAGACCTCAACCAGCAGATAGGCATCACTGGGAAAACAAGGTACCTCCCTGACCCTCTTAGCCGGCCCATGGATGGGCCAGGTGATTCTTTTTTTTAGATGGCGTTCTCAGGGTATTACAGCGTATTTCAGCGAATTGCCTGTTGTAATTGTTCTTTATCTTTGGATTCTCCTTGGTCGTACACTGTCAAAACATGAATGGTTACTACAGTTGAAATAAATCTTTCTACAGTTGAGTAAAGCTTCTCTTCTTTTTCACAACCTAAAAGAAAATACCTGCTTGTTGCACAACTGTCTTTTATTGGCTCATCGAGCAGCTTAACTCTAGATGTGGACGTTAATCCAAATTACTCTCTCTGTTGGGTACTGTGCAAGTCTGTGACACTGTCACCTTCAGACTGGCAATATACCAAGATCTGCCTTGCAACCAAGGAAGAGTCCGGGTGTCAAAAGTCTTAAAACAAAATGGCCGCCAAAACAAAGACTGGTCCAGTGAAAATACATGACAGGGCCTAGTTTTCCCTGTGAGCTTTTCAACTCGTGTTTATGATATGTAAATGTTATTTCTGTCATTCAAGCCATCATGGAAAAACAGACAGAAGAGACAGTAACGACAGGTATGGGAAGTCTACATCTATGCAAAAGCCATAGGCCACGTTAATCATCTTTTTGTTCCAATCAGATTCCTCACTGTAGTCTTGTAGATATTTCCCTACCACCTTTAATCCACCTTGTAGACCTGGTGTAGACCTGTAGATCCGTTGTGTGAAGAAGTTAGTTCTGTCAGCTAGATCAGTTGGATGGGGAGCCTTCCCTTAGCCCTCTTGGTTTGGTCTAACCTCCCATTGCTGCAGTACCATAACAAACCCAAACTCCAATTCGAACATTTGATTCACAAAGGAAAGTTCTAACATGCTGCATTTGATCGTGCACACCTCCGATTGGATCCTTGTAGCTGGACATGATTAGATGATAGATATGAGGTGGTTTCCCATAAACGCAACAAATCAACACGCTGTCACTAACAGAACCATTGGTTCCACAGCAACACAAAAGCATCTGACTTGAGTTTAGGTCCTGGTCTTGGTGAGGCCCAGTCAGACAAAGCTCTCTCTGGGGTCAGGTGGAGGATTACACCACGCTGTGCTAAGGCTGCTTGTCCTTGTCCAGGTGGAAAGACATATGGTTGTGTGCTGTCTGGCCAGATAAACAGTATGAATAGAGACCTGTAAATAAGGGTGACGGTTTAAAGAAGACAGGTTAAGATCCACTGAAGCTCAAGTGTTGTCAGTGCAGCTTCGGTCAACAACAGGAAACAGACAGTTAGCCCGGAGGTCCTCTCAGCACGCAGAGGGGAGGAACTGTATTCTGATTAGGTCTACAGTCGTTTTAGATCGATTTGGTTTTCATGCTGATAGGTTTTAGTAGATTTGTTTACAGTAGATGTGATTTTAGGAAGTGTGCAATTATATGTAGAGAGCTTGGATTGTTAAGAAGGGATGAAATCATTGTGCAAAATTACTAATTGTGATCATGCTAACATCCCAAAACAAAAGAGTGCATATAGCTGTCTAACATTTCGCTGTTTCAGATTTCATGTATTTCTCAGTGTGAGAAAATATTTTCGTTATCATTTCTTTGTGTAGACATGAGCGTATTCACACGAAGAAAGGCAGCTACATGAATTCATCAAGCCCCACCCCCAATGAAGTGGACGACCTTGCGACCCTGGAGGTGCTTGATGAGGTAAACCAATACGTTCCTTCCTGCTTCCTGAATACCTTAGCATTGGACACGTCATGTGTACAAATGTCATTCATATAGTGAATAGGTTCAACTCTATTTGTCGGTTTGTTAAAACACAAACGCAAACAATAGAAACACACATCATTTCACAACATGCACACACAGTGTCCACAATATTAAAAGGAGGGTAAAAACAAAGTACATAAGTACACAATCTTTTAATACAATACAATCAATTCTTGTCCTTCTATGCTCTTAACAAGATAAGCAATGGAAAATATACTATATAAAAATCACCAGTGGTTGTTACAGTGCTTCTATTGTCTCAAGGTTCCACTCTGATGTGAGTTGAATTGGAAAATAGCTTTATTTGTCACAAATGCATGTGGGGTGATTTATCAATACCAGGTTCTCCATTGACGTATTGAACGATACAAATCGCTCGGTAGCCAACGGATATTTTTGCCTTCAGGAGGGAGACAGGCCGTGTGTGGTGGGGAGGAGGGGGACGGCTGGGTTTGTTAATGTACCTGTCTGAGCTGACAGAAGGAGGAGGGGACAATTTATGAAGCCATAGTTTGATGGAAGTAGGACGGACATGATTCATTGTTCATCGTTTTAGTACTGATCGCGTTATTCATAAATAAAACTACAAATACATTTACCAAATGCATTAATAATACATCAACACATAAACCAAAAGTATCCAGGCCCATTTATACCGTGCAAAAATGGGAAGATATTTAAGTGTATCTTTGAAAGGACTTTTTCTCATAGCATTTTGACATTGATACATCAGAGCTCGGAAGGCTCTCTTAAAAGTGTATGTTTCCCCTCAGAACGCAGTCACAGAGCAGCTTCAGGGTCGCTACACAGTGGACCACATCTACACGTATGTGGGAGACATCCTCATCGCTGTCAACCCTTTCCACAAGATGGACATCTACGGCTCCGAGGTGTGTGTTCCCTGTCTCTGTGTTACCATGGTTACCTGGTCGTCTCTTTGAAACAGGAAGTGATAAGGCTGTAGTTCCTGGAAAGTCATTGTGGTCGGTGGATAGATTCGTCACTCAGCGTCTTATCGAAATGCATGGCCTGTTCTCGTAACGACATAAGATCCGCAGCTTGTTCTAAACCGTGTTCTTCTCTTGCCCCACAGTACACTAAGATGTACATAGGGGCCAAGCGCACAGCCAACCCTCCACATATCTTTGCTGTTGCAGACATAGCTTACCAGTCCATGGTGACATACAATGCAGATCAGGTAAAAAAAAAAAGGCTTCAACTCATTGTTTGGAGCGTGATTACATCAGTCTGGTTTTGTAACAGCTATTACCTCTGTGTCTTGTCTCTGTTTTGTTTGGAGTGTGTTACATCAAGCTGGGGTTCGTAACAGCCTTTTGTCTTCTCTCTGTTCTGGGTGCAGTGCATCGTAATCAGCGGGGAGAGTGGAGCAGGGAAGACAGAGAGTGCCCACCTGCTGGTCCAGCAGCTCACTGTGCTGGGCAAGGTGAGTCATCAGCAGCAGAACACGTCTAGAACACAGGACAATGTTCCATTACAGTGTTTCTCGCAGCAAGGTCACGCCCTTCGATTGTGTCAAACCAGATGTTGCTCAGGCCAAAGGTTTTTACAATGTGTCAAACCGAATGTTTATCGCATGATAGTTTGGGAACTTGATGGGAAAGAAGGACGGGATGCACGTGTTTCTCGCAGTCAGTTGCTTTCACATGGAATGTGGATTTTCAGCCTGCGTGCTGACAGTGTTTCTTTTGTATTTACAGGCCAACAATAGGACCTTGCAGGAAAAGATTCTGCTGGTCAACAACTTGGTGGAGGCTTTTGGGAACGCTTGCACGGCGATCAACGACAACTCCAGCCGCTTTGGGAAGTACCTGGAGATGAAGTTCACAAGCGGGGGAACCGTCGTCGGAGCACAGATATCGGAATACCTTCTGGAGAAATCCCGCGTGATTCACCAGGCTGTGTAAGTGACTGCCGTCGCAAGGTCTTCACTTGACAGTGAGCGACTGTACCTGTGTGTACTGCTCAATGTCTGTGTTCAAAGGGCATCGCTCGTGTGGTGTGATATTTACCCCAGTCTGTGTGGTCAAGCATATGCGTTTGTGTGTATGTTTTCACAGTGTGTGGCGTGTAGGACTGTTTGCACATTCTATGACTGTTTGAGTGAGTGAGTGTTACTCTGTGTGTGTGATGTGCTCCGTCTGTTCTTCCGAGGCGGGTGACATTTGCCTTCTCCGTGCACTTCATCATCCTTGTATTTCATCCTGGTGAGGGGAGCACACAGGGTCAAGTGAAAGGGCTGGCTTATTTCCTGTTTGATCAAAGATTCAAGGCCTGCAAATCTCCTCATGGGGACTTCAAAGCGGGGACTATGACGAAATATCTGGAGGGTGAAAGGTTTAGTGCACTTTATTGGACTTATGATTCTTGTGGTCAAAGTAAAAAATAAAATAGGAGACTAATGGGCTTATATCCCAGAGAGCACCCCCAAAACCTTGAAATCCAAACAGAGTTTGTGAGGGCAGGGAAAGATTATGCAAATGTTGGCCTCAATCTCATATTTTCCACATTCAGAAATGTTCTAACAACAGACGTTTGTGTATGTCCATCCACGCAGGGGGGAGAAGAACTTCCACATCTTCAACTACGTCTACGCTGGTCTGGCTGAGAGGAAGAAGCTAGCCCACTACAAGCTCTCTGACAGCAAAACCCCCAAGTAAGCAGAGGACAGCTCCTTCCTTGTCCCTGTTCACTACCGTAATTCACCTTCCAGTTTTAGATAGTCGTTGACTTCCCGGCACACCCCCTAATCTTGACCTTATTTGTGCATTTGTTTCTCTTATCTCCCCAAGGTATCTGTGCAACGAGCATATTAAATTAGGGCCTGACATTGTGAGCAGCACCTTCTACAAGGAGCAGTTCGATGCTGTGGAGCAATGTTTCAAAGTCATTGGTTTCACTCTGGAGGTACTGAACACTGGGTCAATTACTGATTAGTAGACCACATAATAGGTCTGGAATCAAGGTTACACACCCTGTCACACGGTTATACACAAAGCCTTCATCAGTGACAGGATCAGCGTTTTGTACGGTTTCTATGAGCTAGGGTTCAGGCTACATCTGGCACCCTGGGGTTGTGGATTCAATACTCTACTGTTTTAGAACGGATAGTCATTTGCATGAACAGACCAAGTTCAATTACATTCCTTTTTCAGGCGCAAATGGCCCATATGTATAGTACTTCATCTTGGAGAGGGGGAAATAATGGGGATGCTTGAATACAAAGGAAAATAGATTTTGATGAACTGATACACGCTGTGCAATGAGCGTGTCGGACGCCAGGCAGACGCCCTCTAAGAAAATGGATGCATTTTCAAGTTCAGTAATCACAGCTCACCCATAAATTTATGTAAGTCACCATGACGTCATGTTGTGAGCATGTACAGTCATCCTTGGACATGAGCACCCCAATAACACTTATGCCTGTGATCAGTGGGCACTTAGCTGGTGAAGCTAAGTACATCATCTTCTTCTCACGCACACAAATACATGGTGGATCTTAAAAGCCTCTCTGATGACAGGATCAATGCTAAACCGTGCTAGCACCGTAGCAGGCTCTAGAGAGAGCAGGGACATTCTGGGTTTTAGTGACACTCGTCAGCGTGCAATGACATATAGGACATGGCATAGCACAGGGGCTCCAGAGAAAGCAGACAGACACAGTGACAGAAATTCCACTAGTGCACAAAGGCTGTGATCATTTCATAATGTGGACCGTGACCACGTCTAGCAGGCATTCTCATAGAGCTTCTTTGTATGACATATGGTATTATTACATTGTTTGGATTAACTGCAGTCGACCACAGTCTTATACGTCATGAGACCTGTTCTCTGCCTTTTGATGTCTCAGGAACTGGGCAGCGTGTACAGCACCCTGGCAGCCATCTTGAATTCAGGGGACATTGAATTTGCCTCCGTGGTGTCTGAGCACCAAACCGACAAGAGTAACATCTCCAACATCGCTGTCCTGGAGAATGGTGAGATGGGAAGGTGGGGGGGGGAGGTGAGAAGGGGAGGTGAGAAGGGGAGGGGGGGCTTAGACAGTTAGCATAATGGAGAACGTGGTAGTAGGGGTGGTTGTATTACTGTCTGTGGGCGTATGTGCTTATAGCATGGCTCCCTGGGTGTATATCTCTGCCTGTATGTGTGCATATGTTACGGTTGATGTACTCTAAATTGTGTATTGTGCGTTTGTCCATCTGTATGTGTGCTTGCATACACGTCTCTGCATATACGTCTGTGTGCATGTGTGTGTGTGCGTATGCGTCTGTGTGTGTGCGCATGTGTACGTGTGTGTGTGCGCGCGCGCGTCTGTGCGTGTGTGTCCTCAGCGGCCTCCCTGCTGTGCATCCGCTCGGACGAGCTCCAGGAGGCCCTGACGTCCCACTGCGTGGTGGCGCGCGGGGAGACCATCGTCCGGCCCAACACGGTGGAGAAGGCGTCCGAGGTGAGGGACGCCATGGGCAAGGCCCTGTACGGACGCCTCTTCAGCTGGATCGTCAACCGCATCAACACCCTGCTGCGACCCGACAGCCAGCAGGGGTGAGGCAGCGAGGGGGAGGGGGGCGACGGGGGGGTCACGTTTGGGAGGAAGGGCGAGGGGGGAGTGTTTTGCGTGTGTGCGTACTCCTAAACGAGCCTCATTCCAGCTATAACTACATTAACAGTGGTGACTCATAATAAATCCTCTTTTGGCTTTCTTTTTTTTGCTGACCTCGACCAGGGAGGAGGAGGACAAGGGTCTGAACATTGGCATCCTGGACATCTTTGGCTTCGAGAACTTCAAGAAGAATTCTTTCGAGCAGCTCTGCATCAACATCGCAAACGAACAGATCCAGTTTTACTTCAACCAGCACATATTCGCCTGGGAGCAGGTACAGCTCCCTGTCTTTCACATCGTAGCCTCCAAAACCCCATGAATAAAGTCTTGAATGGGCGACAACCACCTGGGTAGCCTGTTTCAAAGTCCATTTTCACCTTGCAACTGCCTAATTTCAATCTGAATGGTGACAACACATCATTGTTTGTCACCTCCCACTTTACAGGACTCAGCAAGGGTGAAGTGCTGCCGTTTTGTCCGTTTTTTTGAAGGCAAGCCGAGTAAGGGGGTTGCAATTCCCCAGCGCTGGTCTCCTGGGGGTGCCGTGCCTCCGGGGCAGAGAACAGTTTGCTTATGTTAAATGCTTTAGTCTCACCCACAGAGACGCTTCATAAATCATCAGCAATGAGGGTCAATTAGAAGTTGGAGACAGTTAGTGTGGGACTGACGCTTACTCTGGGGTATAGTCTGGCTAGAGGCCCAGATATATACAGTTCTGTATTCTGTCAGCATGAAGGCTTTTCAAACGGCTACTGTAACTGCATCATTTACTGTCGACAGTATATCATCTATAATGTTCGTCCCTTCAAGACAGTCATCGGTGTACATGTTCTGTTTTGTGCTTTCATGATCCACGTAGGCATCTGCTGAATCGAATGATTTGGTCTGTATGCAGATGCCACATGTAGACGCTGGTGTTTGCCCGAGGGGTTTTGTGATTTATTAAGCGACGGGAATCCTTTCAGCAGCACTGCCATCCAGATTAGAAATATCACAGACGGCTCCTGTGTGGGGCCTCTGCTCCTGTGGCCTCGCCACGCCTCGCCACATCTGCCTCAGCGTGTGGTTGTTCCGGGGGAACCTGGTGGCCGTCAGGGCTGAGGTGCTTGTCCCCCTTGTCACATTCCCGGGGAGGGTCTGGGCGGGTCTTGTGGCGTTGCTGACCCACCGTCCACCCTTTCACAGGGGCTCGGCCTCATCTGAAAACGCGTTTTTTTTCTTCAGCAGGGCATATCTTCATCCTTGTCCCCCCACACACACACACTTACACACACCCTGTGGGGGTTTCTGTGTCCTTCAGGACGAGTACCTGAACGAGGATGTGGATGCCCGGGTGATAGAGTACGAGGACAACCGGCCTCTCCTGGATCTGTTCCTGCAGAAGCCCATGGGCATGCTCTCTCTGCTGGACGAGGAGAGCCGCTTCCCTCAGGCCACCGACCAGACGCTCGTAGGCAAGTCTCCAGTACAACCATCGACGCTAGTGCAACATCGAGCACCGCAACGATGGCATAAGGCAGGGTTAAACTCAACCGCACCAAGGCCTTTCCTGCGTTGAATACACAGCCCCTGGAGACACACTTGTCTTTCACAATCTTAGTTTACATACATTTTATTAAATGAAACTATTTAGCTCAATGACTTCAGTGGAGGATTTAGAAGAACCTCAAGGTTATTATGAAAATTGTGTAATGGAAATTGTATTTGAAAAATTACAAATAAATCTGTCTGCACAGCTGTCACTCATTGAATCTCGAATTGCTTGGAATAGTTAGTAAACCAGCCTGACCTTGGGTTTGTTATTGCAGAAAAGTTTGAAGACAACCTGAAGTCCAAAAACTTCTGGAGACCAAAGAGAGTAGACCTTGGCTTCGGCATTCACCACTATGCTGGAAAGGTGATTTTGTCCTGTCAAACATGTCTCCACCTGACATATATAAGCAGAGTGCAAAAACACAAGTACATCTGACTGAGTATGATCATGTTTTTCAATGTTAAATCTAGTTGGACTTGTTCAACGTATTAATTATTGATCTAATAACTTAAGGAAACAACATGTTATTTTAAATAAATCTCATCAAGTGTCATTCCTCACTGCACTGGCAGCCAAAATGACTTTTGTTGTATTCTTGCAGGTGATTTATAACGCTGGAGGCTTTCTGGCTAAAAACAGAGATACTCTCCCTGCTGATATAGTTCTCCTGCTGAGGTCCTCAGAAAATGAGCTGATCCGCAAACTGGTCACCCATCCTCTCACTAAGACTGGTAAGCACCCATTGAGGCAAATCAGCGTTTAGCATTTCAAAACAGATCAAACCTCCAGTAATTCATATGTTAGCTACTTTGAGAACCCCGGAATCTTGTAAGAGTGATTTACTTTGTATGATACATCCTACTTCAGTAGTCTTGCAAACGTTAAATGTTCCACCTCCTACTTCAGATACTTAACTTAATTTGCGTTAGCCTGTCTTAGACATTGCCAGTGACTGGACAAGTTAGGGGAGCAGTTTGTATTACCTGCAATGCTGAGTGAGAAAATTGTGACTGTGGCTCTTTCCAGTGCGATCTCAGGTTACTGGAAGCCAGGCTTTTGTTGCAAAAAGCTGGCCCTTCCAGCGTGAGTAACCGGCGTGTTCAAAGAACTTAACAAACTGTGATGAAATCAAATGGTCAGCCATGATTGGTTAATAACCCTTTAATGTCCCCCTAAAGCTGTTTTGATAAGCAACGGCCCATGACCCACTTCTTGCACCTTGAGGGCATCATGAAACTGACCTCATGAAAGCTAACATGATCAAATGCTCCATGTTCAAATATTGACTACGGTTTAGCAGTTGCTAACAGGAGCAATCTTTGATTTCTGCTACCTTCTCCTACTAAGTAGGAGTAATCTAATATTCACTCCCCCAAATCCCTCACCCACAATATTATTTATTTGCGGTTGACACCCATGTGATTGCCCAGAATTTTCTGCTTCATTAGTTTAAAATCAGATACATTCTGGTGTTGTTAAAACATAGTTAAAAAACATAGTAAAAAAACATAGTAAAAAACATTCAATTAAGCCAAATCTTTCACCTGGAGCAAGCCAGCCAGCTGTCATGGTCGCTTCAATGATTCTCATATCTGCTCTCTCTCATTCTCCATCTTCCAGGCAACTTGGCCCACACCAAGGGGAAAGCCATGACCACAGCCCATACGCTTCGAACCCCTCAGCGCACCATTAATTTTGCCAAGGTACTGGGAGAAAACAAGGAATTCATTCAACTCTTTCAAATATCTTCCAACAAGCAATTTGCTTGTTGGCTCTTTATGTCTTTCTTACTGTTGGATATATATCACATCCTGTGTGTATTCTGTGACACAGGCACCAAGGTGTATTTGACATAATGGATTGTGATGTTTTCTGTCCTGTCTAATCACAAAGCATGTCTTTCTTCTCTCGTCCTTTCTTTCTGCATTTCTCCATAAAAAGATGGGAGTACTTCCTTTGTTTAGTTCTATGTCAATCAGTGAGGTAATGGATGGCAAAGACCCTAGAATAGACGTACAGTAGATGTTTCTCCTCTGGACCCCAAGTATCCTTAGTGCCCTTTGGTTATTTACAGTGGTAAATTAGTCTAAGCAGTGAGACTTTGAGCACTCGTCTTTAGCCGTATGTGTGTGTGTCTGGCTGGTCTTTTGCTATTAGATTAAGCTCAGAAAAACTGTCTGCTTTATTTGCATTAAGCCCTTGGAATGAACTAATGGTCAGAGGAGGTTTCCAACAGTTCTTATCTTTTTGTATTCCCCTTTCATTTCCACCCAACAATTATTAATAATAAAAGTTAGCGTTAGTAACAGTATACAAAAGTAGATGAACTAAAAATACAAAGCCACTAGTGTAATTTGAAGTCATTGTCATTTTGACTAAGGTTTAGACTAGAGGCAATTTGTACACTTCACAGCAATATACTGGCTTTGAGGGGCTTGCGAATGCTTTTCCATTATACTGCATATTAAAAAATGTGACCCAGAAGAGCACATCAAAGGGTCTGTCTTTAAAAGACACTTGGAAAGTGAAAGCGACAGCCTGGAAACTTCATCTGACCTCTGGTTTATAGGTGTATTTTGTTCGAGAAGTTGCATTGCACTTGGCATTGTGACTAAAGCCTGTTAAAATTATACCAAATGTTCCTTACATGTGCTGTGTCTCAAGGTTAATATTTGTCTGTGTCCAAGATTAACATAAATTTCCATTTCTAATTTGCTCCAGCTGTATTGCTCTGCAAATGAGAACATTTTGTAATTATATATTTTTTCACGATGCCTATTTTTAAATGAGAAACAGTCCCCACAGTTTTTCTCCCCTCCAAGTATGTCTATCATCTGTCAAAGCGTCTACAGATTGAAGCTCTTTTCTAATTGACCATACGTACTGTAGGATGATTGCTCGAAGCAAGTTCTCAAATGTAGACTTTGCTCAGTATTTGGCAAGTGATTGTTTACACTTTTTATGCATCTCTTTTGCAGCCTTCATCTCGGAAATTAAAGCTCATCTCTGAACGCACACACACGCTTGCTGTGCCAGTTGAGCACAATATACATATGCAAATGGTGATTGGAGATTTTCAAAAAGAGATCGCACGTTTCTTTTCATTGATTTGACACAGTGATAACAGTGGTCGTGACCATGTATTAAAACTGTTTTTTATGTACATCAAATTTAATCTTAAATGAGTTTACGTAAACACTGGGCATTCATGGGACTCTTAAAAGCTCTCATTTTAAACATCCATACTTTCTCAAATTGATACATCATTCAATATCATACTTCTTCTGATATCAGTGACTGTGCATTGTATGGTGATGTTCTATCGAACATATTAACCCAAACTCAGTAAGCATACCACCAAAGGCCACACCAAAAAGAATGTACAATATGATGCTGTTTGTCTTCCCTGTCCTGTTGATAAGCTGTGTATGGTTGTACCAGGGGGAGCCTGGAGAGAGCAGCCATCATCCTAGAGAGACCACCAACATGCGAACACAGACCGTGGCTTCCTACTTCAGAGTAAGACACAAAAACAGCCTCTTTCCACGTAAATAACTGTAGTTTTTCCCCCTTACAGTAGCCGGATCTCGTGGTTAGCTTGATGAAGGGATATCTCATGTCGAATGGTTTCCTCCCCCTTCTTCCTATTCTCCAGTACTCTCTAATGGACCTGCTCTCCAAGATGGTGGCTGGACAGCCTCACTTTGTACGCTGCATCAAACCCAACAACGACCGGCAGGCAAGCAAGTTTGACCGGGAGAAGGTTATGGTGCAGCTGCGCTACACTGGGGTTTTGGAGACAGCTAAGATCCGCAGACAAGGATACTCACATCGTATTGTCTTTGCCAACTTCATCAAGAGGTCAGTGTGTTGTGCAAACATAGTCATTTAAGGGGCTGTGAATTTTTTGAAAAGTTTTTTTGTGTTCGTGGTTTTATCAATTTGAGTTGGCGAATGAAAAAAATGTGTTCCTGTTTATTGCTGTTTATGTTATTGCCATCTGTTATTGGACCACACAATTATACCTTTTTTTCGTATTGTATTGACTCCTGATATAATAATGATTGGACTTTTACAGATACTTCATTTTGGCTTTCCGTGCCCATGAGGAGCCGGCTGCCACCCCAGAGACATGTGCAACCATCCTGGAGAAAGCAAAGCTAGAGAACTGGGCCCTGGGCAAAACAAAGGTATGGTGACATTCAATTGAGTTGAATGTTAGTTGAATTTAGTTCCTGCAGGTCTAACAATAAATCATGAGTAAACAATAATAAACCTTATGCATGGTTGTGGCATAGATGAAAAAGTGTATCGTTTTATTCTAATTACGTATTGTTTCCGAATCTCAGGTGTTCCTAAAATACTACCATGTGGAACACCTAAACCTGATGGTGCGACACACAACAGATCGCATCGTTCTGGTTCAGGCTTACGTCCGGGGCTGGATGGGAGTCAAGCGGTACCGCCGCACCCTGGAGAGCAGAGAGCAGAGTGCTATGGTCCTCCAGTCAGGTCAGCAGGGATTATAACAACGTCTCATTTAGCAGACAATTTCATCCAACGCAACATACAGGCGGTATTTGAACTTGGTACCTTTTGATCCACAATCTGAAGCTATGCCACAGAGCTAATGTACATCCAGCCCCATGGCAACAGATACCTAATCCCTCTGTGAGAACATTGCCAATCAGGGTGAAAGGCAACCACGCAACATTATACCTGTGTTTATTTCTTTTGAACTTCTATCTCCACCAGCTTACAGAGGGCATAAAGTTCGGAAAAGAGTTGCTGATGATAAAAGCAAAGCCAAGTTTGAGGCCTTCATCATCCAGTTACAGGCTGGTAAGAACATGCTGGTGTGGCAAAACTTTTCCCACCACAGACTCATCCTAATGAGAGTACATTGCATGTCAGTGGAGGATATTACAATGTCACATTGTCCTATTCCTTAGTTTGTCGAGGATACCTCGCTAAAAAGATCTACAAGCAGCTGGTGGACGAGAAGAACAAAGCTGCAGCCAAGATCCAGGCTCATTACAGAGGACACAAGGAGAGGAAAAGCTTCAAAAGAAAAAAGTAACACCAACCAGAATTGTTCTACACGACACTAATTCATGACATACAATATTGATACCAGTGATATCTTTCCAATGAGCAATCTGTGTATTAGCCTGCAGTCCTAACATACTTTTTCCCAGGGAGGCTAAACAGAAAGAGAAGGCCCAGGTTGCCGTAGAAGAGGAGGTAAAGGCGAGTCCCTCTGCTCCTGGCGCCGGAGAGGAAGGTGAGGAAGACGAGGCCAAGGCTGCCGTGGTCCTCCAGAGTAACTACCGAGGCTACAAGGAGAGGAAGAAGCTCCGGGAGCGCCACAAGACCAGGAGCGGAGATGAGTTTGTGCTGCCGCCGCCCGCTGACGCGGAGCGAGACGCCGGCGGACAGGAGCCTGTTATTCCGGAGGAGGAAGAGGAGGATGACCCGTCCGCCGTCGTGGAAGGGAAGGAGCGAGCGGGGGCCGTAGGGCCCTTGGAGGAGGACGACAGCGACGACGGCACGGAGAAGGCCGAGGAAGACGAGGACGACGAGGAACACACGGAGGTGGGAGAAGAGATCGACGTCGAGGACGCCGAAGACGTCGCGGACGAGGGGGGTGCAGAGAAGGAGGACGGGGAGCGGGAGGGAGGCGAAGAAGAAGAGTTGGGGGCCAAAGAGGAAGAGGTCCACCCCGAGCAGGAAGCCAAGGCAGCGACGGTCCTTCAGAGCAACTTCAGGGGTCACAGAGAGAGGAAGAAGCTGGAGGAGGAAGGGAAGATCCCAGCCAGAAAGCAGAAAGGGAAGAGTCCCCCGGGAGAGGGAGAGCAGTCCGCGACAGAGCGCCCAGCTGATGGGGAGAAGACAAAAGAGGAGGAGACGCCAGGCATGTCGGCGGGCGGAGGAGAGCAGGGGCCGGTGGAGGAGGAGGCCAAGGCGGCTGTGGTCCTACAGAGCAACTTCAGAGGCCACAAGGAGCGCAAGCGGCTCGAGGAGGAAGGAAAGATCCCCAAGAAGAAGAAGAAGAAAGAGGCCGCTTCTCAAGACCCTCCGAGGGTGGAGGTCGTTCCGGAGGAGGAGGAAGGAGGGCCCGAGCCCCAAGAAGGCGCGCCTGCCGACGGCCAGGCCGAGGTGGACGAAGAGAAGGCGGCGACGGTGCTTCAGAGCAACTTCCGAGGCCACCGAGACAGAAAGAGGCTGAGGGCGGGGAGGGAAGGAGGGGAGAAGACGACGAGGGTGGAGCCGGTGGCCGAGGAGCCGACGACAGAAGACGACCGGGAAGAGGAAGAGCCGCTCGAGGTCACCGACGTCCAGCTGGATCACAAAGGGGAGAGTGAGTCCCAGACGGATGGGGACAGGTTCGAGGAGGAGCAGGCCGCCGTGAAGATCCAGAGCCAGTTCAGAGGCCACAAAGACAGGAAGAACCTGAAAGCCTCCAAGGCCACCGCTCAGAAAGCGGCGGAGGAGGTGGAGGACTTCTCTAAAGAGGTGAACGAGTAGAAAATACCCGTCTCGTGGACTACAGCTAGCAGCCACCTTGTGTTTTGTGAGAGGAGCCTATTCACACATGTTGTTATTGTTGACTTCTCACAGATTACGAAAGTTTCCCAGGACTACGTGAACCTCCAGCAGAAGCTAAACGAGATCATCCTGGCCCATCAGTCCAATCCTGATAGCAACGGCATGTTCGTGAAGGGAAACGCAGTCAATGGCCTTCCTGTCAAACAGCCATCAGGTAAAACCTAAAAACACTTCAATTTCCGTCTGCCCCTCAGAGCTGTGCCTCTTGTTCTGTAAAACAACACACAAGAAGAGCTTTTGTTATTTCCTTACTCGCTGTGCCTGGTGACGACTTTATCTTTGGACAACATGTGAGACTTGATTATATCACAAAAGCCTGGAAATGTCAAGTGTCAACACAGGAAGGCGCTGCTTGAAACAATGTGTCATCAGAAAGTTTTCTCCGCAGCTTGGATCCCTTGTTCATTAGATTTTCTCCGGTGATATGTGTAATTGCTTTGGGATGGCAGGCGAGGGAAGCTGCAGAGTGAAAGTTCGGCGTCTCGACGCTTTGTGCCAAATCGAGCTGGCAGATGAAATTATATTATCTTCGTGGGTTTACCAGGTGTCCAGGGAAAATGTAATCATGATGTCACCCATGGTTAGCTTGTCATAATGACTTTCCAAGCTGGAGACCATAGCATCCACACATTTATTATTTGTCCTGTGAGGGTTTTTGGGGGGGAGAACCGTCCTGCTACCACATTGGTAGGAGGGTATAGTTACTCAAAAGCACGCACACACGCCTGCATTATATAGTCAGTAGTTTGTGGTTTTGTGGCCATCCTTCCCAGAAGACAGGAAGCTGTTAAAGCAAGGGGGGGGGGGAGGTTGGAATGGGGTGTCTAACGAGCACATGTAACCAGGTGTATACATATGTTTGACCATGCATTGTACATACACACACACGACATACACACAGTTTACGTGATGAAATTCCCGAACCTAGGCAGGCATGCCCTTTAAAGTGCCACCCGTTGCCTGAAGACAGGTAACTGAAGGCTGAAGAAGGAGCAGAAACGTTTCTCAGCGCTGTTTTTCGTGATCATTTCTCCTTCGATTAGACACAGTCAATCAGCTGTCATCATGATTTTCTTGTTATCATATAACCATAACAGTCATAATCATAATATGTTACATGGGTAATGAAATAGAAAAAGTTATGGGATATGTCACCGCCACATTGCACCTTGTGGAAAAGGTCATGAAAATGTAATCAGGTTTCATAAGGAAATGCTCACACAATTGCTGCACACATTAATGTCGGACTTTCCAATTAGCTTACTTATTTCAGGAGAGGAAAATTATTGGTGACCTTTAAATAGACGCGTTCAATAATGTCAGACTTTTCACCCCTCTGCCAGTCAGGCACTGTCGGGACTTTCTGTCGTGCTATATTTCCTGTGGGACGGGTTGAATAAGAATAACAGAATCAAAGGTCATTGTTATGCAGATGGATATTGATTGTCAAGAAAGGAATATGTGATGTTCCAACCATGGAGGTGAATATTATGATATGATCACTTGTGACGAATAAATTGGATTAGCTGCTAGCGTGAAGTCAGACTTCATCCTAAAATATAATCCTCTACAGTCTACATCAAAATGCACACAATCACACAGTAAAACCACAACAATTGAGCACACATGCATGGACATTCACTTCTACACACACACACACACACACACACACACACACACACACACACACACACACACATACATACATACACACTAACATCACACTCAATACAATACTGAAAATTGAAAGTTGTAGGTCACCAAGGTGGCACAGTGTTTGACAGGCAAGAGGAGTTTTGATTGATCCCGGATCGGAAAATTCAAACGATGTTAAGGCCCGGGGTTAAATTCTGTAGGCCAGCTCAATGGAACACTAGCGCTCAAAAGGTCAGTCTGTGGTACTTTACACACTCCATTCCCTCTCCTAACCACCAATCCATCCTTCTATTCGCTACATGCTCATAGTAAAACTTCCTAGAAACATGTAATGAAGCGCATCAATCATACTGTAGCAACCAGAGCTATAGTGCACATTGTCTGGAAAGAGAATAAAACTGCACTGCCGTTGCCAAATAAACTGCTAAAAATAATATGTAACCCAATGTTGTTGTTACATCAACATGGTTCATTAAGATAGTTAGTCAATGCCAGGTTACACTGTAACATGCTGCAGCAAACTCTGATGCACTTCCTGTTGTTATTTGCAAGCTGCCTGCCTTATAAGTCTAAATGAACCAATCGAGCAGCACAGAGTCCCTGTTGTGCGGAACAGTGGGAGGTAAATAGGGGTTTCCCAGCAGGGACTGAAGCACCTCTCCATGCCTCCTTTAGGAGAAGAAGAAGGCCTTTTCTAAAGTGTTGAAGGAAAAGAGTCACCCAACCACACTATTATGGTCCCATCAATTCTCAAGTATATATTTTTTGTGATAATCTGTGGGTATATATGATAATATATACTGAATATATAATATATAATGAAAGTGTATGTGTCATTCATGCACTGATGTTGATTTTAACAGTTAAAACCAATGAGTTAATTGTTTCCTTTTCTTTTTTCTTCAGTAGATTTGAAGGTACAGAGAACTCCTCGCAGAACCCAGCAACCAAAGACGCTGAACACTCCAGAAGATGCCACGTATTACAATCTGATTCACGTGAGTCTCTGTCTAGCAGTTTAGCAGTCCAAAATACTACAGATGTTTGCATTCCAGAGCTAATATCAAAATCTATAGTAGCTACTGTATTGACATTCACAATATGAATGTCAATGAGAGAATTCATTGTTCTAAAGGAGGGATTTAGGCATTAGATAAGATTGCATTTTTAGGATGTAAGTTAATTAAATATTAATAGTTTCTCTTTTTTGTGTTGTTTTGCCAAGTTAACAACAAGTAAAATCCATTAATAAAACTCTCTGAATACACATGCAAATGTGAACTTGACTCATGGTGACATTAAACTGTCGGTTGAAATATTTTCACCTGATATTTTCAGCACACACTAGCAAAAGTAGGTCGTGGAGATCCCCTCTCTGAGCAGGTTTGTCTGCCAAGAACGTCTGTCTCACTCAGTTGATCCCATCATCCAATCATTAATCAAGAAGTCAAGGAGTCAAATCGATTAATCAATTCATCACTGTGGCCAGCTTTTATCTATTGAAATTGGCTGCTGTAATGGTGAATTTTCCCTAGTGTGGGATGAACAAAGTCAACTGATCAATCAATCAACCAATCTACCAATCTACATCTATTAAAGATCATGAACCAATAAATGATCAAATGATAATAAACAATAATACTTTAAATTTTTGTATTATAATTTTTAGGGGTGCTGAGATGAAATTTAGGGGTGCTTGAGCGCCCCTAAAAAGGCTCTAAAATCGCTACTGGTGTGACATCATGCAAACTGGAATGACAGGATTGTTCTTTGTCTTTTTTCCTTCAGAGGTCTGTCCAGGATGACAAACGCCGGCCGAGGAAACAAGGGTGAGTTGACGGCCCGTATTTCATCTGGTTTGAACGCCTCTCTGGCAGGGGCTTTGGGAGTCTGGATCTGCTTTGTGCTGGCACTGTGGCCCCGGGTAATGGACGTGGCAGAGGGCCAACATAAGGATAGTGTGTGGTTCTAAACTTAACGGCCTGTAGCGTTACACTATTAAGATGGAATTAATTAGTCTCATCTTTCCCCTCCTTGCTGGGTTTGTTCAGTGAAATTGGACGTTGATAGAAAAGGGTTAAAGTAAGATTTGATGTACAGAATTGAAGTTGTCAAGATGCCAGTCATTGATTATTGCTTCTTATCTGGTGTGGACTACGGGGTAGTGTGCTTAACGTGTGTAGCTGTTGCAACGTGGGATGGGTTGGATACAGTGTGTGTGTGTGTGTGCATGTACATATGTGTCTGTGTGTGTTGGGACAGGCCACAAGGGGAGCATCCCACCTACAGAGGTGATGACAGGTGTTCCCAAAGGCAGGCAGGTAGACAGATAGGTCTCGTGGACAAGCAGGGGGCCAGGTGCTTTGTCATCGCAGTTTGGAGACACACACACACACACACACACTGTGAGCTACTGACAAGATGAGACTCTAAACATCAAGGGTAATAACTCGTCAGCAGATAAATAAAGCCAGCGATGGACAGGAGCAGTTTACATGCATCATTAAGAACGAGAAGGTCAGGAGGAGAGATAGCATTTTCAGCTGGGCCTGACAGCCCAGAGAATGAGGGGGAGAGCGAGGGGGTGGGAGGGAGGGAAGCAGGGGGGCATACAGGCTGGCAAGAGGAGGACAGAGAGCGACACTGTGCCAGTAAGGAAAAGCAATGGTGGAAATCAGCACAGTAAAACACTGTGGGGGGAATAGACAGAGAAAAGCCATGAGGAACGCTGTAAAGTAGAGTAGGAACCTGGGATGGATAAAGCCTCAGATCTGTTGTATTATTTCCTGTCGTAAAGGCGTTCACTAGCCGTGATTCAGGTCAACACTGCAGATCCCCTTTGTTTAGTTTGTGTAACACAGTGACATAATACTGGTGGAACGCTTGGGAGTCTGTAGGCAGTGGGGCTTGCCTGCGCCATAGATTACTGTTTTTCTGTTACGTAACACAGCCAGTACGCCCATGGATAAAAAAGGAGGGATATAAAAAACCTACAGAGGGGGAAATTTCCATCTGAGTTTGTCAGTGAAGGAGGAGGGGAGGCTATGATTTATCAGCTATAAGAGGGTCTATCTGCCACGCCTGGAGAACAAAGGTTGTAAGGTCACGCTTCTCATACACTTCCTCAGCTCATCTCAGGGCTGGCATAGTGAGGTAATGGGAGTCTATATTCACGTTCAGCCTGCTATGAAACGTTATACAACATTCAGTATGGACACTGCTTCAGCTCCCTGTTGGGAACTCCTCAGTGACCTCGTTTAACGGCGCACTAAACACAGCTGAGGGACTACTTCATTGTTTTCCCCTAAGGGAGTTGCATTATGGGTACGTTCACACAAGCCTGTATGGCTGACCCTTTTCCCCTTTTTCTCCCCACCCTCCCTGCTGTCGGTGGCGGCCTAGTCCTGGGAAGCTGCTGGACGTGGATGACCAGTACTACCAGGGCCTCTCCAGCAGTCCCAAGGAGAGACGCGCCTCCACTGCCTCTTCCAGGAAGACGTCTGTGGAGAGGAGGCCTTCGACGGACCGCCGGCGCTCCACCGACAGGAGACCGTCCAGGGACCGGAGGCAGCTGACGGAGCAGAGGCAGGTGGCCGAGAGGAGGCAGTCTATGGAGAGGAGGCTGTCGAGAGAGAGGGCCCTTTCTGAACCCGAGTCCCCCAAACCAGCCAAAGACAAACGGTATATCTTCATTGCACTGGGTGATATAATCAGAGTCTGTGTTTTTTGTTTTGTGTCGTGTGTGTGTGTGGGTGTATACGCTTGCATATACACTACAAAATAAATGGAAATGTATACAGATACTGTTTACCCATTTCGCAGCACCTTTTAGAAGAAAGAAAATCAAGGCCTAACCCTTAAAGCATTTGGTTAAGACAGGAATGATAAATGTGGCCACCACCGCAAATAAAACACAGGATATCTTTCCTCCCTGCTGTATCTTCCTCATCTCTCATTCCCGCTCTCATTCCTCTCCTCCTTCTCTTATTTTCCTCTTTCTTTGTTTTTGTCTTCTCCTTCATTTCCTCCCCCTCTCTGTCTCGTGTTATCTCCCCCCGCCGCGCCGACAGGCACTCCGTTCCCAGAATGCCCTCCACCGAGAGCCAGGCGGAGGACAATCCGTACGACTACCGACGGCTGCTGAGGAAGACCTCCCAGAGACGGAGGCTCATCAAGCATTACTGAACACACGACCTTACCACCTTCCCTCACACACACACACACACACACACACAAGACCTTACCACCCCCCCTCACACACACACACACACACACACACACACACACAAGACCTTACCACCCCCCCTCACACACACACACACACACAAGACCTTACCACGCCCCCTCACACACACACACACACAAGACCTTACCACCCCCCCTCACACACACACACACACACAAGACCTTACCACCCCCCCTCACACACACACACACACACAAGACCTTACCACCCCCCCTCACACACACACACACACACAAGACCTTACCACGCCCCCTCACACACACACACACACACACACACACACAAGACCTTACCACCCCCCCTCACACACACACACACACACACACAAGACCTTACCACGCCCCCTCACACACACACACAAAACCTTACCACCCCCCCTCACACACACACACACACACAAGACCTTACCACCCCCAGCACACACACACACACACAAGACTTTACCACCCCCCCTCACACACACACACACACAAGACTTTACCACCCCCCCTCACACACACACAGCCACCTGACAGAAGTCCTGCAGGCTTCCAGCAGCATCACCCACCGTTTGTCAAAATGTGCCATGATACTTTACAACGACACGATCTGGGATACAGTGATGACCACGGACGTCGACCAAGCTAGGTCAACCAGGCATCTTAAACCTGCTGAATGGTCTCTGAATGGTCTCAGCTCCTTATGTCATTATCAGAAGTATGAAAAATGTCTCAACAGATGGTATGTCATGTTGGAGGGGATACGTATATTTCAGGTACATGGTGTTGGGAACAGGAAACTGTATCAATTAATTTGTAAATACCCTGTGCATTCAGCGTGTATGTGCTGAATGTCTTCCTCTGTCATTAAATCTTACCTTCAAGCCTAACATACTATAGGCTTCTAGTATGTTTCATGAATTTTGTGACAAACTGATTGTACAAGGTCAACTAGAAGTGTGTTGTGGAAGTGAAAGTTAGGCTCTTGGTAAACTGCCTTTCTGTTGTGTGTCAATCCGATGAAAGTTCATCCATCTCACTGTGCTTATGACGTTTTGGTGTGTACAGCATGCTGTACATTAGCTGAAATTGAACAATTTCGTCTAGGCAGCAATTTACCAGATTGGCCCATTAACTTGTAAATGTAAATACTCAAATAATATTAAGGGCTAGGCGACTGCCTATGTCGCCTATAGGAAGGACCGGCACTGAGAGTAGTTGTACAATGTAATAGCATACGAAGTTACTTTACAAATCTAAGCAAGCCATTTGTGTGCATTCATGTATTCAGCATGAAACGTTGTTGTAGAATGACTGTTTAATAAACGCTTTTTAGGTTTAGATAAGGTATCTGTATTGTCGTCTTCTATTACCAATTGCGCTCGCTTGCTTTAATGTGGTTGTTTTGACGTCTTAAACACACAATTTACGGGAATCCAGCTGTTTTCTGTTTTATTTATCAGACCCATGTGATACATGTCTGAATTGTGACGAAGGGGGACATATGAACTGCAGATGGGCCTACTGCAGAGTCCGGCAAAACCATCAATACACAGTAATGTATTTCCCCTTCATATGTTTGTCTGTAAAAGATTGTGACTGTACTTTAGAAAAACCCATCGGCGAGCACCATTTCCTTAAGAGTGAACTGAACTCATAACCTTCAAGTGTGACATTTAAAGGAGAAAAGCCCACAGGGGATGTTACTGAACCGCGTGGTCTCAATGCGCATAACGGCACAAACGAAAGATTTGTCTATCATCCAACATGACCTCAAACACGCCTTTATCCCCTAAGAGCCTCGTTCTTGTCATCTTACTCAAATGTCAATCTTTCCATTAATAACTATAATATTTTATTTCATATATTTAATTGCTGTGTTGATTGTAAGTGTGATTGAATATGTATGTGCCGTTCATGTGGAAATCAAAAGATTGTGGTGTAGCCTGTGTGTGTCTGTTACCTCACCACATTTCTCAGGAATATTTTCCATGATTTCAGACTTAAAACATGTTGATAAATGTATGAGCTATCTTATGTCCTACATTTTATTAATGTTTTGTGGTGACAAGGGAGATATTCTGATGCGGCGGTGAGCGAACGACAGAGAGCACAAATAAATGGACCGCGGATTCTTCCGCCACGCTCTACAGAGTACTCGGCTGGAAATCGCGCGGAGAGAGAGGGACCCAAGCGCTCATACTAATGATGTCTCCACACCGCGTGTTTCCTCAACCGGAGGGGGGCAATTATAGGAGACTGCCAGAAAAGCAAGCGCTGAGTAGATGAATTAGTGTGGCTATACTATACAAAAAAAGTTATTCAGATTGTTTCTTGAGTTGGGATTCACGCGACAGGAGGGGACAACAGTTGGGGGTTAAAGTCACGACTCTCGACGCAACCCACTTCGTCATGATTTGAATCACATTGCGATGTCTAGTGACGTAAAACTATGTTAACTTGAAACTAGGACAAAATCCCCGTTTATTTTTCTTTTATTTCGATATTATTGAAACCATAGGGTAGAGCAGACTTCTCATCTTTCAGTGTTGGAACATTTTTTTTAAATAGGCTAATATATGCACGTTCATTTAAGAGATATATTTTGTGTCCAACAACAATATTTTTCTTCGGTAGAGGTTTAGTCTTCCTCATTCTCTCCCTCTGAATATCCCAGAATATTTCCTTTAGCCTCAGTCAGCAGTGAGTAGTGCGTAGTTGCGCTCTGCACTTAATCGCGTGGAGCTCTGGGTAACCGTTACCAAATTGTCTTGGATAACTGCAGCCGTACATTTGTCTTTGTACCTGTGGACACCTTCGAGCCGAGAACACTCACTGCGAAGTGCTCCGTTTTTGCAGCTTTTCCAGAATTTCTCTTGAATGTACGGGTGGATGTTTTGCAGTCAAGGACTCGAGGGGACAGATTCAGCACCACATCTTTGAATAGCTCCTTTTTTCCCCGTCGGCGAGTTTACCTCCGTCTGGATGGGCACTATTTGTCTTCTTCTCTTGTATAGCTCGTAACTGCTGGCTACTGTTTGCAATGGCATCACACGGATTTTGGTCTCTTGGTGGGGAGAATGCGGGCGACAATACAGGCAATCAAAGCCCCAGTACGAGTGAGTATATTGGGTTTTAAACCCTAAAAATAGAGAACGCAGGTATAGGCTTTACAGCGTTTGCTAGGCTACTTTAAATTATGTTTTACAATATGTTCATTCAGACAACGATAGACGTGTTAAATTTTCATGAAATAGCAAACAGCTGAAATATCAAAAGAAAATCGAGTGTACCCTAACAGCCTGATGATTTATATCATATTGAGCCTATAGCCTAAATGCATGCATCTGTCTATGTTTATCGTGTTTCAGACTCTCGACAGGCTACCATATTAAAGTTAGACAACCTGAACGTGTAGTCTATTATTCATCATTGTTTGACTTGATCCTTTCAGCTAGGGCTTGGTGCCAGGCGGCGGCCCAAAAATTATCCGGATCCGGTGGCATTGGATCGAAATTGTGTGGTAGGTTAGAGGGAAGGCTTTGATATTATTGTAGGGTTATTATTTAGTCGCAAACTAGAAATATTTCAGCATTGTTTTCGTATGATATTCACCCATTTTAATTGTATGATCTGTAAATGATTAAAGCTCTACTCAATGTTGGAGAAGCCGAGAAACCCACCGAACCGTCCGCCAAAGAGCCCGAGACAACGGCTGAAACCTGCGGCTGCAATAAACCGTGTAATTGTTCCAAGGCGGCTGTCGGTTTTTCCGACCTTTACTCAACAGGTACAAACAAGTTTGAGTTCATTTTCAAATTCCAATGCAAAGTATGATACCACAAAATATTTTCAATAGACAATTTCGCAGAAATATTAAAGGTCACCTTCATCCTATATTGCGTGATCAATTTCGTTTAGTAAAAAAAAAAGCTTTTTATCACTCCTCATACATGCCAGAAATCCCAATTTGTATGTTTTTACACCAACTTATTCAAAATGTGCAGCGTACATTTATTTTAGCCCATTTGTGTGGTCTGTTTATCCACTCAAAAAGCGTAGCACAAGGATGCTACATTTTCTGACCGAAAAAAATCACCTTTTTTGCCAAGGTTAAACTCCAAGGCCTAATATCTGAAACTGTCTTTCGTGTTTATCCACAGACCTGCTACCCGCGTTGAATGGGGACACAAAGACAATGACATTTCTTCAAGAAGTTGTGGATATTTTGTTGGCATATATCGTGGAATCTTTTGACAGAGAAACGAAAGTTATTGATTTTCACTATCCCAATGAATTACTTCAGAGGAACAACTGGGAATTGTCGGATGAACCAGAAACACTGGATGATATCTTGATAAGCTGTCGTGCCACACTGAAATACGCGATCAAAACAGGTAGCCTATAAAATGCTAGGCCCAAATCTTTTTATATTTTTTATTGTAAAGGGAAACGTACAATTGTAAATCATTATTATGCACCTGCTTCAATGAAAACATGTATTGATTTACGAGGACTAAATTAACTATATCATTATTTGTTGGTATTTCTAAATGTATTTTATATTTGAAGGGACGAAAATAACAAATTATTGTCAAATTGTTTGATTTGCTTTGATTCCGTTCTCGTTGCTTTCTAGTGTCAAGACTGTAATTTACGATAAGGTGATGTAAACCTGGTATGAGAAGCACCGAGATGATAATCAGTTAAATGGGCCAAGTCCTCCTTATTCCCTAGTGACCGTCTATTTGGAGGAGAAAAGCCATTCCTATTATGGGGCAAATTGAAAATGACACAACCCTAATTCATTCCCACTTCATTGCCTCCACCCAAAATCGATTTAAAAACGAATTTAACTAAAACAGTGTTCCCTGCCAAATATTTGCTGTTTATAATGTTGTAAAATCCTTAAAACAATCAAACCTAACTGTAAAGAGTGGAATATATATGTAAGGATGATGTGGATGATCCTGCTAGGATGATGTGGTAAATCTTAGTTTATATTTCTAACATGCAATGTCAGGCATGAACATCAAGTTCATTAAGACATCCATACACAATCAATATTCAAAGGTGTAAATGTTATTCACCAAAAAAAGGAAATTAACAACATTAACCATATTTTATTTCACACAATTTACCCCTCTGGGTCTTTCTGTCTATAGCTCATCCCAGGTACTTCAATCAGCTCTCTACAGGATTAGACATGGTTGGGCTAGCAGCAGACTGGCTTACGTCCACCGCCAATACCAATATGTGAGTATCTTTTCCTACATTATAAATCACTGATCGTATTTAACATCTACTTCCTTTCCACATGCATTTCCCCATGTTTGCTTAAAATGATAGCAATGGGTGCAAATGAAAATTATGCTTTTAACTGAAAATTAGGACTCAATACTACATAAGTTTAACCCACACCTCCCTCTTTCCTATGTCCCTGTGGTGATTCAAGGAGATAAATTAGCTGTGGAATAAAATTTCTCTTCATTCAGGCTTATCCACAGTTAATTTGAGGGTTAGCTGGGGAAGATAATGGACCCTAAGTCAAGGATGAGTCATAGAAAGAGGACTGGGAATCTGCCAGCTGCATAACATTCAGTTCATATTAACAACCATGCTTATTTATGTAATTATTGCTCTTTCAATAAATATGACAAAATCTTCTACTTGAAAGGAAAAATAAACTCACAGTATGCTAACACAAATGCCCCCAATTCTCTCTAATGAACACATAATATATGTAGTAATTTGCAACGAAAGTATGACAAAGTATTACATATTACATTGTGTGATATGTGAAATAAAATAATTTGACCTCCATAAATACCCCTTATACATTGAATAACTTCACAGGAAGGAGAAAAAAAAGGCCACCCTGCCTTAGAAAAGTTTCTTAAGTCTTGTCCCTCATGTCTTAACCCTGGATCAACCTTTTCAATGACAAACAGACCTGCTCAGGAAAAGCTGTTGCAAAACAGTTTCTGTGACGTCTGACCATTTCTTTCTATTTTTTGAGACACATCCTTATTTGCGTAACCTTGAACATGTGATGCCACTTGCGCAATCCAGGTTCACCTATGAGGTGGCTCCTGTCTTTGTGCTGCTGGAATACGTCACACTGAAGAAGATGAGGGAGATCATTGGCTGGCAGGATGGACGAGGGGATGGCATCTTCTCTCCTGGTGAGTGAATGTTGCCTTTCAGTTCCCCCCTACACCTTCGGTGAAAATGGTCTGGTCCATTTACTGGTCCGTGTCAATTTGCATTTTGATGATATAATGGAACACTTTCCACAGCTTATTAGCATATCTTTTTTTTTGTGGCAACCTCCAGCAACCTCTCATATGGTCCCTCGAGGAGTTCTGGTTGACATGCAATAATCACCAATCAGAGGAGAAGAGAACAATGAATGATAAGATTCATGAGATTCCAGGCGTTCATATTGAAAGCAGTGGCTGACAGCACAACTATGCATTGCAATGAATTATTTTTTATATATATATGTTTTTTAAGCCTTTATCGATAGAGACTGTGATAGGAAAGGCAGGGAGAAGATAGGGGAAGACATGCAGGAAATGGCCTGGACTCGTTTTAAACCCAGACTCCTGTAGAAAAGCCTTTGCATGTGTTGAAAGACATTTAGCATTTCCCTGACTTTGAACACGCTGTGAAAGTGCTCAATGGCCTTGTTTATCAATAAGAACCCAAGCATGGCAATTTTCACATTTGCTATGTGTGATTACTTTTCAAAAGGGGAGTGCGGGGCGATATTTCTCCCGCAAGTGAACAATCTACGGACGCCAGCTGAAGTGATTGAGAACTGTGGGTATCTTCTGTCCTCCAGGTGGTGCTATTTCCAACATGTACGCCATGCTGCTAGCTCGCTTCAAGATGTTTCCTGAAGTGAAGGAGAAAGGAATGTCATCGGTCCCCAGACTGGTGGCCTTCACGTCCGAACATGTAGGCTCCTCACCCCATCCCTACTTTCCATCAAGGCTTCTTGCCTTTTTAAAATAAACGTTTTGCTAAGTTAGCTGTTTGCTCAATTTGTTAAGTAGGAGTACATTAGTTAATTGATTAATTGGTAACATTTTGAAATACACAACTATGCATCTACTGCACTGATGGATTTTGTAGAATCAGGGCTGAGTTTGATGCAGTTGTCTTAGTGGCGTCTGCCACTTGTTTGTAGGTAGGAAATGTCACTTTCCTTCTCACACCAAGTGTCGTTGACATTATGTGTGGCACATTGCAAGGATGCTAGGTGATATTTCACCCCCTGCAGCAGTTCGGAGGATTTGAAGGATTTGATTTGAAAGCTGCAGGACGCAACAGTCCAAATGGTATTTCGTCCCAAAAGCCCTGGCTTTTTTAGAGCATTCAACATTCAAATTGTTTTTATTGCAGAAATCTCCTTTGTCCTCAACTTCTTTACTAAGCTATAAAATATATATATTTTTACGAAAACAAGACAGGCTGTTAAATGCTACTACTGATGTACCTGTAGGCTTATTAAAAGGTTATCCCTTCTAAATGTTCTCGTCTTTGGATTTCAGAGCCATTTCTCGATCAAAAAGGGTGCCGCGGCCTTAGGCATTGGAACGGAGAGTGTCATCTGCATCAAAGTGGATGAAAGGTACAGAACCCCTGTGTGCTTAGACTGAAGCTTGCTCAAGGATCAAACTGTACATGCTGCTCTGATGAGCATGCATGATGGCAAAAGTATTGCGGCAATAAACTGTGTTTTTTTTCTTCTTTTTCTCCCTCCTACCCGCAGTGGTAAAATGATCCCAGCTGACCTTGAAAGGAGAATACTAGAAGCCAAACAGAAGGTAAAATCCTATGACAGATCCCTACCTCCATCATGACACAGACGAGACGTCAGCTTTACCTATTTATGTACTGTATGTAATCGAATATGATCATGGAGATCATTCTAGAATTGTGGGACGGAATTGCACAGTAGCAAGCAGCAGGAATGAATGAAAACCTGTATTGTCGATGACATTCAAAGTGTGGACTGCTGACCAGTTCATGATCTCGTTCCCGTCCCTCCAGGACTTTGTGCCGTTCTTTGTGAGTGCCACTGCTGGCACCACGGTGTACGGAGCCTTCGACCCTCTTATCCCCATCTCGGACATCTGCAAGAAGTACAACGTCTGGATGCACGTGGATGTGAGTAACAACACCACTTCTTTTTGAAGAGCTTGTTTTGTTTGTAAGTAAAGTCTGACAGGAGATATATAATATATATATATATAGAGGGAGGGGGGGGGGGGGTGAAGACATGCAGCAAAGGGCCAAGGCCAGATTCAAAACCCAGGCCGCTTCAGGACGAGAATAGCTTAGCTGTTTCGTTAGCATAGGAGGAAACATCTCCTTCTGGAGACCATGTTGAACTCCGCCTACCATTACCTCTGTAAATTGTAAATCGTTAGCTTTTTCGCCACAGGTGTTTCAGTGCAGACAGGAAAATGGCATCGCTTTCTACCAGGCGGCTGAGTTTGATAAATGTTCCATATCTATCTGGATCCCCCTCCGCAGCCTGTAGCTGACCTAGATAGGAGCCAACCATTTCCTCTCACACAGATTAAGGAAACTGGAGCAGAGGCTGTAAATCATCTTCTCCCCTGACTTCCCCATCATGGCCTTCCCAGACTGAAGGTCTCTATCTGTTAATGGAGGTGATTCAGGCGTGACACGCAACAGGGACACCTCTATTAAGACACAGAGAGGAATGCAACAGAGAGGACAGTGTGACAAAACATAAATACCCTGTCAGATGTTTTTCCTGTGTGGAAGGGAAGAGAGGGATACAAATACTTACGGACGTGGGATGTTTTTTCATGGGTGATTTGTGACTTATACGAACCATATTTCTGTATGATTCATCTATGAGAACCCACATGGACTTGGAACATGTATAGCCTCCAAGAGATACAGGTTTCTAATACTTTAAAGCAGTATTACGAACTACGTTGTCATGTCATGTTGCTGATGTCATTCGTTTCGAATATAGTACAGCACTTCACAAAGGTGTGTCCCAAAGGGGGGTTTTCTGATCTGACTGTGGTTTGATTTCCAGGGTGCATGGGGAGGGAGCCTGCTCATGTCCAGGAGACACAGGTGGAAGCTGGATGGAGTGGACAGGTCAGTTCCACCTCTCAACAGCTCCTCAACATTTATTTAATCCAGCCTGCCTGTGTCCAGTGTGCTTGTATGTAATCTGATGCATCTGCTTCTGTCCAATCCCAGGGCCAACTCGGTCACATGGAACCCTCACAAGATGATGTCAGTTCCTCTCCAGTGCTCTGCCTTGCTGGTTAGGGAGGAGGTAAAAACATTGTTCTCATTTATTGTGAAAATTCAAAAAGGTTTGTGAACTTGGTCATTATTTGGAGGGCTACATCGTAAAAGAGTGTCATGAATTGAGGTTCAACATACTATATGATCGGTCTGTGCAACATATGCCGCTTAATCCTGGCCGTCTGATCGGATCTTGTATGCCTTGTGTCCCCCCAGGGTTTGATGCAGAACTGCAACCAGATGCATGCCTGCTACCTGTTCCAGCAGGACAAGCACTATGACCTGTCCTACGACACTGGGGACAAGGCCTTGCAGTGTGGTCGCCATGTGGACATCTTCAAGCTCTGGCTCATGTGGAGAGCTAAGGTGAGGGGTTCCCCTGGCTCTCCTGTCAGTGATTCAATGTTTGGACAGTTTGTAAAAGGGAACATCTTAACATGTGCCACCTGGGTGTACAACTTGAATGTCAAGCCTATGCTACATGGTTTTCCTATCAAATGAAGATGCCTAAACTTACTGTTTGAATTTGAGTACTCCCAGAGTAGCATGTTTATGGTAGGATGAAGTCTTATGTTCACTTCCTATTTTCATTAAAAAAGGCTCTTGTGAAATAGTGTGCTTGCGCGTTCCAGGCAAAGAGCACTCAGTCCTAACACTACCTGACAATGAGGCCTGTCTGTGAGGCCTTTTCCAGGCAGGAGGTGGCTGGTCTTACCCCTGCAGCCTGACAGCTGAGGGCCAGGGGGTAATAGCTAATCAAAGTGCTACAATGGGGAATTGACAGCCCCTACATCACAAAGACACAGGTGCAGCCTTGCTTTTGGGGGAGGTGAGGGGGACATATTTTGTACAAAGGGTTGCAGGAGTGTACAAAAAATGTTGCTGGAGTGTACAAAACATGTAATGGTTTAATTTAACGTAAAATGACTTAGAAGGTATTAATTTTCTCTGGATTTCAAATGAACCACAGTGTACTTATATTCAAATACTGTTTCATATTGGATATCACTATGTATTTTTCAGCTTAATTTCAAATCTACAAATATGGGATATGGCTATGCCATTTGCCAGTTGTGTTGGTTTTATTTTATGGTAATTTAGACCTTCTCAACTCAATTTCTCAACACAATAGGCGTATGATGGAATGCATTATTAAAAAGTGATTCTATTGTCAATATGATGCATCACAGAAGTATCTTCAGCCAAATGCAGGGGCCAAAACAGGACGGAAGTGGCATCATAGATACATACAGTATCATACATACATACAGTATATGTATTTTTTTCAAAAAGTGTCGATTGACCTCTCTCTCTCTCTCTTGATATAGACCACAAGTCATCATGCAGTTAAACCAGTCACAGTAAATCAGTACTGCCTTCACCTTGTGAGCACCTTGGTGCTAACAGTGTTTTCTCTTGGATTGGCAGGGCACCATTGGGTTTGAGTCCCAGATTGACATGTGTCTGGAGCTGTCCGAATACCTGTACAACAAGATCAAAGACAGAGAAGGATACGAGATGGTCTTTGATGGAAAAGTAAGTTCACCTCTTTTTTTACTTTGTTTAGGCAATACTCTACATGGAAGATACAAAAATGACCTGCAACTGACATAATATACTCAATATAGTATGTCACTTACATATGTCCTTATTATTGGGAAATTTTGTGTCATTCATGGTCCACTTGATTGACAGGAAGTAAACCAGTTCTTTGTGTTGGATGAATGCTTCATCCATTGCATGCCTTGCCAGGATAATATGCCTGCTATCATGTTTAATGGATAGCATATAATAGACTGTGTAATTGCTCATATACATATGAATAGTCCTGTTTCTGAAATGTCCCCCACTGAATCTCCCCCCCCCACAATGGCAAACATTTATCTTTGGCTTAGATATTATGTTATGAGGCCAAGCACCTCTGTGAATGTAGAACTTGGACAGAGTTATGTAGAATGACTACTAAGTGTGTTTTATGGGTATGTTTTTATGAAAACATTTTTTATCTCAGCCAAAAACAAGGACCATGAAAGAGACATGCTGTGTAACAATCCTCGGGGCATTGACTTACTGCTTAGTTAGCCTTGTCTTTAAGAGAGTCACATTTGGTAGAGTCATCCATGACTCAACACAGGCTGTGCAAATGAGTGTCCTATACATGGCTAGTCAGCCATGTATACTGAAGGTTTTTCCCTTTTGCTAATTCCAGCCTTTTCTCCCAGAATAGAGAGTTAAGAGGCATTCTGGCATACTAGCCAGACCACCTGAAACAGCAAATGGAGTTATGTGTTCAGGGTGTGATTTTTTCTTTTCAGCAAACAGAAAATACAATGGCTTGAAACACTGGCAGGATTATTTTCAGAGCCTTCCATTCTGTGGTTTTTCGGATCAATTTCTTTTGTTTTCTGTCCTGCTGTGTTTGTGTCTATGTGCGTGGGTGGGGGGTCATGGTTGTGAACGTGTGTGCATTTGTGTGTGTGTGTGGTTAGTAGTGTTTTGATTTTCATGTTTATCCAATACAATTTCTCATCTGTCTACTCTGTGCTTCCTCAGCCCCAGCACACCAACGTGTGTTTCTGGTACCTTCCTCCTGGGATGCGCTTTCTGGAGGACAAGGAGGAGAAAAAGAAACGATTGCACAAGGTACGGAAAAACACAGGGCTGGCCCGTCTGGTCTGAAGTGAAGACCTGTCTGGTGAAGAACAGACAGTCTGGCGTCTGTTCTTCACACCCTCGTGTTGTTTGGCCTTGCAGCTCGTTCACCCCGTGCTCGCCTCGGGAACAAAATGGCTGACGCTTGTTGTCGTTTTGAAGGAAAGTAAAAAATAAAAAAAAATGATGGTAATTGAAATTGTGTGCCCAAGGATTTAGGAACATCATATCTTGGTTGGTTGGTTGGTAAGTGTTTTGCTCAGATATTTTTTCAAATGACAATGGCCTGGGATGGGGGTGACTGAGGTTATGACTTCAGTCATTGGATGTCAGCTGTAACCGTGGCAGCCATTCAGAGGCAGCAATGCTCAGAGCAGCAAAGGCACACTAATCGACAATTAGGAAAAACAGATGGTGTGCGTGCCTGACATACAAAGAGCCTCTCTCTCTCTCTCTCTTTTTTTCCTGCTCTCTTTTCCTCCCTCTTTCTCTCTCAGTTGATTTCTCAATTTTTCTTTGCCTTATTGTTTCTCATTCTCCCACGTCCATCTTTCAAATAAATGTACTTTCTTCCATATTTTCCAATATTCATCTAAACATAGCTTCACTTGTCATAGACTCATCAGCCAGAATGCCTGAGTACAGAGTATTCCATGGACATCAACATAATTAATTATTGCCCTTTGATACCTATTTAGAACAATTAAGACCACAAAGAGAAAAGGTAACACTGCAGGGAAACCTTATATTTATACCCGATATCTTAAATTCTAAATATTCTAAACAGTGAATGAAAAAAAAAGTGTAATTATTGTCAGGGCACTTATATAATCGGGGCAATTTAATGTAAGGTTGATTACTGGTAGTTATTGTTATTCTATATAATTGCAGCAGTACCAACTGAAGCAGGACACCTGCAACAAATTTGGGGTGGAAGGACTGTAATTATATTGTGATGAGAGCTGTAGGCAGCCTTTTGTGCTAGCCAAGCACTGCTGGCCCTGTAAATACAGACTGGGTATCTCAACAGCAGTGGGCTTTGAACAGTGAAAGGACCGAAGTAAACCTTAAATGTTTTTGTTCTGTATGCATAGCCACTCTTAGCAGTATTATAATTTTTTACTTTTAAAAGTTTCTTTGCATGCTTGAACTTAATACCTCAAATATGCTATAAGTCTATTCTACATTATTCGAGACCTTTAGGTTATTAAAGTAATTTATATCCATGAGCTTTGAAGCTAAAGCATTTGTAATTCACTAGCTATATTACTTCTTATCTTTATATTCTTGACTCAAAATGTCACTGTGAGGAAAAAGACATGCTGGTAAAAACTTCACTTTTACATTATAAATAGATGCCTTTCTTATTTTTTATTAAAAGCTAAGTTTCAACTGCATTACTATTTAGTTCCTCAACTGAATTATTTTACATTCTATTTTGAGAAACACTTAAGGTAGATAACACTTAAAGGGTAGCTGTGAGTCATGTCAAGGCCCATGTTGTGGCTGAAATAGTGTTCCTGGTAGAACTGCTCTACAGCCACAGAGTGGTCCTGCCAACAAACATGACAGCAGAGTGTCACTTCCTCTATCGGCTGCAAACTTGTAATTGAATCTGCTTTTAAGCGTCAGGGATGAGATTTCACTCCACCAAAGGGGCCAAGTAGGGAGCAAAATAAATTACTTTCCTTGCAAGATAACCTTTCAACTTTACAATGTCAGCCAGTGCCTGCTGAACCTTCCCTGGCGCTTGATTTAGTCGTCACCCTTGCTGTCACAAGCTGTTTTTTGGTGGCGGGGGGGGACGGTGGAGGGGGGTGGTGGGGGGGGTGGCGGGTGAGGTGTGTGTGTGTGGGGGGGCAGATGGGGGAGTGTAATTGGTGCATCTGTGGATACCGTGGCTGAGGAAGGTGTTTGATCCATTTGAACAAATATGACTTGATTTCCCACAAACCTGGTTCCTAAATAAGGTCAGAAAAGAAATTGCTCTGATTGATTAATCCACAGATTGGTTCATTCATTCATCATAGATGAATCTTAAGTGGAGCTTCAATTAAACAGGTGGTTTGTTCGGAGGATGAATGGTAAAAGTGTGTCGTGTTGTCCAGGTGGCTCCAGTCATCAAGGCCAGGATGATGGAGTACGGGACCACCATGGTCAGCTACCAACCACAGGGGGACAAGGTCAACTTTTTCCGCATGGTCATCTCCAACCCTGCAGCCACCTTCCAGGACATCGACTTTCTAATTGAGGAAATCGAACGGCTTGGGCAGGACCTATAAGACAAATTGTCCCCTCATTTTCCTCTAGGCGGATGAAATGTTTGTCGTGAATGTACTGGTAACTATTTTTCTTTCCTTCAAAGTCCCAAGGTATATATTAAAAAAAAAGTATATTTGAGAAAAAGATCTATAGAAATATCCATATTTATGTATTGTAGCTATGTTGTGGGCCAACTAGGTCTAGAGCTCTGTAAAAGTGCTTCTGTCTGCCTTTCTTAGTATAAAGTAGAGCAATCAATGTAATATTTCTATGTATTTTTGTGATATAAGATGCTAGTGCAATAGGTTGATGAGGAGGAGGTTATTTTCTAATCATTCTCATTTGCCAGATATTGTAAGTGCCAAATGTGGTTGTGTGCTATTGTACTCTACAATGTAGTCGTTTATGTTAAAAAATAACACTTCAGCTTGCCTCAACTCAGTCAACTGCCTTTACATTGCATATTTCAACCCGTAGTCTCAATAGTCTTGGTCTTTTGGCTCTAAAAGAGTGATTTGCTGATACTGTATCAGACGTCTACAAATCCAAATAGATTTTTTCCAGTGTCTGATGTTTCCAAATATGTATAAGTGGAGAACGTAAAATGTTGAATACGGAAAAAAGTGGGATTGTAAGGATAATCATATATGGAAACAAGTCCTTTACAGCAAAAGGTATTTTCACTCGGTCACTTGAGCTCCTGGAGCTCCTGGAGTTCCATGTCCTCAACACACCAGGCATATTCATGTTCTTTATGAATGCACTTTGTGTTGTATGACCTGCTTTTAAAGCCTCAGCTATTATTTAATTGCACTTCGAAGTCTCTAATTGTAGATATAGAATGTGAGCCATAAATTTATGTCAACAGTCAATAAGAAGATATGGAGGTTGACAGGCTCATCATATATTTAAAGACAGCAAAGCTACCCTTTAAGGCAGGGGTCTCCAACCTTCTGGCTGGAGAGCTACCTGCATGTTGGTTTTTGCTCCCACCACACTTATTGGTCCTGGTTTGACACTAATGACCCAATCCACCAACTAATTATTAGAATCAGGTGTGCTAGATTAGGGTTGGAGGGAAAGCTACAGCAGGTAGCTCTCCAGGAGCAGGGTTGGAGACACCTGCTTTAAGGGTTGTGAGTGTTATTGTCATGCTCAAGGGCTGAAGCCTGCAGTAGAAAGTCAAGCTGTCTGAGCCGTCGATTTATAACAAAGAACTTACAGATGGAGGTAAATTACATGCATTTTGTTTACAGTATAGGCTAGACACATCACCAGATTTGCAGCCATACCTGACATCACTTGCACTAAACAGCAGGGGAAAGAAGATCATCCCTTATTACTATAGTTACGGCATCTAATGTATTCATTCTCCAGCAATATTTTGATATGGGTCCAATCTAATGGCTAACAAACAATAAGTAAAGTCTGTTCTTAAGAAAACTTGGGCATTTTGTCTACTAAAAAAGTTTTAAAGTAGTCTGCAAATTGTAGAATCAATAGCAATTGAAAGTAGTCAGTCACAAACATGATTGAAATTGAAGGCCAAAGGCATTTATTTGTCTGTAATGCAAACCCTGTTTTGCCAAGCAGAGGTTTTGTAGCATTGCCATTAGAACACATGTTAGAAAAGCACAATTTGCTCAACATGGTTTATCAGTGTACAATCACTTTAATCATAGACTGTAAATAGAATTTTCAAATGTCATACGTACATATCTGTGTGTGTATACAAATGTGTATATAAGGCATTTAACCAGAGACTATTATGTGAGGTAAAGTTATTAATATTTTCTCTATCCAACAAGGAATATCTGTATTTTCATCCTGTTGGTCAACAATGCTTATTTGTGTGTGTGTGTGTGTGTGTGTGTCCGATACTTGACTTTATTAGTGTAGCCCATACTAGCTACTTCAAAGAAAAATGTGATCAGGGACTGGCTTTAACACTTGGTTAATGAAACTGAATTCACCTTGAAAACTATTTCAGATTCTGACGACTGTGGTATGGATTTCAAATGAATATGCAAAGCCCTTTTCCACACTGAAGCCCTGTGTTCTTTTGTGCACATGTGATACTTGACAGTATGATTTAATGTGTACTTGTGTGTTCTGTAAATGTGTTGCCTTAGTATCGATCGCCAGTATTGTCTAGTTCTCCTCAAAAGCGAGGTTGTGCACTTTAGAGTATACGCATAAGATGATCTAATAACGTGCAATGTCAAATGGTTGTTCATAAGTGGTGAGAAAAAGACACAAAACATAATTAGTTTGAGTGTGTTGCAACTTCTGAGGTTCTGTTGGAGAAGAAAGTCGAGGTTTGATTTTAAACTTCTTGCTTTTGCTGTTTTGTCAATTTTGTAGTTTGTAGATATGATGTAGCTTCTCTATGACCTGTTATTATGACTTCATCGTATATTTACAGAGTCCATCCTAGAGTCTTTCTAAAGTACATTATACAAACCTTCCCTGTTGTAATAGACTAACACACTGTGACACAAACAACAGATGAATCTCACTGTGGTAGTCATGGAAAGTCAGCCATTTTGTTTCTCTTGCTGCTGCTGCTACTATACTAAAACTTGCTTCCTTTGCACGTGCATGCAACGCCTTGCTTCTCCAGCTTGTGAAATACAATCTACAATATATATATACTGTACATTCTATGTAGCTCTTGTTACTAGCTTTAGCTCCCACAATCAATAGCTTAGCTCGTAGTTTAGTGTACTGTCGCTAGCCTTTACAACTGTTCTGTATATTGTCAATGTCCCGTAAAGTTACTGCTTCTCGCTCTGCAAGCATGCTAATCTTGCCTAGCATAATCCTTTATTGGGCTTCTAACTTTCTATCTCTTTCTCTATTGTATCTATCTCTTTCTGCTTGTGTCTGTGGCCCCTCTGACTGTAGTTAACTATATCTAACCTCTGTGTGTAGATCCCAAGCATGCCTTTCTAAACGCTTCTGTATCCTGCTCTATATAAACTCTCTTTGGCTTTCTCTCTTTGGTAGCAAGTCGATCTCGATGACTCTGAGCTTTTCCGTTTTCTTGGCTACCCACTGTTGTTCTGTGCGTCGGTTTGAGAGATTATGTTGACTTGTGTCATGGTGTTATGTTAGTGTTTTGATTTAGTCATGCCCGTTGATTATTTACATCTGATTTTGCAAGACTCTACACTTTGATCCAATATAGTATGAAAACTGTCCAGTTCAACCCTCCTGCTAATCCAGTTTCTCACATGACCTCTTAAGTACGCTGTTCTTTCTCTGTAACAAAGCATGAGCGCCATAAGAAAACAAAATATATTTTTCTTCTGTCTAACCAGTTATTTGTTCATATGGAATATGGAACAACGAATTAACATGTTATGAAAGATTCTAGTCTCTTGTCAAACATCCAATTGTCTTGTGTGTCGCTATCTTGAGGAAATTCAAATAAATATTATTGCCAAAAGTCATTCTCAGTTTTGTATCATTTACTTGTTCAAAAGCAATTGTTAAACGTCATGTAAACAGCAAGCACCTAAATCCTTTCCCAAAGTTTAGACCTAGAGGACTTTTAAACACGCAGTGTTACATAAGCAGAGTCAAATAGTTACATAAACCCACTGGGTTGGATATGGCACTTGTCTATCAGAGGTCCTCAAAGAGCTACCTCTGCATAAACCCACAGACCCCTCACATATCAATATAGCTAATTCCCACATTCACAGTGCCTTTTCACTCCCAAAGTGAGTTCAAGAGGACAGTTTTCTAGGCTGAATGTGGATGTATTCTACTGTAGCTTATATCATGTTTCATATCACAGCCATGCAGGGAAACGGAAGATGTTCATCTGCCACAGACCAATGCTGCTCAGATCTGTTCTCTAGGTGGCACTGCTGCGTCACAAACGATTACGATCTGAACGAAACCACATCAGCTCCATCTAAACCTTCTACTGAAACATTGGTATTTAGGTCATTTAGCATTGCAGCATGATTTTAAATCTATTCTATGATTAAGGTGTGACTTCTGATGCTATTTTGGACAGAACAAAATCATTCGAAGTTGTTGAACATTTCAAAGAATGTGTACTTTGAGCACAGCTTTCCCTACCAAACTTAGAAGGTTTACCAGATGGTTCACCTCCTCTACCCCTCTCGCCTCTTAAAGGAAAAGAGAGGGAGTCTCACAGAGAAAATGTTGCCGTCTGTTTCTAAAGTGTGTTGGCCCACATATGGGTTGTAAGCCTGTTTGTTTACTTAATGATGGAAGCCTTGGTATGATGCCGGCTTCTCGGAAGGTAACTGATGCTTTATGATAAACATTTGGAGACCACATTATCAGTTGGCGCTGACGACACATTGATGGATAAAATGATGTGTTTGTAGAGGTACTTGGACTCAACCCATGATTCTACACAACTATGCGAGGATATTTTCACACAGAGCAAAGCACACTCTAAACCATATGGCTGTTTTTATATAGATATGAGTACTACTCTGGGTCTCAGTGGAGCATCTCTACTTCACACCGATGGATGTTCTTCTTCTAAAGAGCTAATCTCTGTGTGACAGTTGTTATGACATAGTTGCCCTGGTCCATTTCATTAGTGTTTATTCCTGACACGCTATCTGGAAACTTATCGTTTCCTCCTCCAGAGCGCTGTTCTTCATGTGTGAGTGGAGGAGCAGGCTCTTAAGTAGAGGATTTTGGCCTTTGGCCTGGTTTCCTGTCTAAAACATGCCCCTCGCATGTGGCTTACATCACAGTTGTCAAATCCAAAGAAACCTTTGTCTGAACGCGAAAACAGCAAAAGATTAGCATTGGAAATATCATAGACTAACATCTCTACAAATACCGTGCTCCAGTGTGCTTTTATCTAACATCAGTGTATGTGTGTGTGTGTGTTGCAAGCGTGTATGTGTACCCTGAGACTGTGTGTCTGCACTGTGTGTTTTAAGAGTGTGTTTGAGCATGTGTGTGTGCCTTGCTGTATAGATCTAGTAAAGTAAGCCAGATGTGTGTTTCTGGATAGGTAAACTTGTGCAGCAGTACATCTGTCCTTATGTCAACCTAGCCAGTCTGCTTCATCTCCTAATCTCTGGTCACTTATTCTCTCCACAACTCTGCTCACCTGACCTCTGCCCAGTGAAATGTAAGGTAATGGGGTCACTGGTGAAGGGCAAACACAGTTGAGGGCCAGTTTCACCTCTTTATTAGGATTCCTCCTCAAGAGAAAGCCTATTGTGTTTGATGGTATTCTTCTTCTTTTAGTAACATATTTGGCCCAATAACTCAAGATCTCCTTGGTAAAAATGTCAGCCTTCGAGACACGAACATTCATTTGATACTATTTTCTCACGCTGTGAAGTAAAGTATAACTTGTCTCGCTGTATACAATAAATGGACAATATGCAGGCATACTGAGATTATGTTTTTCTCAAATTATACTAAGTTAAATGCCATCATTTTCAAACATGATTTTTGGAGGTTTGTACAGGGTCATGAAAGATGCAGTAGCCTATATTTGCTGCCGTATTCTTCTAGTACGGATGCCCTTGCTGTCAAAGCTAGTAAATGTTTCTTCTTTGCGGGGCCGGATCCAGGGGGGGGGCTGGGGTGGGGTGCGCCCCCCCAGATTTCTGCTGCGCCCCCCCAGATTTCTGTCGCGCCCCCCCCCCAAGCTCCTTCTGACTTCAGCCAAAATGGTTACATGTTGAAGCTATGAAAAAGTATGTCAGTGCTTTCAGTAATATGCTTCTTTTTTTTTACCAGTGATTGTCTGGTTTATAATGGGCAACGTATGTCAGAGCTCCGCATCCACGTTTACCGATAAAAGTTAAATCAACCTCGAATCTCTTGCCACTCACTTGTTCTCGAAGTTATTGTTAATCGGTCTTTTGTGGAGGGCTTTTGACGAATTGTAAAGTGTAGCATTGGTGTTTAATGTTAGACCCTGGAATGTCATACTTCTGTTTCAGTTGTAATCTTTATTTGAGATACACGGATTAAAGACGTTAACAGTGGTCGCTTCTTTTAGCTTCGTTAGCCATTGATTCTTGCGTGCGTGTTTGTACCTACAAAGAAAAACCTTTTATCATGCATCGATTTCTGATCCCAAACCATCTACTACTGCCCCAGCGACAAGGGATATTAAACTCATACTCCAGAGCAGGCAGAGCGTGCTGGTCCGAGTGGAATCACTTCCCTGTCTTTCGGTACCAACGTTACCGCTGCTGGGTGAAGGCGAGCATGGTTTGAATCCAATGCGGCCTGTTCTGCAAACGTACCCAATGCGCATTTTCATCCAAGGTCCTAGGCATCGCTCTCAAACTTGGTTAGAATACTCAGTCAAGCTACATGCATGTTTCTGCTTCCCCTGTCGACAATTTGGAGCCATAAATGATAAAGACATCACCTTCATTGACAAAGTTTTTACCAATTGGAAAACAGCAGCGGTTTATTTTACATAGAGCTCAACAAACTATTTTGCGCTCAAATGAATGCCCAAAAATTGTCGTCAGAATGTGTGACCCACCAAAACAAAAATAATTTTTAAGTATGTGTTTTCCCACAGTAACTGCTTCCCAAAGGTATTGACACTTCTAAAGATGGTTTGGGGTAGTTATGTCATCGATTCACACTAATCTGGAGCCATTTTTTCCGATTTTCGGGATATAGAGTCATCAATGTGTGTTCCCACCCTTACTGCTTCCCAAATGTATTAACACTTCAAAAGATGGTTTGGGGTAGTTATTTTATCATTTCACACTAATCTGGAGCAATTTCTTCGGGATTTAGAGTCATCATAGAGCCAATACCACATAGGTCACCATTTCTGACGGCCGTCAGAATGTGTGACCCACAAACAAAAAGATTTAAGCATGCGTGTTCCCACCCAAACTGCTTCCCATATGTATATAAAGTTCGAAAGATGCTTTGGGGTAGTTATTTCACACTAATCTGGAGCAATTTTCTCGGGATTTAGAGTCATCATAGAGCCTGTACCACATAGGTCACCATTTCTGACGGCCGTCAGAATGTGTGACCCACGGAAAATAATTCGTTTTTTAAGAATGTGTGTTCCCACCCTAACTGCTCCCCAAATATAATAACACTTCGAAATATGGTTTGGGGTAGTTATTTTATCGTTTCACACTAATCTGGAGCATTTTTTTCGGGATATAGAGTCATCATAGAGCCAATACAAATAGGTCACCATTTCTGACGGCCGTCAGAATGTGTGACCCACAAACAAAAGGATTTAAGCATGTATGTTCCCACCCTAACTGCTTCCCAAATGTATTAAAACTTCGCAAGATGGTTGGGGTAGTTATTTTATCAATTCACACTAATCTGGAGCCATGTTTTCGGAATTAGTGTCATCATAGAGCCATTACCACATAGGTCACCATTTCTGACGGCCGTCAGAATGTGTGACCCACAAAAAATTATATCGTTTTTTTAAGAATGTGTGTTCCCACCCTTACTGCTTCCCAAATGTATTAATACTTCAAAAGATGGTTTGGGGTAGTTATTTTATCATTTCACACTAATCTGGAGCAATTTCTTCGGGATTTAGAGTCATCATAGAGCCAATACCACATAGGTCACCATTTCTGACGGCCGTCAGAATGTGTGACCCACAAACAAAAAGATTTAAGCATGCGTGTTCCCACCCAAACTGCTTCCCATATGTATATAAAGTTCGAAAGATGCTTTGGGGTAGTTATTTCACACTAATCTGGAGCAATTTTCTCGGGATTTAGAGTCATCATAGAGCCTGTACCACATAGGTCACCATTTCTGACGGCCGTCAGAATGTGTGACCCACGGAAAATAATTCGTTTTTTAAGAATGTGTTTTCCCACCCTAACTGCTCCCCAAATATAATAACACTTCGAAATATGGTTTGGGGTAGTTATTTTATCGTTTCACACTAATCTGGAGCATTTTTTTCGGGATATAGAGTCATCATAGAGCCAATACAAATAGGTCACCATTTCTGACGGCCGTCAGAATGTGTGACCCACAAACAAAAGGATTTAAGCATGTATGTTCCCACCCTAACTGCTTCCCAAATGTATTAAAACTTCGCAAGATGGTTGGGGTAGTTATTTTCTCAATTCACACTAATCTGGAGCCATGTTTTCGGAATTAGTGTCATCATAGAGCCATTACCACATAGGTCACCATTTCTGACGGCCGTCAGAATGTGTGACCCACAAAAGAATATATCGTTTTTTTAAGAATGTGTGTTCCCACCCTTACTGCTTCCCAAATGTATTAACACTTCTAAAGATGCTTTGGGGTAGTTATTTCACACTAATCTGGAGCAATTTTCTCGGGATTTAGAGTCATCATAGAGCCTGTACCACATAGGTCACCATTTCTGACGGCCGTCAGAATGTGTGACCCACGGAAAATAATTCGTTTTTTTAAGAATGTGTGGTCCCACCCTAACTGCTCCCCAAATATAATAACACTTCGAAATATGGTTTGGGGTAGTTATCTTATCATTTCACACTAATCTGGAGCAATTTCTTCGGGATTTAGAGTCATCATAGACCCAATACCACATAGGTCACCATTTCTGACGGCCGTCAGAATGTGTGACCCACAAACAAAAGGATTTAAGCATGTATGTTCCCACCCTAACTGCTTCCCAAATGTATTAAAACTTCGCAAGATGGTTGGGGTAGTTATTTTATCAATTCACACTAATCTGGAGCCATGTTTTCGGAATTAGTGTCATCATAGAGCCATTACCACATAGGTCACCATTTCTGACGGCCGTCAGAATGTGTGACCCACGGAAAATAATTCATTTTTAAAGAATGTGTGTTCCCACCCTTACTGCTTCCCAAATGTATTAATACTTCAAAAGATGGTTTGGGGTAGTTATTTTATCGTTTCACACTAATCTGGAGCATTTTTTTCGGGATATAGAGTCATCATAGAGCCAATACAAATAGGTCACCATTTCTGACGGCCGTCAGAATGTGTGACCCACAAACAAAAGGATTTAAGCATGTATGTTCCCACCCTAACTGCTTCCCAAATGTATTAAAACTTCGCAAGATGGTTGGGGTAGTTATTTTCTCAATTCACACTAATCTGGAGCCATGTTTTCGGAATTAGTGTCCTCATAGAGCCATTACCACATAGGTCACCATTTCTGACGGCCGTCAGAATGTGTGACCCACAAAAAAATATATCGTTTTTTTAAGAATGTGTGTTCCCACCCTTACTGCTTCCCAAATGTATTAATACTTCAAAAGATGGTTTGGGGTAGTTATTTTATCGTTTCACACTAATCTGGAGCATTTTTTTCGGGATTTAGAGTCATCATAGACCCTGTACCACATAGGTCACCATTTCTGACGGCCGTCAGAATGTGTGACCCACAAAAAATTATATCGTTTTTTTAAGAATGTGTGTTCCCACCCTTACTGCTTCCCAAATGTATTAACACTTCAAAAGATGGTTTGGGGTAGTTATTTTATCATTTCACACTAATCTGGAGCAATTTCTTCGGGATTTAGAGTCATCATAGACCCAATACCACATAGGTCAACATTTCTGACGGCCGTCAGAATGTGTGACCCACAAACAAAAAGATTTAAGCATGCGTGTTCCCACCCAAACTGCTTCCCATATGTATATAAAGTTCGAAAGATGCTTTGGGGGAGTTATTTCACACTAATCTGGAGCAATTTTCTCGGGATTTAGAGTCATCATAGAGCCTGTACCACATAGGTCAACATTTCTGACGGCCGTCAGAATGTGTGACCCACGGAAAATAATTCGTTTTTTAAGAATGTGTGTTCCCACCCTAACTGCTCCCCAAATATAATAACACTTCGAAATATGGTTTGGGGTAGTTATTTTATCGTTTCACACTAATCTGGAGCATTTTTTTCGGGATATAGAGTCATCATAGAGCCAATACAAATAGGTCACCATTTCTGACGGCCGTCAGAATGTGTGACCCACAAACAAAAGGATTTAAGCATGTATGTTCCCACCCTAACTGCTTCCCAAATGTATTAAAACTTCGCAAGATGGTTGGGGTAGTTATTTTCTCAATTCACACTAATCTGGAGCCATGTTTTCGGAATTAGTGTCATCATAGAGCCATTACCACATAGGTCACCATTTCTGATGGCCGTCAGAATGTGTGACCCACAAAAAAATATATCGTTTTTTTAAGAATGTGTGTTCCCACCCTTACTGCTTCCCAAATGTATTAACACTTCTAAAGATGCTTTGGGGTAGTTATTTCACACTAATCTGGAGCAATTTTCTCGGGATTTAGAGTCATCATAGAGCCTGTACCACATAGGTCACCATTTCTGACGGCCGTCAGAATGTGTGACCCACGGAAAATAATTCGTTTTTTTAAGAATGTGTGGTCCCACCCTAACTGCTCCCCAAATATAATAACACTTCGAAATATGGTTTGGGGTAGTTATTTTATCATTTCACACTAATCTGGAGCAATTTCTTCGGGATTTAGAGTCATCATAGACCCAATACCACATAGGTCACCATTTCTGACGGCCGTCAGAATGTGTGACCCACAAACAAAAGGATTTAAGCATGTATGTTCCCACCCTAACTGCTTCCCAAATGTATTAAAACTTCGCAAGATGGTTGGGGTAGTTATTTTATCAATTCACACTAATCTGGAGCCATGTTTTCGGAATTAGTGTCATCATAGAGCCATTACCACATAGGTCACCATTTCTGACGGCCGTCAGAATGTGTGACCCACGGAAAATAATTCATTTTTAAAGAATGTGTGTTCCCACCCTTACTGCTTCCCAAATGTATTAATACTTCAAAAGATGGTTTGGGGTAGTTATTTTATCGTTTCACACTAATCTGGAGCATTTTTTTCGGGATTTAGAGTCATCATAGACCCTGTACCACATAGGTCACCATTTCTGACGGCCGTCAGAATGTATGACCCATAAAAAATATATAGTTTTTTTCTGTTTGTTCCAACCCTAACTGCTTCCCAAATGTATTAAAACTTCGGAAGATGGTTGGGGTAGTTATTTTATCAATTCACACTAATCTGGAGCAATTTCTTCGGGATTTAGAGTCACCATAGAGCCTGTACCACATAGGTCACCATTTCTGACGGCCGTCAGAATGTGTGACCCACGGAAAATAATTCGTTTTTAAGAATGTGTGTTCCCACCTTAACTGCTCCCCAAATATAATAACACTTCGAAATATGGTTCGGGGTAGTTATTTTATCGTTTCACACTAATCTGGAGCATTTTTTTCGGGATTTAGAGTCATCATAGAGCCATTACCACATAGGTCACCATTTCTGACGGCCGTCAGAATGTGTGACCCACAAACAAAAGGATTTAAGCATGTATGTTCCCACCCTAACTGCTTCCCAAATGTATTAACACTTCAAAAGATGGTTTGGGGTAGTTATTTTATCATTTCACACTAATCTGGAGCAATTTCTTCGGGATTTAGAGTCATCATAGACCCAATACCACATAGGTCACCATTTCTGACGGCCGTCAGAATGTGTGACCCACAAACAAAAAGATTTAAGCATGCGTGTTCCCACCCAAACTGCTTCCCATATGTATATAAAGTTCGAAAGATGCTTTGGGGTAGTTATTTCACACTAATCTGGAGCAATTTTCTCGGGATTTAGAGTCATCATAGAGCCTGTACCACATAGGTCAACATTTCTGAACGCCGTCAGAATGTGTGACCCACGGAAAATAATTCGTTTTTTAAGAATGTGTGTTCCCACCCTAACTGCTCCCCAAATATAATAACACTTCGAAATATGGTTTGGGGTAGTTATTTTATCGTTTCACACTAATCTGGAGCATTTTTTTCGGGATATAGAGTCATCATAGAGCCAATACAAATAGGTCACCATTTCTGACGGCCGTCAGAATGTGTGACCCACAAACAAAAGGATTTAAGCATGTATGTTCCCACCCTAACTGCTTCCCAAATGTATTAAAACTTCGCAAGATGGTTGGGGTAGTTATTTTCTCAATTCACACTAATCTGGAGCCATGTTTTCGGAATTAGTGTCATCATAGAGCCATTACCACATAGGTCACCATTTCTGACGGCCGTCAGAATGTGTGACCCACAAAAAAATATATCGTTTTTTTAAGAATGTGTGTTCCCACCCTTACTGCTTCCCAAATGTATTAACACTTCTAAAGATGCTTTGGGGTAGTTATTTCACACTAATCTGGAGCAATTTTCTCGGGATTTAGAGTCATCATAGAGCCTGTACCACATAGGTCACCATTTCTGACGGCCGTCAGAATGTGTGACCCACGGAAAATAATTCGTTTTTTTAAGAATGTGTGGTCCCACCCTAACTGCTCCCCAAATATAATAACACTTCGAAATATGGTTTGGGGTAGTTATTTTATTATTTCACACTAATCTGGAGCAATTTCTTCGGGATTTAGAGTCATCATAGACCCAATACCACATAGGTCACCATTTCTGACGGCCGTCAGAATGTGTGACCCACAAACAAAAGGATTTAAGCATGTATGTTCCCACCCTAACTGCTTCCCAAATGTATTAAAACTTCGCAAGATGGTTGTGGTAGTTATTTTATCAATTCACACTAATCTGGAGCCATGTTTTCGGAATTAGTGTCATCATAGAGCCATTACCACATAGGTCACCATTTCTGACGGCCGTCAGAATGTGTGACCCACGGAAAATAATTCGTTTTTTTAAGAATGTGTGTTCCCACCCTTACTGCTTCCCAAATGTATTAATACTTCAAAAGATGGTTTGGGGTAGTTATTTTATCGTTTCACACTAATCTGGAGCATTTTTTTCGGGATTTAGAGTCATCATAGACCCTGTACCACATAGGTCACCATTTCTGACGGCCGTCAGAATGTATGACCCATAAAAAATATATAGTTTTTTTCTGTTTGTTCCAACCCTAACTGCTTCCCAAATGTATTAAAACTTCGGAAGATGGTTGGGGTAGTTATTTTATCAATTCACACTAATCTGGAGCAATTTCTTCGGGATTTAGAGTCACCATAGAGCCTGTACCACATAGGTCACCATTTCTGACGGCCGTCAGAATGTGTGACCCACGGAAAATAATTCGTTTTTAAGAATGTGTGTTCCCACCCTAACTGCTCCCCAAATATAATAACACTTCGAAATATGGTTCGGGGTAGTTATTTTATCGTTTCACACTAATCTGGAGCATTTTTTTCGGGATTTAGAGTCATCATAGAGCCAATACCAAATAGGTCACCATTTCTGACGGCCGTCAGAATGTGTGACCCACAAACAAAAGGATTTAAGCATGTATGTTCCCACCCTAACTGCTTCCCAAATGTATTAAAACTTCGCAAGATGGTTGGGGTAGTTATTTTATCAATTCACACTAATCTGGAGCCATGTTTTCGGAATTAGTGTCATCATAGAGCCATTACCACATAGGTCACCATTTCTGACGGCCGTCAGAATGTGTGACCCACAAAAAATTATATCGTTTTTTTAAGAATGTGTGTTCCCACCCTTACTGCTTCCCAAATGTATTAACACTTCAAAAGATGGTTTGGGGTAGTTATTTTATCATTTCACACTAATCTGGAGCAATTTCTTCGGGATTTAGAGTCATCATAGACCCAATACCACATAGGTCAACATTTCTGACGGCCGTCAGAATGTGTGACCCACAAACAAAAAGATTTAAGCATGCGTGTTCCCACCCAAACTGCTTCCCATATGTATATAAAGTTCGAAAGATGCTTTGGGGTAGTTATTTCACACTAATCTGGAGCAATTTTCTCGGGATTTAGAGTCATCATAGAGCCTGTACCACATAGGTCAACATTTCTGACGGCCGTCAGAATGTGTGACCCACGGAAAATAATTCGTTTTTTAAGAATGTGTTTTCCCACCCTAACTGCTCCCCAAATATAATAACACTTCGAAATATGGTTTGGGGTAGTTATTTTATCGTTTCACACTAATCTGGAGCATTTTTTTCGGGATATAGAGTCATCATAGAGCCAATACAAATAGGTCACCATTTCTGACGGCCGTCAGAATGTGTGACCCACAAACAAAAGGATTTAAGCATGTATGTTCCCACCCTAACTGCTTCCCAAATGTATTAAAACTTCGCAAGATGGTTGGGGTAGTTATTTTATCAATTCACACTAATCTGGAGCCATGTTTTCGGAATTAGTGTCATCATAGAGCCATTACCACATAGGTCACCATTTCTGACGGCCGTCAGAATGTGTGACCCACAAAAAAATATATCGTTTTTTAAGAATGTGTGTTCCCACCCTTACTGCTTCCCAAATGTATTAACACTTCAAAAGATGTTTTGGGGTAGTTATTTTATCATTTCACACTAATCTGGAGCATTTTTGGGGGGATTTAGAGTCATCATAGAGCCAATACCAATTAGGTCACCATTTCTGACGGCCGTCAGAATGTGTTACCCACAAACAAAAGGATTTAAGCATGTATTTTCCCACCCTAACTGCTTCCCAAATGTATTAAAACTTGGCAAGATGGTTTGGGGTAGTTATTTTATCATTTCACACTAATCTGGAGCAATTTCTTCTGGATTTAGAGTCATCATAGAGCCAATACCACATAGGTCACCATTTCTGACGGCCGTCAGAATGTGTGACCCACAAACAAAAAGATTTAAGCATGCGTGTTCCCACCCTAACTGCTTCCCATATGTATATAAAGTTCGAAAGATGCTTTGGGGTAGTTATTTCACACTAATCTGGAGCATTTTTTTCGGGATTTAGAGTCATCATAGAGCCTGTACCACATAGGTCACCATTTCTGACGGCCGTCAGAATGTGTGACCCACGGAAAATAATTCATTTTTTAAGAATGTGTGTTCCCACCTTAACTGCTTCCCAAATATATTAACACTTCGAAAGATGGTTTGGGGTTCTTATTTTATCATTTCACACTAATCTGGAGCATTTTTTTCGGGATTTAGAGTCATCATAGAGCCAATACCACATAGGTCACCATTTCTGACGGCCGTCAGAATGTGTGACCCACAAACAAAAGGATTTAAGCATGTGTGTTCCAACCCAAACTGCTTCCCATATGTATTTAAACTTCGAAAGATGCTTTGGGATAGTTATTTCACACTAATCTGGAGCATTTTTTTTGGGATTTAGAGTAATCATAGAGCCTGTACCACATAGGTCACCATTTCTGACGGCCGTCAGAATGTGTGACCCACGAAAAATAATTCGTTTTTTTTAAGAATGTGTGTTCCCACCCTAACTGCTTCCCACATGTATTAAAACTTCGCAAGATGGTTGGGGTAGTTATTTTCTCAATTCACACTAATCTGGAGCCATGTTTTCGGAATTAGTGTCATCATAGAGCCATTACCACATAGGTCACCATTTCTGACGGCCGTCAGAATGTGTGACCCACAAAAAAATATATCGTTTTTTTAAGAATGTGTGTTCCCACCCTTACTGCTTCCCAAATGTATTAACACTTCTAAAGATGCTTTGGGGTAGTTATTTCACACTAATCTGGAGCAATTTTCTCGGGATTTAGAGTCATCATAGAGCCTGTACCACATAGGTCACCATTTCTGACGGCCGTCAGAATGTGTGACCCACGGAAAATAATTCGTTTTTTTAAGAATGTGTGGTCCCACCCTAACTGCTCCCCAAATATAATAACACTTCGAAATATGGTTTGGGGTAGTTATTTTATCATTTCACACTAATCTGGAGCAATTTCTTCGGGATTTAGAGTCATCATAGACCCAATACCACATAGGTCACCATTTCTGACGGCCGTCAGAATGTGTGACCCACAAACAAAAGGATTTAAGCATGTATGTTCCCACCCTAACTGCTTCCCAAATGTATTAAAACTTCGCAAGATGGTTGGGGTAGTTATTTTATCAATTCACACTAATCTGGAGCCATGTTTTCGGAATTAGTGTCATCATAGAGCCATTACCACATAGGTCACCATTTCTGACGGCCGTCAGAATGTGTGACCCACGGAAAATAATTCATTTTTAAAGAATGTGTGTTCCCACCCTTACTGCTTCCCAAATGTATTAATACTTCAAAAGATGGTTTGGGGTAGTTATTTTATCGTTTCACACTAATCTGGAGCATTTTTTTCGGGATTTAGAGTCATCATAGACCCTGTACCACATAGGTCACCATTTCTGACGGCCGTCAGAATGTGTGACCCACAAAAAATTATATCGTTTTTTTAAGAATGTGTGTTCCCACCCTTACTGCTTCCCAAATGTATTAACACTTCAAAAGATGGTTTGGGGTAGTTATTTTATCATTTCACACTAATCTGGAGCAATTTCTTCGGGATTTAGAGTCATCATAGACCCAATACCACATAGGTCAACATTTCTGACGGCCGTCAGAATGTGTGACCCACAAACAAAAAGATTTAAGCATGCGTGTTCCCACCCAAACTGCTTCCCATATGTATATAAAGTTCGAAAGATGCTTTGGGGTAGTTATTTCACACTAATCTGGAGCAATTTTCTCGGGATTTAGAGTCATCATAGAGCCTGTACCACATAGGTCAACATTTCTGACGGCCGTCAGAATGTGTGACCCACGGAAAATAATTCGTTTTTTAAGAATGTGTTTTCCCACCCTAACTGCTCCCCAAATATAATAACACTTCGAAATATGGTTTGGGGTAGTTATTTTATCGTTTCACACTAATCTGGAGCAATTTCTTCGGGATTTAGAGTCATCATAGACCCAATACCACATAGGTCACCATTTCTGACGGCCGTCAGAATGTGTGACCCACAAACAAAAGGATTTAAGCATGTATGTTCCCACCCTAACTGCTTCCCAAATGTATTAAAACTTCGCAAGATGGTTGGGGTAGTTATTTTATCAATTCACACTAATCTGGAGCCATGTTTTCGGAATTAGTGTCATCATAGAGCCATTACCACATAGGTCACCATTTCTGACGGCCGTCAGAATGTGTGACCCACGGAAAATAATTCATTTTTAAAGAATGTGTGTTCCCACCCTTACTGCTTCCCAAATGTATTAATACTTCAAAAGATGGTTTGGGGTAGTTGTTTTATCGTTTCACACTAATCTGGAGCATTTTTTTCGGGATTTAGAGTCATCATAGACCCTGTACCACATAGGTCACCATTTCTGACGGCCGTCAGAATGTGTGACCCACAAAAAATTATATCGTTTTTTTAAGAATGTGTGTTCCCACCCTTACTGCTTCCCAAATGTATTAACACTTCAAAAGATGGTTTGGGGTAGTTATTTTATCATTTCACACTAATCTGGAGCAATTTCTTCGGGATTTAGAGTCATCATAGACCCAATACCACATAGGTCAACATTTCTGACGGCCGTCAGAATGTGTGACCCACAAACAAAAAGATTTAAGCATGCGTGTTCCCACCCAAACTGCTTCCCATATGTATATAAAGTTCGAAAGATGCTTTGGGGTAGTTATTTCACACTAATCTGGAGCAATTTTCTCGGGATTTAGAGTCATCATAGAGCCTGTACCACATAGGTCAACATTTCTGACGGCCGTCAGAATGTGTGACCCACGGAAAATAATTCGTTTTTTAAGAATGTGTTTTCCCACCCTAACTGCTCCCCAAATATAATAACACTTCGAAATATGGTTTGGGGTAGTTATTTTATCGTTTCACACTAATCTGGAGCATTTTTTTCGGGATATAGAGTCATCATAGAGCCAATACAAATAGGTCACCATTTCTGACGGCCGTCAGAATGTGTGACCCACAAACAAAAGGATTTAAGCATGTATGTTCCCACCCTAACTGCTTCCCAAATGTATTAAAACTTCGCAAGATGGTTGGGGTAGTTATTTTCTCAATTCACACTAATCTGGAGCCATGTTTTCGGAATTAGTGTCATCATAGAGCCATTACCACATAGGTCACCATTTCTGACGGCCGTCAGAATGTGTGACCCACAAAAAAATATATCGTTTTTTTAAGAATGTGTGTTCCCACCCTTACTGCTTCCCAAATGTATTAACACTTCTAAAGATGCTTTGGGGTAGTTATTTCACACTAATCTGGAGCAATTTTCTCGGGATTTAGAGTCATCATAGAGCCTGTACCACATAGGTCACCATTTCTGACGGCCGTCAGAATGTGTGACCCACGGAAAATAATTCGTTTTTTTAAGAATGTGTGGTCCCACCCTAACTGCTCCCCAAATATAATAACACTTCGAAATATGGTTTGGGGTAGTTATTTTATCATTTCACACTAATCTGGAGCAATTTCTTCGGGATTTAGAGTCATCATAGACCCAATACCACATAGGTCACCATTTCTGACGGCCGTCAGAATGTGTGACCCACAAACAAAAGGATTTAAGCATGTATGTTCCCACCCTAACTGCTTCCCAAATGTATTAAAACTTCGCAAGATGGTTGGGGTAGTTATTTTATCAATTCACACTAATCTGGAGCCATGTTTTCGGAATTAGTGTCATCATAGAGCCATTACCACATAGGTCACCATTTCTGACGGCCGTCAGAATGTGTGACCCACGGAAAATAATTCATTTTTAAAGAATGTGTGTTCCCACCCTTACTGCTTCCCAAATGTATTAATACTTCAAAAGATGGTTTGGGGTAGTTATTTTATCGTTTCACACTAATCTGGAGCATTTTTTTCGGGATTTAGAGTCATCATAGACCCTGTACCACATAGGTCACCATTTCTGACGGCCGTCAGAATGTATGACCCATAAAAAATACATTGTTTTTTTTCTGTTTGTTCCAACCCTAACTGCTTCCCAAATGTATTAAAACTTCGGAAGATGGTTGTGGTAGTTATTTTATCAATTCACACTAATCTGGAGCCATGTTTTCGGAATTAGTGTCATCATAGAGCCATTACCACATAGGTCACCATTTCTGACGGCCGTCAGAATGTGTGACCCACGGAAAATAATTCGTTTTTTTAAGAATGTGTGTTCCCACCCTAACTGCTTCCCAAATATATTAACACTTCGAAAGATGGTTTGGGGTTCTTATTTTATCATTTCACACTAATCTGGAGCATTTTTTTCGGGATTTAGAGTCATCATAGAGCCAATACCACATAGGTCACCATTTCTGACGGCCGTCAGAATGTGTGACCCACAAACAAAAGGATTTAAGCATGTGTGTTCCAACCCAAACTGCTTCCCATATGTATTTAAACTTCGAAAGATGCTTTGGGATAGTTATTTCACACTAATCTGGAGCAATTTTTTCGGGATTTAAAGTCATCATAGAGCCTGTACCACATAGGTCACCATTTCTGACAGCCGTCAGAATGTGTGACCCACAAACACAAGGATTTAAGCATGTGTGTTCCCACACAAACTGCTTACCATATGTATTACAACTTCGAAAAATGGTTGGGGTAGTTATTTCATGAATTCACACTAATCTGGAGCCATGTTTTCGGAATTAGAGTCATCATAGAGCCATTACCACATAGGTCACCATTTCTGACGGCCGTCAGAATGTGTGACCCACAAAAAAATATATCGTTTTTTTAAGAATGTGTTTTCCCACCCTTACTGCTTCCCAAATGTATTAACACTTCTAAAGATGCTTTGGGGTAGTTATTTCACACTAATCTGGAGCAATTTTCTCGGGATTTAGAGTCATCATAGACCCTGTACCACATAGGTCACCATTTCTGACGGCCGTCAGAATGTGTGACCCACGGAAAATAATTCGTTTTTTTAAGAATGTGTGGTCCCACCCTAACTGCTCCCCAAATATAATAACACTTCGAAATATGGTTTGGGGTAGTTATTTTATCATTTCACACTAATCTGGAGCAATTTCTTCGGGATTTAGAGTCATCATAGACCCAATACCACATAGGTCACCATTTCTGACGGCCGTCAGAATGTGTGACCCACAAACAAAAGGATTTAAGCATGTATGTTCCCACCCTAACTGCTTCCCAAATGTATTAAAACTTCGCAAGATGGTTGGGGTAGTTATTTTATCAATTCACACTAATCTGGAGCCATGTTTTCGGAATTAGTGTCATCATAGAGCCATTACCACATAGGTCACCATTTCTGACGGCCGTCAGAATGTGTGACCCACGGAAAATAATTCATTTTTAAAGAATGTGTGTTCCCACCCTTACTGCTTCCCAAATGTATTAATACTTCAAAAGATGGTTTGGGGTAGTTATTTTATCGTTTCACACTAATCTGGAGCATTTTTTTCGGGATTTAGAGTCATCATAGACCCTGTACCACATAGGTCACCATTTCTGACGGCCGTCAGAATGTGTGACCCACAAAAAATTATATCGTTTTTTTAAGAATGTGTGTTCCCACCCTTACTGCTTCCCAAATGTATTAACACTTCAAAAGATGGTTTGGGGTAGTTATTTTATCATTTCACACTAATCTGGAGCAATTTCTTCGGGATTTAGAGTCATCATAGACCCAATACCACATAGGTCAACATTTCTGACGGCCGTCAGAATGTGTGACCCACAAACAAAAAGATTTAAGCATGCGTGTTCCCACCCAAACTGCTTCCCATATGTATATAAAGTTCGAAAGATGCTTTGGGGTAGTTATTTCACACTAATCTGGAGCAATTTTCTCGGGATTTAGAGTCATCATAGAGCCTGTACCACATAGGTCAACATTTCTGACGGCCGTCAGAATGTGTGACCCACGGAAAATAATTCGTTTTTTAAGAATGTGTTTTCCCACCCTAACTTCTCCCCAAATATAATAACACTTCGAAATATGGTTTGGGGTAGTTATTTTATCGTTTCACACTAATCTGGAGCATTTTTTTCGGGATATAGAGTCATCATAGAGCCAATACAAATAGGTCACCATTTCTGACGGCCGTCAGAATGTGTGACCCACAAACAAAAGGATTTAAGCATGTATGTTCCCACCCTAACTGCTTCCCAAATGTATTAAAACTTCGCAAGATGGTTGGGGTAGTTATTTTCTCAATTCACACTAATCTGGAGCCATGTTTTCGGAATTAGTGTCATCATAGAGCCATTACCACATAGGTCACCATTTCTGACGGCCGTCAGAATGTGTGACCCACAAAAAAATATATCGTTTTTTTAAGAATGTGTGTTCCCACCCTTACTGCTTCCCAAATGTATTAACACTTCTAAAGATGCTTTGGGGTAGTTATTTCACACTAATCTGGAGCAATTTTCTCGGGATTTAGAGTCATCATAGAGCCTGTACCACATAGGTCACCATTTCTGACGGCCGTCAGAATGTGTGACCCACGGAAAATAATTCGTTTTTTTAAGAATGTGTGGTCCCACCCTAACTGCTCCCCAAATATAATAACACTTCGAAATATGGTTTGGGGTAGTTATTTTATCATTTCACACTAATCTGGAGCAATTTCTTCGGGATTTAGAGTCATCATAGACCCAATACCACATAGGTCACCATTTCTGACGGCCGTCAGAATGTGTGACCCACAAACAAAAGGATTTAAGCATGTATGTTCCCACCCTAACTGCTTCCCAAATGTATTAAAACTTCGCAAGATGGTTGGGGTAGTTATTTTATCAATTCACACTAATCTGGAGCCATGTTTTCGGAATTAGTGTCATCATAGAGCCATTACCACATAGGTCACCATTTCTGACGGCCGTCAGAATGTGTGACCCACGGAAAATAATTCATTTTTAAAGAATGTGTGTTCCCACCCTTACTGCTTCCCAAATGTATTAATACTTCAAAAGATGGTTTGGGGTAGTTATTTTATCGTTTCACACTAATCTGGAGCATTTTTTTCGGGATTTAGAGTCATCATAGACCCTGTACCACATAGGTCACCATTTCTGACGGCCGTCAGAATGTGTGACCCACAAAAAATTATATCGTTTTTTTAAGAATGTGTGTTCCCACCCTTACTGCTTCCCAAATGTATTAACACTTCAAAAGATGGTTTGGGGTAGTTATTTTATCATTTCACACTAATCTGGAGCAATTTCTTCGGGATTTAGAGTCATCATAGACCCAATACCACATAGGTCAACATTTCTGACGGCCGTCAGAATGTGTGACCCACAAACAAAAAGATTTAAGCATGCGTGTTCCCACCCAAACTGCTTCCCATATGTATATAAAGTTCGAAAGATGCTTTGGGGTAGTTATTTCACACTAATCTGGAGCAATTTTCTCGGGATTTAGAGTCATCATAGAGCCTGTACCACATAGGTCAACATTTCTGACGGCCGTCAGAATGTGTGACCCACGGAAAATAATTCGTTTTTTAAGAATGTGTTTTCCCACCCTAACTGCTCCCCAAATATAATAACACTTCGAAATATGGTTTGGGGTAGTTATTTTATCGTTTCACACTAATCTGGAGCATTTTTTTCGGGATATAGAGTCATCATAGAGCCAATACAAATAGGTCACCATTTCTGACGGCCGTCAGAATGTGTGACCCACAAACAAAAGGATTTAAGCATGTATGTTCCCACCCTAACTGCTTCCCAAATGTATTAAAACTTCGCAAGATGGTTGGGGTAGTTATTTTCTCAATTCACACTAATCTGGAGCCATGTTTTCGGAATTAGTGTCATCATAGAGCCATTACCACATAGGTCACCATTTCTGACGGCCGTCAGAATGTGTGACCCACAAAAAAATATATCGTTTTTTTAAGAATGTGTGTTCCCACCCTTACTGCTTCCCAAATGTATTAACACTTCGAAAGATGCTTTGGGGTAGTTATTTCACACTAATCTGGAGCAATTTTCTCGGGATTTAGAGTCATCATAGAGCCTGTACCACATAGGTCAACATTTCTGACGGCCGTCAGAATGTGTGACCCACGGAAAATAATTCGTTTTTTAAGAATGTGTTTTCCCACCCTAACTGCTCCCCAAATATAATAACACTTCGAAATATGGTTTGGGGTAGTTATTTTATCGTTTCACACTAATCTGGAGCATTTTTTTCGGGATATAGAGTCATCATAGAGCCAATACAAATAGGTCACCATTTCTGACGGCCGTCAGAATGTGTGACCCACAAACAAAAGGATTTAAGCATGTATGTTCCCACCCTAACTGCTTCCCAAATGTATTAAAACTTCGCAAGATGGTTGGGGTAGTTATTTTCTCAATTCACACTAATCTGGAGCCATGTTTTCGGAATTAGTGTCATCATAGAGCCATTACCACATAGGTCACCATTTCTGACGGCCGTCAGAATGTGTGACCCACAAAAAAATATATCGTTTTTTTAAGAATGTGTGTTCCCACCCTTACTGCTTCCCAAATGTATTAACACTTCTAAAGATGCTTTGGGGTAGTTATTTCACACTAATCTGGAGCAATTTTCTCGGGATTTAGAGTCATCATAGAGCCTGTACCACATAGGTCACCATTTCTGACGGCCGTCAGAATGTGTGACCCACGGAAAATAATTCGTTTTTTTAAGAATGTGTGGTCCCACCCTAACTGCTCCCCAAATATAATAACACTTCGAAATATGGTTTGGGGTAGTTATTTTATCATTTCACACTAATCTGGAGCAATTTCTTCGGGATTTAGAGTCATCATAGACCCAATACCACATAGGTCACCATTTCTGACGGCCGTCAGAATGTGTGACCCACAAACAAAAGGATTTAAGCATGTATGTTCCCACCCTAACTGCTTCCCAAATGTATTAAAACTTCGCAAGATGGTTGGGGTAGTTATTTTATCAATTCACACTAATCTGGAGCCATGTTTTCGGAATTAGTGTCATCATAGAGCCATTACCACATAGGTCACCATTTCTGACGGCCGTCAGAATGTGTGACCCACGGAAAATAATTCATTTTTAAAGAATGTGTGTTCCCACCCTTACTGCTTCCCAAATGTATTAATACTTCAAAAGATGGTTTGGGGTAGTTATTTTATCGTTTCACACTAATCTGGAGCATTTTTTTCGGGATTTAGAGTCATCATAGACCCTGTACCACATAGGTCACCATTTCTGACGGCCGTCAGAATGTGTGACCCACAAAAAATTATATCGTTTTTTTAAGAATGTGTGTTCCCACCCTTACTGCTTCCCAAATGTATTAACACTTCAAAAGATGGTTTGGGGTAGTTATTTTATCATTTCACACTAATCTGGAGCAATTTCTTCGGGATTTAGAGTCATCATAGACCCAATACCACATAGGTCAACATTTCTGACGGCCGTCAGAATGTGTGACCCACAAACAAAAAGATTTAAGCATGCGTGTTCCCACCCAAACTGCTTCCCATATGTATATAAAGTTCGAAAGATGCTTTGGGGTAGTTATTTCACACTAATCTGGAGCAATTTTCTCGGGATTTAGAGTCATCATAGAGCCTGTACCACATAGGTCAACATTTCTGACGGCCGTCAGAATGTGTGACCCACGGAAAATAATTCGTTTTTTAAGAATGTGTTTTCCCACCCTAACTGCTCCCCAAATATAATAACACTTCGAAATATGGTTTGGGGTAGTTATTTTATCGTTTCACACTAATCTGGAGCATTTTTTTCGGGATATAGAGTCATCATAGAGCCAATACAAATAGGTCACCATTTCTGACGGCCGTCAGAATGTGTGACCCACAAACAAAAGGATTTAAGCATGTATGTTCCCACCCTAACTGCTTCCCAAATGTATTAAAACTTCGCAAGATGGTTGGGGTAGTTATTTTCTCAATTCACACTAATCTGGAGCCATGTTTTCGGAATTAGTGTCATCATAGAGCCATTACCACATAGGTCACCATTTCTGACGGCCGTCAGAATGTGTGACCCACAAAAAAATATATCGTTTTTTTAAGAATGTGTGTTCCCACCCTTACTGCTTCCCAAATGTATTAACACTTCTAAAGATGCTTTGGGGTAGTTATTTCACACTAATCTGGAGCAATTTTCTCGGGATTTAGAGTCATCATAGAGCCTGTACCACATAGGTCACCATTTCTGACGGCCGTCAGAATGTGTGACCCACGGAAAATAATTCGTTTTTTTAAGAATGTGTGGTCCCACCCTAACTGCTCCCCAAATATAATAACACTTCGAAATATGGTTTGGGGTAGTTATTTTATCATTTCACACTAATCTGGAGCAATTTCTTCGGGATTTAGAGTCATCATAGACCCAATACCACATAGGTCACCATTTCTGACGGCCGTCAGAATGTGTGACCCACAAACAAAAGGATTTAAGCATGTATGTTCCCACCCTAACTGCTTCCCAAATGTATTAAAACTTCGCAAGATGGTTGGGGTAGTTATTTTATCAATTCACACTAATCTGGAGCCATGTTTTCGGAATTAGTGTCATCATAGAGCCATTACCACATAGGTCACCATTTCTGACGGCCGTCAGAATGTGTGACCCACGGAAAATAATTCATTTTTAAAGAATGTGTGTTCCCACCCTTACTGCTTCCCAAATGTATTAATACTTCAAAAGATGGTTTGGGGTAGTTATTTTATCGTTTCACACTAATCTGGAGCATTTTTTTCGGGATTTAGAGTCATCATAGACCCTGTACCACATAGGTCACCATTTCTGACGGCCGTCAGAATGTGTGACCCACAAAAAATTATATCGTTTTTTTAAGAATGTGTGTTCCCACCCTTACTGCTTCCCAAATGTATTAACACTTCAAAAGATGGTTTGGGGTAGTTATTTTATCATTTCACACTAATCTGGAGCAATTTCTTCGGGATTTAGAGTCATCATAGACCCAATACCACATAGGTCAACATTTCTGACGGCCGTCAGAATGTGTGACCCACAAACAAAAAGATTTAAGCATGCGTGTTCCCACCCAAACTGCTTCCCATATGTATATAAAGTTCGAAAGATGCTTTGGGGTAGTTATTTCACACTAATCTGGAGCAATTTTCTCGGGATTTAGAGTCATCATAGAGCCTGTACCACATAGGTCAACATTTCTGACGGCCGTCAGAATGTGTGACCCACGGAAAATAATTCGTTTTTTAAGAATGTGTTTTCCCACCCTAACTGCTCCCCAAATATAATAACACTTCGAAATATGGTTTGGGGTAGTTATTTTATCGTTTCACACTAATCTGGAGCATTTTTTTCGGGATATAGAGTCATCATAGAGCCAATACAAATAGGTCACCATTTCTGACGGCCGTCAGAATGTGTGACCCACAAACAAAAGGATTTAAGCATGTATGTTCCCACCCTAACTGCTTCCCAAATGTATTAAAACTTCGCAAGATGGTTGGGGTAGTTATTTTCTCAATTCACACTAATCTGGAGCCATGTTTTCGGAATTAGTGTCATCATAGAGCCATTACCACATAGGTCACCATTTCTGACGGCCGTCAGAATGTGTGACCCACAAAAAAATATATCGTTTTTTTAAGAATGTGTGTTCCCACCCTTACTGCTTCCCAAATGTATTAACACTTCTAAAGATGCTTTGGGGTAGTTATTTCACACTAATCTGGAGCAATTTTCTCGGGATTTAGAGTCATCATAGAGCCTGTACCACATAGGTCACCATTTCTGACGGCCGTCAGAATGTGTGACCCACGGAAAATAATTCGTTTTTTTAAGAATGTGTGGTCCCACCCTAACTGCTCCCCAAATATAATAACACTTCGAAATATGGTTTGGGGTAGTTATTTTATCATTTCACACTAATCTGGAGCAATTTCTTCGGGATTTAGAGTCATCATAGACCCAATACCACATAGGTCACCATTTCTGACGGCCGTCAGAATGTGTGACCCACAAACAAAAGGATTTAAGCATGTATGTTCCCACCCTAACTGCTTCCCAAATGTATTAAAACTTCGCAAGATGGTTGGGGTAGTTATTTTATCAATTCACACTAATCTGGAGCCATGTTTTCGGAATTAGTGTCATCATAGAGCCATTACCACATAGGTCACCATTTCTGACGGCCGTCAGAATGTGTGACCCACGGAAAATAATTCATTTTTAAAGAATGTGTGTTCCCACCCTTACTGCTTCCCAAATGTATTAATACTTCAAAAGATGGTTTGGGGTAGTTATTTTATCGTTTCACACTAATCTGGAGCATTTTTTTCGGGATTTAGAGTCATCATAGACCCTGTACCACATAGGTCACCATTTCTGACGGCCGTCAGAATGTGTGACCCACAAAAAATTATATCGTTTTTTTAAGAATGTGTGTTCCCACCCTTACTGCTTCCCAAATGTATTAACACTTCAAAAGATGGTTTGGGGTAGTTATTTTATCATTTCACACTAATCTGGAGCAATTTCTTCGGGATTTAGAGTCATCATAGACCCAATACCACATAGGTCAACATTTCTGACGGCCGTCAGAATGTGTGACCCACAAACAAAAAGATTTAAGCATGCGTGTTCCCACCCAAACTGCTTCCCATATGTATATAAAGTTCGAAAGATGCTTTGGGGTAGTTATTTCACACTAATCTGGAGCAATTTTCTCGGGATTTAGAGTCATCATAGAGCCTGTACCACATAGGTCAACATTTCTGACGGCCGTCAGAATGTGTGACCCACGGAAAATAATTCGTTTTTTAAGAATGTGTTTTCCCACCCTAACTGCTCCCCAAATATAATAACACTTCGAAATATGGTTTGGGGTAGTTATTTTATCGTTTCACACTAATCTGGAGCATTTTTTTCGGGATATAGAGTCATCATAGAGCCAATACAAATAGGTCACCATTTCTGACGGCCGTCAGAATGTGTGACCCACAAACAAAAGGATTTAAGCATGTATGTTCCCACCCTAACTGCTTCCCAAATGTATTAAAACTTCGCAAGATGGTTGGGGTAGTTATTTTCTCAATTCACACTAATCTGGAGCCATGTTTTCGGAATTAGTGTCATCATAGAGCCATTACCACATAGGTCACCATTTCTGACGGCCGTCAGAATGTGTGACCCACAAAAAAATATATCGTTTTTTTAAGAATGTGTGTTCCCACCCTTACTGCTTCCCAAATGTATTAACACTTCTAAAGATGCTTTGGGGTAGTTATTTCACACTAATCTGGAGCAATTTTCTCGGGATTTAGAGTCATCATAGAGCCTGTACCACATAGGTCACCATTTCTGACGGCCGTCAGAATGTGTGACCCACGGAAAATAATTCGTTTTTTTAAGAATGTGTGGTCCCACCCTAACTGCTCCCCAAATATAATAACACTTCGAAATATGGTTTGGGGTAGTTATTTTATCATTTCACACTAATCTGGAGCAATTTCTTCGGGATTTAGAGTCATCATAGACCCAATACCACATAGGTCACCATTTCTGACGGCCGTCAGAATGTGTGACCCACAAACAAAAGGATTTAAGCATGTATGTTCCCACCCTAACTGCTTCCCAAATGTATTAAAACTTCGCAAGATGGTTGGGGTAGTTATTTTATCAATTCACACTAATCTGGAGCCATGTTTTCGGAATTAGTGTCATCATAGAGCCATTACCACATAGGTCACCATTTCTGACGGCCGTCAGAATGTGTGACCCACGGAAAATAATTCATTTTTAAAGAATGTGTGTTCCCACCCTTACTGCTTCCCAAATGTATTAATACTTCAAAAGATGGTTTGGGGTAGTTATTTTATCGTTTCACACTAATCTGGAGCATTTTTTTCGGGATTTAGAGTCATCATAGACCCTGTACCACATAGGTCACCATTTCTGACGGCCGTCAGAATGTGTGACCCACAAAAAATTATATCGTTTTTTTAAGAATGTGTGTTCCCACCCTTACTGCTTCCCAAATGTATTAACACTTCAAAAGATGGTTTGGGGTAGTTATTTTATCATTTCACACTAATCTGGAGCAATTTCTTCGGGATTTAGAGTCATCATAGACCCAATACCACATAGGTCAACATTTCTGACGGCCGTCAGAATGTGTGACCCACAAACAAAAAGATTTAAGCATGCGTGTTCCCACCCAAACTGCTTCCCATATGTATATAAAGTTCGAAAGATGCTTTGGGGTAGTTATTTCACACTAATCTGGAGCAATTTTCTCGGGATTTAGAGTCATCATAGAGCCTGTACCACATAGGTCAACATTTCTGACGGCCGTCAGAATGTGTGACCCACGGAAAATAATTCGTTTTTTAAGAATGTGTTTTCCCACCCTAACTGCTCCCCAAATATAATAACACTTCGAAATATGGTTTGGGGTAGTTATTTTATCGTTTCACACTAATCTGGAGCATTTTTTTCGGGATATAGAGTCATCATAGAGCCAATACAAATAGGTCACCATTTCTGACGGCCGTCAGAATGTGTGACCCACAAACAAAAGGATTTAAGCATGTATGTTCCCACCCTAACTGCTTCCCAAATGTATTAAAACTTCGCAAGATGGTTGGGGTAGTTATTTTCTCAATTCACACTAATCTGGAGCCATGTTTTCGGAATTAGTGTCATCATAGAGCCATTACCACATAGGTCACCATTTCTGACGGCCGTCAGAATGTGTGACCCACAAAAAAATATATCGTTTTTTTAAGAATGTGTGTTCCCACCCTTACTGCTTCCCAAATGTATTAACACTTCGAAAGATGCTTTGGGGTAGTTATTTCACACTAATCTGGAGCAATTTTCTCGGGATTTAGAGTCATCATAGAGCCTGTACCACATAGGTCAACATTTCTGACGGCCGTCAGAATGTGTGACCCACGGAAAATAATTCGTTTTTTAAGAATGTGTTTTCCCACCCTAACTGCTCCCCAAATATAATAACACTTCGAAATATGGTTTGGGGTAGTTATTTTATCGTTTCACACTAATCTGGAGCATTTTTTTCGGGATATAGAGTCATCATAGAGCCAATACAAATAGGTCACCATTTCTGACGGCCGTCAGAATGTGTGACCCACAAACAAAAGGATTTAAGCATGTATGTTCCCACCCTAACTGCTTCCCAAATGTATTAAAACTTCGCAACATGGTTGGGGTAGTTATTTTCTCAATTCACACTAATCTGGAGCCATGTTTTCGGAATTAGTGTCATCATAGAGCCATTACCACATAGGTCACCATTTTTGACGGCCGTCAGAATGTGTGACCCACAAAAAAATATATCGTTTTTTTAAGAATGTGTGTTCCCACCCTTACTGCTTCCCAAATGTATTAACACTTCGAAAGATGCTTTGGGGTAGTTATTTCACACTAATCTGGAGCAATTTTCTCGGGATTTAGAGTCATCATAGAGCCTGTACCACATAGGTCAACATTTCTGACGGCCGTCAGAATGTGTGACCCACGGAAAATAATTCGTTTTTTAAGAATGTGTTTTCCCACCCTAACTGCTCCCCAAATATAATAACACTTCGAAATATGGTTTGGGGTAGTTATTTTATCGTTTCACACTAATCTGGAGCATTTTTTTCGGGATATAGAGTCATCATAGAGCCAATACAAATAGGTCACCATTTCTGACGGCCGTCAGAATGTGTGACCCACAAACAAAAGGATTTAAGCATGTATGTTCCCACCCTAACTGCTTCCCAAATGTATTAAAACTTCGCAACATGGTTGGGGTAGTTATTTTCTCAATTCACACTAATCTGGAGCCATGTTTTCGGAATTAGTGTCATCATAGAGCCATTACCACATAGGTCACCATTTTTGACGGCCGTCAGAATGTGTGACCCACAAAAAAATATATCGTTTTTTTAAGAATGTGTGTTCCCACCCTTACTGCTTCCCAAATGTATTAACACTTCAAAAGATGGTTTGGGGTAGTTATTTTATCATTTCACACTAATCTGGAGCAATTTATTCGGGATTTAGAGTCATCATAGACCCAATACCACATAGGTCAACATTTCTGACGGCCGTCAGAATGTGTGACCCACAAACAAAAAGATTTAAGCATGCGTGTTCCCACCCAAACTGCTTCCCATATGTATATAAAGTTCGAAAGATGCTTTGGGGTAGTTATTTCACACTAATCTGGAGCAATTTTCTCGGGATTTAGAGTCATCATAGAGCCTGTACCACATAGGTCAACATTTCTGACGGCCGTCAGAATGTGTGACCCACGGAAAATAATTCGTTTTTTAAGAATGTGTTTTCCCACCTTAACTGCTCCCCAAATATAATAACACTTCGAAATATGGTTTGGGGTAGTTATTTTATCGTTTCACACTAATCTGGAGCATTTTTTTCGGGATATAGAGTCATCATAGAGCCAATACAAATAGGTCACCATTTCTGACGGCCGTCAGAATGTGTGACCCACAAACAAAAGGATTTAAGCATGTATGTTCCCACCCTAACTGCTTCCCAAATGTATTAAAACTTCGCAAGATGGTTGGGGTAGTTATTTTCTCAATTCACACTAATCTGGAGCCATGTTTTCGGAATTAGTGTCATCATAGAGCCATTACCACATAGGTCACCATTTCTGACGGCCGTCAGAATGTGTGACCCACAAAAAAATATATCGTTTTTTTAAGAATGTGTGTTCCCACCCTTACTGCTTCCCAAATGTATTAACACTTCGAAAGATGCTTTGGGGTAGTTATTTCACACTAATCTGGAGCAATTTTCTCGGGATTTAGAGTCATCATAGAGCCTGTACCACATAGGTCAACATTTCTGACGGCCGTCAGAATGTGTGACCCACGGAAAATAATTCGTTTTTTAAGAATGTGTTTTCCCACCCTAACTGCTCCCCAAATATAATAACACTTCGAAATATGGTTTGGGGTAGTTATTTTATCGTTTCACACTAATCTGGAGCATTTTTTTCGGGATATAGAGTCATCATAGAGCCAATACAAATAGGTCACCATTTCTGACGGCCGTCAGAATGTGTGACCCACAAACAAAAGGATTTAAGCATGTATGTTCCCACCCTAACTGCTTCCCAAATGTATTAAAACTTCGCAACATGGTTGGGGTAGTTATTTTCTCAATTCACACTAATCTGGAGCCATGTTTTCGGAATTAGTGTCATCATAGAGCCATTACCACATAGGTCACCATTTTTGACGGCCGTCAGAATGTGTGACCCACAAAAAAATATATCGTTTTTTTAAGAATGTGTGTTCCCACCCTTACTGCTTCCCAAATGTATTAACACTTCTAAAGATGCTTTGGGGTAGTTATTTCACACTAATCTGGAGCAATTTTCTCGGGATTTAGAGTCATCATAGAGCCTGTACCACATAGGTCACCATTTCTGACGGCCGTCAGAATGTGTGACCCACGGAAAATAATTCGTTTTTTTAAGAATGTGTGGTCCCACCCTAACTGCTCCCCAAATATAATAACACTTCGAAATATGGTTTGGGGTAGTTATTTTATCATTTCACACTAATCTGGAGCAATTTCTTCGGGATTTAGAGTCATCATAGACCCAATACCACATAGGTCACCATTTCTGACGGCCGTCAGAATGTGTGACCCACAAACAAAAGGATTTAAGCATGTATGTTCCCACCCTAACTGCTTCCCAAATGTATTAAAACTTCGCAAGATGGTTGGGGTAGTTATTTTATCAATTCACACTAATCTGGAGCCATGTTTTCGGAATTAGTGTCATCATAGAGCCATTACCACATAGGTCACCATTTCTGACGGCCGTCAGAATGTGTGACCCACGGAAAATAATTCATTTTTAAAGAATGTGTGTTCCCACCCTTACTGCTTCCCAAATGTATTAATACTTCAAAAGATGGTTTGGGGTAGTTATTTTATCGTTTCACACTAATCTGGAGCATTTTTTTCGGGATTTAGAGTCATCATAGACCCTGTACCACATAGGTCACCATTTCTGACGGCCGTCAGAATGTGTGACCCACAAAAAATTATATCGTTTTTTTAAGAATGTGTGTTCCCACCCTTACTGCTTCCCAAATGTATTAACACTTCAAAAGATGGTTTGGGGTAGTTATTTTATCATTTCACACTAATCTGGAGCAATTTCTTCGGGATTTAGAGTCATCATAGACCCAATACCACATAGGTCAACATTTCTGACGGCCGTCAGAATGTGTGACCCACAAACAAAAAGATTTAAGCATGCGTGTTCCCACCCAAACTGCTTCCCATATGTATATAAAGTTCGAAAGATGCTTTGGGGTAGTTATTTCACACTAATCTGGAGCAATTTTCTCGGGATTTAGAGTCATCATAGAGCCTGTACCACATAGGTCAACATTTCTGACGGCCGTCAGAATGTGTGACCCACGGAAAATAATTCGTTTTTTAAGAATGTGTTTTCCCACCCTAACTGCTCCCCAAATATAATAACACTTCGAAATATGGTTTGGGGTAGTTATTTTATCGTTTCACACTAATCTGGAGCATTTTTTTCGGGATATAGAGTCATCATAGAGCCAATACAAATAGGTCACCATTTCTGACGGCCGTCAGAATGTGTGACCCACAAACAAAAGGATTTAAGCATGTATGTTCCCACCCTAACTGCTTCCCAAATGTATTAAAACTTCGCAAGATGGTTGGGGTAGTTATTTTCTCAATTCACACTAATCTGGAGCCATGTTTTCGGAATTAGTGTCATCATAGAGCCATTACCACATAGGTCACCATTTCTGACGGCCGTCAGAATGTGTGACCCACAAAAAAATATATCGTTTTTTTAAGAATGTGTGTTCCCACCCTTACTGCTTCCCAAATGTATTAACACTTCGAAAGATGCTTTGGGGTAGTTATTTCACACTAATCTGGAGCAATTTTCTCGGGATTTAGAGTCATCATAGAGCCTGTACCACATAGGTCAACATTTCTGACGGCCGTCAGAATGTGTGACCCACGGAAAATAATTCGTTTTTTAAGAATGTGTTTTCCCACCCTAACTGCTCCCCAAATATAATAACACTTCGAAATATGGTTTGGGGTAGTTATTTTATCGTTTCACACTAATCTGGAGCATTTTTTTCGGGATATAGAGTCATCATAGAGCCAATACAAATAGGTCACCATTTCTGACGGCCGTCAGAATGTGTGACCCACAAACAAAAGGATTTAAGCATGTATGTTCCCACCCTAACTGCTTCCCAAATGTATTAAAACTTCGCAAGATGGTTGGGGTAGTTATTTTCTCAATTCACACTAATCTGGAGCCATGTTTTCGGAATTAGTGTCATCATAGAGCCATTACCACATAGGTCACCATTTCTGACGGCCGTCAGAATGTGTGACCCACAAAAAAATATATCGTTTTTTTAAGAATGTGTGTTCCCACCCTTACTGCTTCCCAAATGTATTAACACTTCCAAAGATGCTTTGGGGTAGTTATTTCACACTAATCTGGAGCAATTTTCTCGGGATTTAGAGTCATCATAGAGCCTGTACCACATAGGTCACCATTTCTGACGGCCGTCAGAATGTGTGACCCACGGAAAATAATTCGTTTTTTTAAGAATGTGTGGTCCCACCCTAACTGCTCCCCAAATATAATAACACTTCGAAATATGGTTTGGGGTAGTTATTTTATCATTTCACACTAATCTGGAGCAATTTCTTCGGGATTTAGAGTCATCATAGACCCAATACCACATAGGTCACCATTTCTGACGGCCGTCAGAATGTGTGACCCACAAACAAAAGGATTTAAGCATGTATGTTCCCACCCTAACTGCTTCCCAAATGTATTAAAACTTCGCAAGATGGTTGGGGTAGTTATTTTATCAATTCACACTAATCTGGAGCCATGTTTTCGGAATTAGTGTCATCATAGAGCCATTACCACATAGGTCACCATTTCTGACGGCCGTCAGAATGTGTGACCCACGGAAAATAATTCATTTTTAAAGAATGTGTGTTCCCACCCTTACTGCTTCCCAAATGTATTAATACTTCAAAAGATGGTTTGGGGTAGTTATTTTATCGTTTCACACTAATCTGGAGCATTTTTTTCGGGATTTAGAGTCATCATAGACCCTGTACCACATAGGTCACCATTTCTGACGGCCGTCAGAATGTGTGACCCACAAAAAATTATATGTTTTTTTAAGAATGTGTGTTCCCACCCTTACTGCTTCCCAAATGTATTAACACTTCAAAAGATGGTTTGGGGTAGTTATTTTATCATTTCACACTAATCTGGAGCAATTTCTTCGGGATTTAGAGTCATCATAGACCCAATACCACATAGGTCAACATTTCTGACGGCCGTCAGAATGTGTGACCCACAAACAAAAAGATTTAAGCATGCGTGTTCCCACCCAAACTGCTTCCCATATGTATATAAAGTTCGAAAGATGCTTTGGGGTAGTTATTTCACACTAATCTGGAGCAATTTTCTCGGGATTTAGAGTCATCATAGAGCCTGTACCACATAGGTCAACATTTCTGACGGCCGTCAGAATGTGTGACCCACGGAAAATAATTCGTTTTTTAAGAATGTGTTTTCCCACCTTAACTGCTCCCCAAATATAATAACACTTCGAAATATGGTTTGGGGTAGTTATTTTATCGTTTCACACTAATCTGGAGCATTTTTTTCGGGATATAGAGTCATCATAGAGCCAATACAAATAGGTCACCATTTCTGACGGCCGTCAGAATGTGTGACCCACAAACAAAAGGATTTAAGCATGTATGTTCCCACCCTAACTGCTTCCCAAATGTATTAAAACTTCGCAAGATGGTTGGGGTAGTTATTTTCTCAATTCACACTAATCTGGAGCCATGTTTTCGGAATTAGTGTCATCATAGAGCCATTACCACATAGGTCACCATTTCTGACGGCCGTCAGAATGTGTGACCCACAAAAAAATATATCGTTTTTTTAAGAATGTGTGTTCCCACCCTTACTGCTTCCCAAATGTATTAACACTTCTAAAGATGCTTTGGGGTAGTTATTTCACACTAATCTGGAGCAATTTTCTCGGGATTTAGAGTCATCATAGAGCCTGTACCACATAGGTCACCATTTCTGACGGCCGTCAGAATGTGTGACCCACGGAAAATAATTCGTTTTTTTAAGAATGTGTGGTCCCACCCTAACTGCTCCCCAAATATAATAACACTTCGAAATATGGTTTGGGGTAGTTATTTTATCATTTCACACTAATCTGGAGCAATTTCTTCGGGATTTAGAGTCATCATAGACCCAATACCACATAGGTCACCATTTATGACGGCCGTCAGAATGTGTGACCCACAAACAAAAGGATTTAAGCATGTATGTTCCCACCCTAACTGCTTCCCAAATGTATTAAAACTTCGCAAGATGGTTGGGGTAGTTATTTTATCAATTCACACTAATCTGGAGCCATGTTTTCGGAATTAGTGTCATCATAGAGCCATTACCACATAGGTCACCATTTCTGACGGCCGTCAGAATGTGTGACCCACGGAAAATAATTCATTTTTAAAGAATGTGTGTTCCCACCCTTACTGCTTCCCAAATGTATTAATACTTCAAAAGATGGTTTGGGGTAGTTATTTTATCGTTTCACACTAATCTGGAGCATTTTTTTCGGGATTTAGAGTCATCATAGACCCTGTACCACATAGGTCACCATTTCTGACGGCCGTCAGAATGTGTGACCCACAAAAAATTATATCGTTTTTTTAAGAATGTGTGTTCCCACCCTTACTGCTTCCCAAATGTATTAACACTTCAAAAGATGGTTTGGGGTAGTTATTTTATCATTTCACACTAATCTGGAGCAATTTCTTCGGGATTTAGAGTCATCATAGACCCAATACCACATAGGTCAACATTTCTGACGGCCGTCAGAATGTGTGACCCACAAACAAAAAGATTTAAGCATGCGTGTTCCCACCCAAACTGCTTCCCATATGTATATAAAGTTCGAAAGATGCTTTGGGGTAGTTATTTCACACTAATCTGGAGCAATTTTCTCGGGATTTAGAGTCATCATAGAGCCTGTACCACATAGGTCAACATTTCTGACGGCCGTCAGAATGTGTGACCCACGGAAAATAATTCGTTTTTTAAGAATGTGTTTTCCCACCCTAACTGCTCCCCAAATATAATAACACTTCGAAATATGGTTTGGGGTAGTTATTTTATCGTTTCACACTAATCTGGAGCATTTTTTTCGGGATATAGAGTCATCATAGAGCCAATACAAATAGGTCACCATTTCTGACGGCCGTCAGAATGTGTGACCCACAAACAAAAGGATTTAAGCATGTATGTTCCCACCCTAACTGCTTCCCAAATGTATTAAAACTTCGCAAGATGGTTGGGGTAGTTATTTTCTCAATTCACACTAATCTGGAGCCATGTTTTCGGAATTAGTGTCATCATAGAGCCATTACCACATAGGTCACCATTTCTGACGGCCGTCAGAATGTGTGACCCACAAAAAAATATATCGTTTTTTTAAGAATGTGTGTTCCCACCCTTACTGCTTCCCAAATGTATTAACACTTCTAAAGATGCTTTGGGGTAGTTATTTCACACTAATCTGGAGCAATTTTCTCGGGATTTAGAGTCATCATAGAGCCTGTACCACATAGGTCACCATTTCTGACGGCCGTCAGAATGTGTGACCCACGGAAAATAATTCGTTTTTTTAAGAATGTGTGGTCCCACCCTAACTGCTCCCCAAATATAATAACACTTCGAAATATGGTTTGGGGTAGTTATTTTATCATTTCACACTAATCTGGAGCAATTTCTTCGGGATTTAGAGTCATCATAGACCCAATACCACATAGGTCACCATTTCTGACGGCCGTCAGAATGTGTGACCCACAAACAAAAGGATTTAAGCATGTATGTTCCCACCCTAACTGCTTCCCAAATGTATTAAAACTTCGCAAGATGGTTGGGGTAGTTATTTTATCAATTCACACTAATCTGGAGCCATGTTTTCGGAATTAGTGTCATCATAGAGCCATTACCACATAGGTCACCATTTCTGACGGCCGTCAGAATGTGTGACCCACGGAAAATAATTCATTTTTAAAGAATGTGTGTTCCCACCCTTACTGCTTCCCAAATGTATTAATACTTCAAAAGATGGTTTGGGGTAGTTATTTTATCGTTTCACACTAATCTGGAGCATTTTTTTCGGGATTTAGAGTCATCATAGACCCTGTACCACATAGGTCACCATTTCTGACGGCCGTCAGAATGTGTGACCCACAAAAAATTATATCGTTTTTTTAAGAATGTGTGTTCCCACCCTTACTGCTTCCCAAATGTATTAACACTTCAAAAGATGGTTTGGGGTAGTTATTTTATCATTTCACACTAATCTGGAGCAATTTCTTCGGGATTTAGAGTCATCATAGACCCAATACCACATAGGTCAACATTTCTGACGGCCGTCAGAATGTGTGACCCACAAACAAAAAGATTTAAGCATGCGTGTTCCCACCCAAACTGCTTCCCATATGTATATAAAGTTCGAAAGATGCTTTGGGGTAGTTATTTCACACTAATCTGGAGCAATTTTCTCGGGATTTAGAGTCATCATAGAGCCTGTACCACATAGGTCAACATTTCTGACGGCCGTCAGAATGTGTGACCCACGGAAAATAATTCGTTTTTTAAGAATGTGTTTTCCCACCCTAACTGCTCCCCAAATATAATAACACTTCGAAATATGGTTTGGGGTAGTTATTTTATCGTTTCACACTAATCTGGAGCATTTTTTTCGGGATATAGAGTCATCATAGAGCCAATACAAATAGGTCACCATTTCTGACGGCCGTCAGAATGTGTGACCCACAAACAAAAGGATTTAAGCATGTATGTTCCCACCCTAACTGCTTCCCAAATGTATTAAAACTTCGCAAGATGGTTGGGGTAGTTATTTTCTCAATTCACACTAATCTGGAGCCATGTTTTCGGAATTAGTGTCATCATAGAGCCATTACCACATAGGTCACCATTTCTGACGGCCGTCAGAATGTGTGACCCACAAAAAAATATATCGTTTTTTTAAGAATGTGTGTTCCCACCCTTACTGCTTCCCAAATGTATTAACACTTCGAAAGATGCTTTGGGGTAGTTATTTCACACTAATCTGGAGCAATTTTCTCGGGATTTAGAGTCATCATAGAGCCTGTACCACATAGGTCAACATTTCTGACGGCCGTCAGAATGTGTGACCCACGGAAAATAATTCGTTTTTTAAGAATGTGTTTTCCCACCCTAACTGCTCCCCAAATATAATAACACTTCGAAATATGGTTTGGGGTAGTTATTTTATCGTTTCACACTAATCTGGAGCATTTTTTTCGGGATATAGAGTCATCATAGAGCCAATACAAATAGGTCACCATTTCTGACGGCCGTCAGAATGTGTGACCCACAAACAAAAGGATTTAAGCATGTATGTTCCCACCCTAACTGCTTCCCAAATGTATTAAAACTTCGCAAGATGGTTGGGGTAGTTATTTTCTCAATTCACACTAATCTGGAGCCATGTTTTCGGAATTAGTGTCATCATAGAGCCATTACCACATAGGTCACCATTTCTGACGGCCGTCAGAATGTGTGACCCACAAAAAAATATATCGTTTTTTTAAGAATGTGTGTTCCCACCCTTACTGCTTCCCAAATGTATTAACACTTCTAAAGATGCTTTGGGGTAGTTATTTCACACTAATCTGGAGCAATTTTCTCGGGATTTAGAGTCATCATAGAGCCTGTACCACATAGGTCACCATTTCTGACGGCCGTCAGAATGTGTGACCCACGGAAAATAATTCGTTTTTTTAAGAATGTGTGGTCCCACCCTAACTGCTCCCCAAATATAATAACACTTCGAAATATGGTTTGGGGTAGTTATTTTATCATTTCACACTAATCTGGAGCAATTTCTTCGGGATTTAGAGTCATCATAGACCCAATACCACATAGGTCACCATTTCTGACGGCCGTCAGAATGTGTGACCCACAAACAAAAGGATTTAAGCATGTATGTTCCCACCCTAACTGCTTCCCAAATGTATTAAAACTTCGCAAGATGGTTGGGGTAGTTATTTTATCAATTCACACTAATCTGGAGCCATGTTTTCGGAATTAGTGTCATCATAGAGCCATTACCACATAGGTCACCATTTCTGACGGCCGTCAGAATGTGTGACCCACGGAAAATAATTCATTTTTAAAGAATGTGTGTTCCCACCCTTACTGCTTCCCAAATGTATTAATACTTCAAAAGATGGTTTGGGGTAGTTATTTTATCGTTTCACACTAATCTGGAGCATTTTTTTCGGGATTTAGAGTCATCATAGACCCTGTACCACATAGGTCACCATTTCTGACGGCCGTCAGAATGTGTGACCCACAAAAAATTATATGTTTTTTTAAGAATGTGTGTTCCCACCCTTACTGCTTCCCAAATGTATTAACACTTCAAAAGATGGTTTGGGGTAGTTATTTTATCATTTCACACTAATCTGGAGCAATTTCTTCGGGATTTAGAGTCATCATAGACCCAATACCACATAGGTCAACATTTCTGACGGCCGTCAGAATGTGTGACCCACAAACAAAAAGATTTAAGCATGCGTGTTCCCACCCAAACTGCTTCCCATATGTATATAAAGTTCGAAAGATGCTTTGGGGTAGTTATTTCACACTAATCTGGAGCAATTTTCTCGGGATTTAGAGTCATCATAGAGCCTGTACCACATAGGTCAACATTTCTGACGGCCGTCAGAATGTGTGACCCACGGAAAATAATTCGTTTTTTAAGAATGTGTTTTCCCACCTTAACTGCTCCCCAAATATAATAACACTTCGAAATATGGTTTGGGGTAGTTATTTTATCGTTTCACACTAATCTGGAGCATTTTTTTCGGGATATAGAGTCATCATAGAGCCAATACAAATAGGTCACCATTTCTGACGGCCGTCAGAATGTGTGACCCACAAACAAAAGGATTTAAGCATGTATGTTCCCACCCTAACTGCTTCCCAAATGTATTAAAACTTCGCAAGATGGTTGGGGTAGTTATTTTCTCAATTCACACTAATCTGGAGCCATGTTTTCGGAATTAGTGTCATCATAGAGCCATTACCACATAGGTCACCATTTCTGACGGCCGTCAGAATGTGTGACCCACAAAAAAATATATCGTTTTTTTAAGAATGTGTGTTCCCACCCTTACTGCTTCCCAAATGTATTAACACTTCTAAAGATGCTTTGGGGTAGTTATTTCACACTAATCTGGAGCAATTTTCTCGGGATTTAGAGTCATCATAGAGCCTGTACCACATAGGTCACCATTTCTGACGGCCGTCAGAATGTGTGACCCACGGAAAATAATTCGTTTTTTTAAGAATGTGTGGTCCCACCCTAACTGCTCCCCAAATATAATAACACTTCGAAATATGGTTTGGGGTAGTTATTTTATCATTTCACACTAATCTGGAGCAATTTCTTCGGGATTTAGAGTCATCATAGACCCAATACCACATAGGTCACCATTTCTGACGGCCGTCAGAATGTGTGACCCACAAACAAAAGGATTTAAGCATGTATGTTCCCACCCTAACTGCTTCCCAAATGTATTAAAACTTCGCAAGATGGTTGGGGTAGTTATTTTATCAATTCACACTAATCTGGAGCCATGTTTTCGGAATTAGTGTCATCATAGAGCCATTACCACATAGGTCACCATTTCTGACGGCCGTCAGAATGTGTGACCCACGGAAAATAATTCATTTTTAAAGAATGTGTGTTCCCACCCTTACTGCTTCCCAAATGTATTAATACTTCAAAAGATGGTTTGGGGTAGTTATTTTATCGTTTCACACTAATCTGGAGCATTTTTTTCGGGATTTAGAGTCATCATAGACCCTGTACCACATAGGTCACCATTTCTGACGGCCGTCAGAATGTGTGACCCACAAAAAATTATATCGTTTTTTTAAGAATGTGTGTTCCCACCCTTACTGCTTCCCAAATGTATTAACACTTCAAAAGATGGTTTGGGGTAGTTATTTTATCATTTCACACTAATCTGGAGCAATTTCTTCGGGATTTAGAGTCATCATAGACCCAATACCACATAGGTCAACATTTCTGACGGCCGTCAGAATGTGTGACCCACAAACAAAAAGATTTAAGCATGCGTGTTCCCACCCAAACTGCTTCCCATATGTATATAAAGTTCGAAAGATGCTTTGGGGTAGTTATTTCACACTAATCTGGAGCAATTTTCTCGGGATTTAGAGTCATCATAGAGCCTGTACCACATAGGTCAACATTTCTGACGGCCGTCAGAATGTGTGACCCACGGAAAATAATTCGTTTTTTAAGAATGTGTTTTCCCACCCTAACTGCTCCCCAAATATAATAACACTTCGAAATATGGTTTGGGGTAGTTATTTTATCGTTTCACACTAATCTGGAGCATTTTTTTCGGGATATAGAGTCATCATAGAGCCAATACAAATAGGTCACCATTTCTGACGGCCGTCAGAATGTGTGACCCACAAACAAAAGGATTTAAGCATGTATGTTCCCACCCTAACTGCTTCCCAAATGTATTAAAACTTCGCAAGATGGTTGGGGTAGTTATTTTCTCAATTCACACTAATCTGGAGCCATGTTTTCGGAATTAGTGTCATCATAGAGCCATTACCACATAGGTCACCATTTCTGACGGCCGTCAGAATGTGTGACCCACAAAAAAATATATCGTTTTTTTAAGAATGTGTGTTCCCACCCTTACTGCTTCCCAAATGTATTAACACTTCTAAAGATGCTTTGGGGTAGTTATTTCACACTAATCTGGAGCAATTTTCTCGGGATTTAGAGTCATCATAGAGCCTGTACCACATAGGTCACCATTTCTGACGGCCGTCAGAATGTGTGACCCACGGAAAATAATTCGTTTTTTTAAGAATGTGTGGTCCCACCCTAACTGCTCCCCAAATATAATAACACTTCGAAATATGGTTTGGGGTAGTTATTTTATCATTTCACACTAATCTGGAGCAATTTCTTCGGGATTTAGAGTCATCATAGACCCAATACCACATAGGTCACCATTTATGACGGCCGTCAGAATGTGTGACCCACAAACAAAAGGATTTAAGCATGTATGTTCCCACCCTAACTGCTTCCCAAATGTATTAAAACTTCGCAAGATGGTTGGGGTAGTTATTTTATCAATTCACACTAATCTGGAGCCATGTTTTCGGAATTAGTGTCATCATAGAGCCATTACCACATAGGTCACCATTTCTGACGGCCGTCAGAATGTGTGACCCACGGAAAATAATTCATTTTTAAAGAATGTGTGTTCCCACCCTTACTGCTTCCCAAATGTATTAATACTTCAAAAGATGGTTTGGGGTAGTTATTTTATCGTTTCACACTAATCTGGAGCATTTTTTTCGGGATTTAGAGTCATCATAGACCCTGTACCACATAGGTCACCATTTCTGACGGCCGTCAGAATGTGTGACCCACAAAAAATTATATCGTTTTTTTAAGAATGTGTGTTCCCACCCTTACTGCTTCCCAAATGTATTAACACTTCAAAAGATGGTTTGGGGTAGTTATTTTATCATTTCACACTAATCTGGAGCAATTTCTTCGGGATTTAGAGTCATCATAGACCCAATACCACATAGGTCAACATTTCTGACGGCCGTCAGAATGTGTGACCCACAAACAAAAAGATTTAAGCATGCGTGTTCCCACCCAAACTGCTTCCCATATGTATATAAAGTTCGAAAGATGCTTTGGGGTAGTTATTTCACACTAATCTGGAGCAATTTTCTCGGGATTTAGAGTCATCATAGAGCCTGTACCACATAGGTCAACATTTCTGACGGCCGTCAGAATGTGTGACCCACGGAAAATAATTCGTTTTTTAAGAATGTGTTTTCCCACCCTAACTGCTCCCCAAATATAATAACACTTCGAAATATGGTTTGGGGTAGTTATTTTATCGTTTCACACTAATCTGGAGCATTTTTTTCGGGATATAGAGTCATCATAGAGCCAATACAAATAGGTCACCATTTCTGACGGCCGTCAGAATGTGTGACCCACAAACAAAAGGATTTAAGCATGTATGTTCCCACCCTAACTGCTTCCCAAATGTATTAAAACTTCGCAAGATGGTTGGGGTAGTTATTTTCTCAATTCACACTAATCTGGAGCCATGTTTTCGGAATTAGTGTCATCATAGAGCCATTACCACATAGGTCACCATTTCTGACGGCCGTCAGAATGTGTGACCCACAAAAAAATATATCGTTTTTTTAAGAATGTGTGTTCCCACCCTTACTGCTTCCCAAATGTATTAACACTTCTAAAGATGCTTTGGGGTAGTTATTTCACACTAATCTGGAGCAATTTTCTCGGGATTTAGAGTCATCATAGAGCCTGTACCACATAGGTCACCATTTCTGACGGCCGTCAGAATGTGTGACCCACGGAAAATAATTCGTTTTTTTAAGAATGTGTGGTCCCACCCTAACTGCTCCCCAAATATAATAACACTTCGAAATATGGTTTGGGGTAGTTATTTTATCATTTCACACTAATCTGGAGCAATTTCTTCGGGATTTAGAGTCATCATAGACCCAATACCACATAGGTCACCATTTCTGACGGCCGTCAGAATGTGTGACCCACAAACAAAAGGATTTAAGCATGTATGTTCCCACCCTAACTGCTTCCCAAATGTATTAAAACTTCGCAAGATGGTTGGGGTAGTTATTTTATCAATTCACACTAATCTGGAGCCATGTTTTCGGAATTAGTGTCATCATAGAGCCATTACCACATAGGTCACCATTTCTGACGGCCGTCAGAATGTGTGACCCACGGAAAATAATTCATTTTTAAAGAATGTGTGTTCCCACCCTTACTGCTTCCCAAATGTATTAATACTTCAAAAGATGGTTTGGGGTAGTTATTTTATCGTTTCACACTAATCCGGAGAATTTTTTTCGGGATTTAGAGTCGTCATAGACCCTGTACCACATAGGTCACCATTTCTGACGGCCGTCAGAATGTATGACCCATAAAAAATATATAGTTTTTTTTCTGTTTGTTCCAACCCTAACTGCTTCCCAAATGTATTAAAACTTCGGAAGATGGTTGGGGTAGTTATTTTATCAATTCACACTAATCTGGAGCAATTTCTTCGGGATTTAGAGTCATCATAGAGCCTGTACCACATAGGTCACCATTTCTGACGGCCGTCAGAATGTGTGACCCACGGAAAATAATTCGTTTTTAAGAATGTGTGTTCCCACCCTAACTGCTCCCCAAATATAATAACACTTCGAAATATGGTTCGGGGTAGTTATTTTATCGTTTCACACTAATCTGGAGCATTTATTTCGGGATTTAGAGTCATCATAGAGCCAATACCAAATAGTTCACCATTTCTGATGGCCGTCAGAATGTGTGACCCACAAACAAAAGGATTTAAGCATGTATGTTCCCACCCTAACTGCTTCCCAAATGTATTAAAACTTCGCAAGATGGTTGGGGTAGTTATTTTATCAATTCACACTAATCTGGAGCCATGTTTTCGGAATTAGTGTCATCATAGAGCCATTACCACATAGGTCACCATTTCTGACGGCCGTCAGAATGTGTGACCCACAAAAAATTATATCGTTTTTTTAAGAATGTGTGTTCCCACCCTTACTGCTTCCCAAATGTATTAACACTTCAAAAGATGGTTTGGGGTAGTTATTTTATCATTTCACACTAATCTGGAGCAATTTCTTCGGGATTTAGAGTCATCATAGACCCAATACCACATATAGGTCAACATTTCTGACGGCCGTCAGAATGTGTGACCCACAAACAAAAAGATTTAAGCATGCGTGTTCCCACCCAAACTGCTTCCCATATGTATATAAAGTTCGAAAGATGCTTTGGGGTAGTTATTTCACACTAATCTGGAGCAATTTTCTCGGGATTTAGAGTCATCATAGAGCCTGTACCACATAGGTCACCATTTCTGACGGCCGTCAGAATGTGTGACCCACGGAAAATAATTGGTTTTTTAAGAATGTGTGTTCCCATCCTAACTGCTTCTCAAATGTATTAAAACTTCGCAAGATGGTTGGGGTAGTTATTTTCTCAATTCACACTAATCTGGAGCCATGTTTTCGGAATTAGTGTCATCATAGAGCCATTACCACATAGGTCACCATTTCTGACGGCCGTCAGAATGTGTGACCCACAAAAAAATATATCGTTTTTTTAAGAATGTGTGTTCCCACCCTTACTGCTTCCCAAATGTATTAACACTTCTAAAGATGCTTTGGGGTAGTTATTTCACACTAATCTGGAGCAATTTTCTCGGGATTTAGAGTCATCATAGAGCCTGTACCACATAGGTCACCATTTCTGACGGCCGTCAGAATGTGTGACCCACGGAAAATAATTCGTTTTTTTAAGAATGTGTGGTCCCACCCTAACTGCTCCCCAAATATAATAACACTTCGAAATATGGTTTGGGGTAGTTATTTTATCATTTCACACTAATCTGGAGCAATTTCTTCGGGATTTAGAGTCATCATAGACCCAATACCACATAGGTCACCATTTCTGACGGCCGTCAGAATGTGTGACCCACAAACAAAAGGATTTAAGCATGTATGTTCCCACCCTAACTGCTTCCCAAATGTATTAAAACTTCGCAAGATGGTTGGGGTAGTTATTTTATCAATTCACGCTAATCTGGAGCCATGTTTTCGGAATTAGTGTCATCATAGAGCCATTACCACATAGGTCACCATTTCTGACGGCCGTCAGAATGTGTGACCCACGGAAAATAATTCATTTTTAAAGAATGTGTGTTCCCACCCTTACTGCTTCCCAAATGTATTAATACTTCAAAAGATGGTTTGGGGTAGTTATTTTATCGTTTCACACTAATCTGGAGCAATTTCTTCGGGATTTAGAGTCATCATAGACCCAATACCACATAGGTCACCATTTCTGACGGCCGTCAGAATGTGTGACCCACAAACAAAAGGATTTAAGCATGTATGTTCCCACCCTAACTGCTTCCCAAATGTATTAAAACTTCGCAAGATGGTTGGGGTAGTTATTTTATCAATTCACACTAATCTGGAGCCATGTTTTCGGAATTAGTGTCATCATAGAGCCATTACCACATAGGTCACCATTTCTGACGGCCGTCAGAATGTGTGACCCACGGAAAATAATTCATTTTTAAAGAATGTGTGTTCCCACCCTTACTGCTTCCCAAATGTATTAATACTTCAAAAGATGGTTTGGGGTAGTTATTTTATCGTTTCACACTAATCTGGAGCATTTTTTTCGGGATTTAGAGTCATCATAGACCCTGTACCACATAGGTCACCATTTCTGACGGCCGTCAGAATGTATGACCCATAAAAAATACATTGTTTTTTTTCTGTTTGTTCCAACCCTAACTGCTTCCCAAATGTATTAAAACTTCGGAAGATGGTTGTGGTAGTTATTTTATCAATTCACACTAATCTGGAGCCATGTTTTCGGAATTAGTGTCATCATAGAGCCATTACCACATAGGTCACCATTTCTGACGGCCGTCAGAATGTGTGACCCACGGAAAATAATTCGTTTTTTAAGAATGTGTGTTCCCACCCTAACTGCTTTCCAAATATATTAACACTTCGAAAGATGGTTTGGGGTTATTATTTTATCATTTCACACTTATCTGGAGCATTTTTTTCGGGATTTAGAGTCATCATAGAGCCAATACCACATAGGTCACCATTTCTGACGGCCGTCATAATGTATGACCCATAAAAAATATATCGTTTTTTAAGAATGTGTGTTCCCACCCTTACTGCTTCCCAAATGTATTAACACTTCAAAAGATGTTTTAAGGTAGTTATTTTATCATTTCACACTAATCTGGAGCATTTTTGGGGGGATTTAGAGTCATCATAGAGCCAATACCAATTAGGTCACCATTTCTGACGGCCGTCAGAATGTGTTACCCACAAACAAAAGGATTTAAGCATGTATTTTCCCACCCTAACTGCTTCCCAAATGTATTAAAACTTGGCAAGATGGTTTGGGGTAGTTATTTTATCATTTCACACTAATCTGGAGCAATTTCTTCTGGATTTAGAGTCATCATAGAGCCAATACCACATAGGTCACCATTTCTGACGGCCGTCAGAATGTGTGACCCACAAACAAAAAGATTTAAGCATGCGTGTTCCCACCCTAACTGCTTCCCATATGTATATAAAGTTCGAAAGATGCTTTGGGGTAGTTATTTCACACTAATCTGGAGCATTTTTTTCGGGATTTAGAGTCATCATAGAGCCTGTACCACATAGGTCACCATTTCTGACGGCCGTCAGAATGTGTGACCCACGGAAAATAATTCATTTTTTAAGAATGTGTGTTCCCACCCTAACTGCTTCCCAAATATATTAACACTTCGAAAGATGGTTTGGGGTTCTTATTTTATCATTTCACACTAATCTGGAGCATTTCTTTCGGGATTTAGAGTCATCATAGAGCCAATACCACATAGGTCACCATTTCTGACGGCCGTCAGAATGTGTGACCCACAAACAAAAGGATTTAAGCATGTGTATTCCAACCCAAACTGCTTCCCATATGTATTTAAACTTCGAAAGATGCTTTGGGATAGTTATTTCACACTAATCTGGAGCATTTTTTTTGGGATTTAGAGTCATCATAGAGCCTGTACCACATAGGTCACCATTTCTGACAGCCGTCAGAATGTGTGACCCACAAACACAAGGATTTAAGCATGTGTGTTCCCACACAAACTGCTTACCATATGTATTACAACTTCGAAAAATGGTTGGGGTAGTTATTTCATGAATTCACACAAATCTGGAGCCATGTTTTCGGAATTAGAGTCATCATAGAGCCATTACCACATAGGTCACCATTTCTGACGGCCGTCAGAATGTGTGACCCACAAACAAAAGGATTTAAGCATGCGTTTTCCCACCCTTACTGCTTCCCGTATGTATTTAAAGTTCGAACGATGCTTTTGGGTAGTTATTTCACACTAATCTGGAGCAATTTTTTTGGGATTTAGAGTCATCATAGACCCTGTACCACATAGGTCACCATTTCTGACGGCCGTCAGAATGTATGACTCATAAAAAATATGTTTTTTTTTATGTTTGTTCCAACCCTAACTGCTTCCCAAATGTATTAAAACTTCGGAAGATGGTTGGGGTAGTTATTTTATCAATTCACACTAATCTGGAGCCATGTTTTTGGAATTAGTGTCATCATAGAGCCATTACCACATAGGTCACCATTTCTGACGGCCGTCAGAATGTGTGACCCACGGAAAATAATTCATTTTTTAAGAATGTGTGTTCCCACCCTAACTGCTTCCCAAATATATTAACACTTCGAAAGATGGTTTGGGGTTCTTATTTTATCATTTCACACTAATCTGGAGCATTTTTTTCGGGATTTAGAGTCATCATAGAGCCAATACCACATAGGTCACCAATTCTGACGGCCGTCAGAATGTGTGACCCACAAACAAAAGGATTTAAGCATGTGTGTTCCCACCCAAACTGCTTCCCATATGTATTTAAACTTCGAAAGATGCTTTGGGATAGTTATTTCACACTAATCTGGAGCAATTTTTTCGGGATTTAGAGTCATCATAGAGCCTGTACCACATAGGTCACCATTTCTGACGGCCGTCAGAATGTGACCCACGAAAAATAATTCGTTTTTTTTAAGAATGTGTGTTCCCACCCTAACTGCTTCCCACATGTATTAAAACTTCGCAAGATGGTTGGGGTAGTTATTTTATCAATTCACACTAATCTGGAGCCATGTTTTCGGAATTAGTGTCATCATAGAGCCATTACCACATAGGTCACCATTTCTGACGGCCGTCAGAATGTGTGACCTACAAACAAAAGGATTTAAGCATGTATGTTCCCACCCTAACTGCTTCCCAAATGTATTTGAAAACTTCGCAAGATGGTTGGGGTAGTTATTTTATCAATTCACACTAATCTGGATCCATGTTTTCGGAACAGCCGTTAACAGTGGTCGCTTCTTTTAGCTTCGTTAGCCATTGATTCTTGCGTGCGTGTTTGTACCTACAAAGAAAAACCTTTTATCATGCATCGATTTCTGATCCCAAACCATCTACTACTGCCCCAGCGACAAGGGATATTAAACTCATACTCCAGAGCAGGCAGAGCGTGCTGGTCCGAGTGGAATCACTTCCCTGTCTTTCGGTACCAACGTTACCGCTGCTGGGTGAAGGCGAGCATGGTTTGAATCCAATGCGGCCTGTTCTGCAAACGTACCCAATGCGCATTTTCATCCAAGGTCCTAGGCATCGCTCTCAAACTTGGTTAGAATACTCAGTCAAGCTACATGCATGTTTCTGCTTCCCCTGTCGACAATTTGGAGCCATAAATGATAAAGACATCACCTTCATTGACAAAGTTTTTACTAATTGGAAAACAGCAGCGGTTTATTTTACATAGAGCTCAAAAAACTATTTTGCGCTCAAATGAATGCCCAAAAATTTTGCTCGCGCGCTGCGCGCGCTTGCAATGTGAAGGATCCTGTCCAGAATCAGATCGAACCGAGGATATGTCATGGGTTTGGGTTAAGCCCCGAATGTGTATAACGTCTGGCTCCGTGCCTGATTAACAGTCAGATCGTTAAGTAGACTCAAAAATAAGAAAATAATGGTTATATAAAGAATTATATGACCCCCTTCCGTAATCATAATGCCCCCCCAGAAATGTTCACTGCCCCCCCAGTCAAAGCATGCTGCATCCGGCCCTGCTTCTTTGACCTCTCAATCCAAATGCACTTGCTTACGAGTGTTGTGTTGCAGTTCGTTCTCCATGCAGTCATCTCGGCTCACCCTTGTGCAGTGTAGGCAGAGTAATTTGTATGGATGCGTTCACAGATAGATAATCCCGTTAGCGACTGGCGGAGAAAGCAATTAACCTCAAGAGTCCGCAAGGGAGCTGCCACGAGCGAGTGAGTGTCTCCGCACCGTTTAAATATACGCCATGGGGAATCGCTCGTTCATATTAAGACAAGCAGGTTCTCTGCTGTCAGCACTTTGAACACTTCTGTAAGAAGACAAACTCACTATCTGAACACTTCTGTAAGAAGACAAACACACTATGAGATGTATTTGTAGAAGCACATATCCTTAATCCTTCACGTACAGGTCCTCCTTAGTTTAGTCATCAGTTCCAATGTGAAAACCTTTAAAGGTCACAGGAAAAGCAAGTAAATATATAATTCTTAGTAATCAGAGAATTGGCCACATATTGGGTTTAATTATGCATAACCCTGGCCAGTGGCAGAATTCTCAGCATATCAAACATAATTATTACAAATAAAACTAATCTTTGGGTTCAAAGTGCTGATAGTAAAAATTATTACTTTGTTTCTTTGTTGACTTTTGTTTCTATTTGGCTAGAAAGTTTCCAGTGATATGCGTAGAATATATCCTCTGCTTGATGCAAAGTTTCCACGTCTAAAGTAGAAGAAGAGTCAAAGAGCAGGGGCAGTTCTGGGGTGGGCCTGCCTACAATGCAGTGAGTAAAACTACATGACAACAATAGTGTTTAATGTAACTGGCCCCTCTAACAGTACAACTGGCCCCAGCTTGGTCCCCCAGTTGAAATGGTTTAGAATCTCCACTGTCAAAGAGGAGAGGCAGGCATGGTTTTGCTGTTGGCGTATTTGTCTGGGTTTGCCAACAGGGACAGCCAGTCTCAGCCTGTGTTTGTGGTTGCTGACCTGCTTGGCCATTCTGGCATGCATCACTAACCTCTCTAATGAGAACCCAAACCGACAGAGAGAGCTGCACAGATGGAGAGGGAAAGTAGTGGACGAATGGTGAGGTGTATGAGGTGTGGAGAGAAGTGTGCAGAGGACGGTGGGTTAAAAGCAAGTAGTGACCATGGCACTGAAAACCTCCCATTAAACATTTATGGGCTAGGGTTTGAGGTAAACCTAAGTAAGAAAATGCTACACTCATGCCACTTGCTCTTTTCAAACACACACACACACACACACACCGACCCTCCCTCTCCAATCACAGTGTAATAGCTTGTTAATTGGTGAGCCATTAGTTCTCGTTAACAGATGAGTGGGTGCAGTAATTATCAGAGCTGCAGAACATGAATTTAAAAGTTCACGAACAGGGAGGCTACAAGGAATGTGTCCCAGCCAACTAACTGAGAAGAGGCAGTGCAGCAGAGGATCCTACTCTGAGAAGTAACTTGGCACGGCTTTTCACTCCCCTTCATTCTAGTGATCTTTTAATGGATGTGTAGACAATGATCCCTGTTAATGGATAGCAATAATATTACCTAACTAACACCGTATTGTCACATGTTTGAACAGGAATCACCATGGCCAAGCCAACCGTCCATTTACAACCAAGACAACAACGTAACAAGATGTCATAATACAGTTACGGACCATAATGAGGTTGTTTGGAAATGGTTGAGACTTTTTGAGATTGAAGTAAAGCACCCCTCATGGATTAACATTAAAAGAGGGGGAGAGCTTGTTTTCACATACGCTTTTGATTAGATGAAGCCTTTTTATGGCTTTGTCCTTTTTAAAGTAAACATTTGAGTAAAAAAGGGGCCAGGATTGGGTTGGGAGTGGGTTTTCTAAGATTACAAATCACTGTGACGTATCTATTAGTTAAAGTGTGTCTGTAGATGATGTTACCTCTAATAATTTGGTTTAATGTGAGGCTTCCCTACTGCTACTACTTATAGTAATGGTATATTATAGTAATTTAACCAGTCAACACCTAGGGGATTTAAATAAAAGGAAATTGCTTTTAACAACTCCACATAGGCCTCTTTTGAAGTGTTCAGAGGAGCTGTTCATCGTGCTATTTGACATGGACAAGGAGACTGTCTGGCTCTTTGTGTTTGAGGTTTTAAAAAGACAAGCACAAAGATTAAAAAGTCAAAACAAGCACAAAGATTTAAGTCACTGAAATATAAATACTTCCTTGCCTCAAGAATTGTGGTGGGAGCAGAATAGTAGTTGATTGTACATGCACAGATTCCCTCCCCCCCCTCACTGTCTTTCCCTATCTCACTTTTTCTATCCCAGCTCTCTCTCTCTCACACATACTCACACTCATACTGGTACCCACACTCACACACTGACTGCCTTTGATATTTTTCCTCATGTGCTGTGGGTCTCTTGATCTACAACTCAGAGACATCTGGAACAGTCATCTATTCAAACACCTGTTTTCAATTCTGGTCTCAGACAGACACTTTTTATTTCTCACAATCAGAGTTTTCTCTTAGAATAAGACTCAGCAATGTTTAGACAAAGGGCTTGTCTAGCTCAGTGTAAAATGTATGAACATGGTTAACCCTTAGCTGTCAGGAAGATACATTTTTTACATGTATGGTAGTATTTAATTAGCTTGTTTGGCATCGATCACTTGTTTTTAGATAGGGTTAGTATGGTGTATGAGTCATTAGTAGTATTGAAATTTTTAAGATGAAGCCTGTGGAAAATAACAGGCATTTGGATGCATTTGTTGCTATGATGACATAATGACGGTTGTCTGTTACAAAGCCAGCAACATGTCCATCCACAACTGGCATTTGGTCAAAAGTCAGGCCGGCTTAACTTGAAAGAAATAATCAAGCCAAAGGCCATTCAAAAATGAATGCATTCGGAAAAAGAGAGAAGGAGTTTGCAACTGATAAAATAGATGTGCATTTTATTTGGCGTAGAAAAAAATGAATACACTCGTTGTTCAACAGTAATTTTGGGTAAAATAAATCGTACTTGCATGGTGAAAATACTTCACAAGGATTTCAGTGACTGTTATGCTGCCAACTCTCTGTAACCATTCATTTTTCCTAATTGTTTGAACTCACACAGAAGCAATTAGGAACTCTATGCATGGCTACTTTCACAGGGTAACTGCAATGAGAGGAGAATAACAAACCATTATGTGCATAAACAAAAGATATAAATATCACAAAATATATCCATACAGTGCCATGTCTTTTGTGGCTATATACTGTATACTATATGAATAAATATTAAACAAAATGCATTGACTGGAATACATAGAAAGATATATATTTTCACTTTTTTTGACCAATTCATTTTCTTTTTGTGTAATATTTTGAGACAGAAATACAGTTACTGTATTATTGTTGTTAACAGAAAATTCAATAAGTTATCAGCAAAATAAATTCAAATACCTGCTTTTTGAACTTTTAATACATAAACACACTATAGTATACACAAACATACAAGGGAACCAGTACATATCCATGTGCAGGACTCAATGGAATTAGATATAACATAAATGGATTCCATCCCATCCACACACCCACACCCACACCCATACTTACACACACACACACACACACACAGACACACACACACACACACACACACACACACACACACACACACACACACACACACACACACACACACACACACACACACACACACACAGTCTCAAGAACAATTGGTCACTGCTCAACCAGCCGAAGTACTAGCAAAAGCAGTACTTGGTTTTCACGTGTTTAAAGTGATTATGTGTGATAATTGTATATTACCTATAACCGGGTTCTCATCAAAAATAGTTAATTTTTTTAACATAAAATAAAGAAACTTTTCCAAATAGTTCACTACTGAAATACCTGCACAGTTTGATCAACTGTAATTTGAAGTTGTGCAAATTAAACAAAACGAACACCGTGACAAAAGCACCAAAGAGTTGCTCGTCTTGGATCACAAAGCAACCCAGAGGATGGATATGTTAGTGCCTCCCTCGTGGGTGATCTGGTTGACACGCCCGCGAACACAGTCCAGGGTCACGTAGATGGACGTGCCGTTCTGGACCTCAAAAGAAGCCCTCAGGCCAACGCTTCCCCACTCGCTGCCTTCGGGCATGTGTCCGGAAACCTGCTGAGCCACAGGACTCGCCTGCAGACCCTCTTTGCCCTGCCGGTGCAGGGTCAGCTTCACCACGTTGCAGGAGTGGATCAGTTTCAAGTTGAGGGCAACGTTTGCCGTTCCGGCATCCCGGAACACAAAGTTCTTGCGGCTGTGCGGTTCTCCGGAGCGGTCCAGACCGATCTGCTTGGAGTCCGAACTCACCTGCTGGAAGAAGAGGGGTTTGTTCCGTACTGCCCCGGAGGGCAGGCCACTCCTGGAGACGGTGGCGGTCAGAGCGGAGGATACGGCCGATGGGACCCAGATCACGCTGAGCATGCTGATCCCTGTGCTGTCCCCGAAGTAGCGGATGTTACACTGGGATGGGGACGTGATCTCAAAGCTGAGCGTGTCTCCACCGTCGACCCTTGCGGCCCCAGACAGGGTGATGGACGTGTCCCTGTAGTTAACGCCACTCTTGAAAGTGCGCATCACCTCTTGGTTGGTCCCGTTGCGGTTGGCGTAGGCGATCAGGGAGAAGCCCTCGCGGACGCAGGTGTGGCCCATGGAGTACAGTGCCTGCTGCAGGACAAACTTCACCACCCCGCGCTCTGTGAAGCGGACCCCGCGGCCGTCGTGAGCCAGCCCCACCATGTAGGGATCAGATACGGTGGAGATGCGGAACGCCGGGCGGTAGTTGGTCTGGTAGTGGGCCGACATCGACATCTGCGCCGTCATGGCCACAGCCCCCGTGTCGTGGGACAGCCAGAGCAAGCTGAAGGAGATCCCGTTGAGATCATACCCGTGGACGTCCTTGCTCTGGTTACAGTGCTCGTTTGGGCTCTTGAGGACGAGCGTGAGGGTGTGGTTGGGCTCCACCTCCGCGCCACCGCTGACGCTAACCCCTTGGAAGAACTTCCCCTCGGGCTGCTCTATCCGCACCCCACTGAGGTCGTGACCCTCCTCCTCCAGGCTGCTGTTGAGCCGTAGGCCCACCTGGAGGAAGTTCCTGCAGCTGTGCTTCAGGGCAAAGTTATGGTCCAGCCACACCAAGCCATGCTGCTGGAAGTTCAGACGTCCCGCCTGGTTGGACAGGAGGTTAGTCGTATCCTTGCTGCGGACGCTGAGCTGCAGGCCGGCGAAAATGCTGCTGCTGCTGGGAGATGTGGCGGACGGAAGGCCCACCGCAGCCCCCCAGGCCTGGGAGAGACGGTTCTCTGAGAGGAGGAGGCCGCAGACGGCATCACTGATGGCCGTGCAGGGGAGGGTCACGAGGCCTCCGTCGCAGTCAGAACATGCCTGGCATTCTTCTAGTTCCTGGTTGTAGAAGTAGTCGTGGCCGCAGATTCCAGAGACGGCTTCTCTCTCTGAGAGCCCCAGACATCTGAACCCTCCTGCACACATTTGCAGGGATGGAATAGACAGGGAAAGGTCAAGGGGGACAGGAAGCCTCTGAATTTCTTGGAAAACTATGAATCTTTCTGATTGGTCTTACCTGGAGTGTTAAGGCACTTCACTCGCTCTCCACAAATGTTTGGCAATTCAAGGCATTCGTCTCTGTCCTGTGAATCAAATGTTTTTTTGTTTGTTCTTTAATGATTTATTCATACAAATACACTGAATAGTGATATTGACGGATAAACGGATTTCATTATCAGACGTTAGCTACCTGACATATTCGATCTGCGTTGGGTGAGCACTGGGATACCAGGAAGAACCCAGGTGGACACATGGAGCACTTCTCACACTGGGGTGGATCCCTCTGGAAGTCACAGTACTCCTCCGAGCCACAAGGGGCAGTGCAACCCAGGAGAGGCTGAGGAAAATGGGGTTCGCCAACCACGTCCATCACCTTAGCGTCCAGATTCATTTTGTGGACGGCGTAGGACTTCTGCAAGTGGCTCCTAGCCTGGCTTTGGAGTCCCGCCAGGTGGCTCTCAAAGTAGCTCTGGAGCTCCCCCTGTAGGCCTTGGAAGGAGACCTGTTTGACCGTGTCTGAGAGGAGGCCGTACTGGGCCTTCACCACGTCCATCTGCTCGTACATGCGCCTCTGCTGCTCCAGGATCTCGCGCTGCTGGGCCAGTAGCGCCCCCTGCTGGTCAGCTAGCTGCTGCTGCAGATCGCGGATGATGGTCTGCTGGGCGCGGAGGGCCTCCACCAGCTTCTCCTGCCCCTTGGCCAGCTGTAGGTGGAGGATGAGGGCATCCTCTGAGGGCACCTCGTTCTCGCCTGATGGGTAGGGAAGCAAAGGGGTCACAGTTTTGGAAGGTGGAGATTTGTTATATAACTGGAATACATGTCAACACTTAAGAGGCCACTTTAAGATTGAAGTGAATGTGGGCCAAGTGGGATGACTGTTGGGGTTAGGGTTGGTGTTGGTATAGTAGGTTATTGTAAAAACAAAACAATAACTAAACACATTTTTTATGAATAAAATTACCCAATCTTTTTGTTATTAAAACAGTTCTAGGTTTTTGATAATACTGGCAGGCACAACATCTAAAGGCATAAGGGCCTCTATCTTGGCAGTAAAAAAAAGGATTCCCATGTATGGACTGACATCAAACATTTAACATATTCTAGAAGGTTGGTTGCCAGATATTTTTTTCAGATTTCTGAACCTACGGCCTTGAATGCAGATGCTGATATTGATTTTGGGCTTGACATTTCTCTGTTGCTTATTAAAAGCTATACATGTTTTTTTTACACATAAATAGGCATCTGAGTCAAATAGGCTATTCTGGATATGGTGAGTCCTTAAATAGCAAAGACTTAAATGATCCATAATACAACAATTCATGATTAATGCATCTACTAGCAACCATTGAATTATGGTCACATCAAGAAATACATTTTCATTGAAAGACAACTACACTTTACAAGTCTAACCACTGTTAACACAAACAATGCATAAAGAGACTCAGGATGATCACAGTCCACTGACTAACCTGGTTTAATATCACAAGTGAGCTGCACCCCCAAAGGCGCGCCGCCAAGTTCCGATGCAGGATATCCAAACTCCGGAAATTCTCCCAGAAATTGAGCGGCTCTGTCCTGCATATGGACCAGAGAAGGCTGACTAGCATCCGCGGCATCCTCAGAACTAGCCAGACATCCCTCTCCCACACAAGCCTTTGGTCGGGGCTTTGGCCGTATCCTCAATGGCAATTTACATTCGATCCCCTTACAGTCTCGGGTATCGTTAATGGTTTGAAGTTGTCTCTGAGGAGTAATGCAATCCGCTCCCGTACATTCTGGAGAGAGAACTTCAGGCGCCCGCGTCCTTGCGTTTTCCCTTGTGTTGTCGCTGTGGCGCACACGGTGGGGATGAACGACCGTGTAGTCAGTAACAGCTCTGAACTGAGAGCTCACGTCGGCTTGTTGATGAATGGGCACTATGTGTGCTGACCTGCCTTGAGTTGTAGGGTTATATTGTCGAGGCGGTCTGGATGATCTCCCCCCCGGGCAATGAGTCCCGACGCAGGGTCTGGGATCTCCGGTGTCTGAGCCGATGCAGTGGGTTCCTCGACAAATCTCAGCGACAGCTCTTACAGTGTCATTCAGAGATAAACAGTACAGAAACAACCAAAGCACTGGTCTGGACAGTCCCATTTTGCATTTGTTTATGTCCCTCTAAAAATGTAAAAGAAAAACTTAAAATAAATGGAATGACCATTGCTCAAAAAAACTGTAGTTTACAAAACAGGCAATGTTCTACATAACTACCAAATTATCTTGTCAACTTCAAACGAACCGTATTTTTTAAACAGTTTTTGCATAGCAAAATAACATCTACATCAGGACAACGAAGTAGTGTACTGTACCTGGTATTTGGTTAGATCGGCCTTTCGGGATGTCAGCAAACAATAAAAACACAAGGCGCATGCATCTCTTCTCTTTTCTCTCACTCCATTCCGGACTCCGAGGGATTCTGGACTAGAATGTCAGTATGTTGCATTCCAAAGACTTAATTAGCATCAGGTTTCCCCAGCCGCAAATTAACCCTTCCCTTTCCCCTTCTCTCCTGCATGGCTGCCTGGTTCCTCTCCTTTTGATGTCCCTTTCCGCCACTATATATTTTGCTGTGAACACTTTCAAAACATCACACATGTATAGTTGAGATCAAAAACCAAGAGGCAATGGAAAACCGTGGCAAAAATATCTATACGTTTTTATTGATTGGCAAGTTTAATTTGGTCTTGTGTTGACAGTGGGTTGACCTTGTGGTCAGGGGCGCTATTCAAAATGTCATAAGATTTTGGTTCAGGCTGTCCTAGATGTTGAGACAGCTGTTGTCTCGTGGAGTCTGTCATGTGAAACTAACCATGACAACCCTGACCGTCCATAGCTGCAGACAACTCTTTTGTTGTGGCCGTGTCTGGTGAAAGGAATGTTAAACCTCTTTTTTAAGAGGTTTTCTTAAACTGTTATAGCCATTATCACCCCATCATCATAAAACGTTAACATTTCGTGAGGTGAGGTGTGGACTAACTCAAAGCTTTAGTAGAATAACACAGTGGAGACTAATAGTTTTAGAACATGCCCTACCTTTCATTTAATGGTCACACCTTACCAGATGGCCTCCTGCAGTTATTTGAAACCTGGTATAAAAAAAAGAAAATCAGTCTCTTTCCTATGTTGAGGCAAGACTGCTTTTAGTCAAAGACAGCTTTGTCAATGTTTTTTATTTTCTCCTCTTGGAAGTGCCATTAGATTGAATCAAATTTGTGTTTAACCGATCTGCTTTGATGTATAGGATTTTGTTTCCTGTCCCTAGAGCAGCTTCCACTAAAACCAAAGAAATATGTTTTATTTCTGGCTGAGTTTTAGATACATGGCAATGGGTTGGTATGAAATTACTTCACACTATCCCTTCACTGCTATACTCAACCAAAGTGAGCTTCCAATCAGCCTATTCATTTGGAAAGAGCCCTCTAAATCGTCAACGTGTTAGCGTTTAGCAGCAGTATGGCATTGGTGGGGGCGGCCAAAGGCATCCATCTGTTTGTCAACCTCGGGCAGAGGAAATGAGGGTGGTTGGGGCCCTGCCCTCCCTGTGGACATCTCATGAAAGGCTCCTGGACTCGTTCAGAGCTGTTTGGTTTCTCCGAGGGGTTCAACTCCGCAGTGTGTTGACAGCCTCCTGTCTCAGAGAGGGTGGTCTGAATTCCCTGTAGTCTTTAAAGCAGGTCATCAGGGAAAATAGCTCACAGTAGTACAACCATAGTGGTAAAAATAACTATTTAATAGACATAATATACTGGGAATATGATTTTTCTACCTCTTCCAATGGTTGGGAATGTGATAACTGAAATGTGTTTAAATTGTGTGTATGTATTTCAGATTGATTAGACTATAATCTAAACCACCAGGTTGACTGTCATTTGAGTAAGTCAAGGGCATGTTCATTACATGTTGGCTGTTTTGTGCTATCTTTAATACTGTAGTTATATTACACATTGTAAGTGTTTCGTTTTGATAAATGGTGGTGACCTTTGTTGTAGTCACCGAGGATAGAGAATAATCTATCACTGAGCTAATCTCAGTATGACCTCCCAGGTTGAATCAAGGATACATGCAAATAAACAGATATGCGTGTCTGTTGGGTGAGATAAGACCTGGGTCTATTCTATTCTCTTGACCCCGCCTTAAATATATCTGATCCTTGCGGGGCGGTAGTTCCTCAAATCATTAGACGTCATCTGTTATTAACAGATAATACAAATGTCCCTTTTTTCCAGTTACATTGAACACTGTGTGTGATGTTTCTGAGGACATTCATTTTCTTCAGAATGTTCACATCCAGCCCCAATAATAACATTCAGAGGTGATTCCTCTTTGACATAGACAGGTGGTGGTGGCCGTTTTAAAACCTCAGTTCCTTCGTGTTGCAACTATTTATCTGACTGAATGGACAAATGCATATTGCTCACTTGATGTATCCAGTGATTGGCTCAGCAGAGTGAATAATTAACCTACTTTCTCACCGTGGTTCAAGTGAGTGGGTTGCTGGTGACTCAGGGTTACGAGGTGTCCCTCCTGCTGGGTGAACACACAATCTCGTGGGTCTGAATCCAACTCAGCCAGAGGAAGCTGAAGTTCCATCCTGTAGTGCTGTGCATTACTCAGCGCGCCAACCCTCTACTGCCTCCTGCAGTTTTACTCTGGTATTACTACTTGGCATGAGTGGCATCATGATGTCAGTCCCTCACACCCTGTACGTCACTATGAATACAAGCTTTTGGAAAAACAAGCAACAACAGAATATTTCCAGTGAAACCCTTGTCAGATCAACATTTGTGAACCGGTCGACCTTTCTGTTATAAAACGTATTCAGTCTGCTGATTTGAGATCTGACAGGCATTGCAACACCTCATTGCATGCTCCCAGTTCCTTGGTAGATAAGGAGGTGGCAATGTGCAAACCTGTGCTGTTGGGAAAGCATTGAACACCAGCTGGAATGCAATGACAGGTTCAGACCTGAACTTCCGCATGAAGCAGGAAGCCGTTAGTCAGATACACTCAGCACACCCAACTCTGCACATGGGAGTGGTGTGGTGTTCGACTTTATTGTAATAAAAAAACAACAACTACTAAATACACAAAGAAAGCTACCGATACAGCTAGTGTTCATGAACCTGTTATCCTTGAATCAATAAGTGAAGAAGAATTTGAAGATCTGTCAAAGGTGAGTTAAGCTTGTCTTGTTGTGGTTCTAATGGAGTTCTTGGTGTCTGAAAATGTAACGGTTGAGCTCCCAAACACAGTGATGTAAACGTGATCCACATCATTGAAAGTGTTTTGTAAATTTCTTCAGGTTATGTACAAATTGTTGATTACTGTTGATAAACATGCCGGTGTCGTGTTTACTTTGCTGAATACAGAACTCAGCAAGGAATGTACGCGAAGGGAACTTTCTGAAGTGTTTTTCAGATTGATCAGAATTGTCCTAATGCAGGAAAACAGTTTTTTACAATATTCCAGAATACTGTAATGTCAGTAGCTCCTTTTGCGTCACTTTGGTTGACAATTTAAATCAAGACTTGACCTGTTTTAATCTATTTTTTTGCTGTTGCAAAGCCCCAGTGTGTTGCGTGTGTGGTTCTAGATAGATGCTTTCAGTGAGTCATTTGTCACACTTGACTCTGAGCCTTGAGATTTGTGTGAATCATGTAATTTGAGTGCCCTCATTTCAAGTTGCAAATGTCATAGCTGGCAAGATTTCTGCGTAATGTTCCACTGTGTGTGACAGTTTTAGTATAGCAAGATTTGATTGACAGGGGCCTCAGTAATAGAAGGCCGGACAACTTGAATTCATTAAGGAAGGTGATGGACCTGACTTACAACTGTTCAGTGGAAAACTTCTAAATGCATTTTTCCATAAAGAATGTTGTCAGCTTGACGGCTTGGGTTGTTTGATATAATTACTGTATACATAATTACTGTTATACATATTACACTACGATGAGGTTAGGTTACCCAACTGTGCACAGAAGATGGTTGATGGATGTGTCCAAAAGTTTTGATGGGTCATTTTAACCACATTTGCATTTTTGGCACTGGAAATTACAGTTCTTATAGGTTTTCAGGCTCTAATTCATATGCATGCAGTGTTTGGTTTGTAACATGAATTCATGCAAAGCTAAATATGGTGTACCCAGGCCATCGACATGTTGTTTACAATATTTGAGATCTATAATTATTACACTGAACTCTATATTTAATAATGGAAGAGACGTAGGTGGATGGTGAGGATGTTCACCTAGAGGTATGTTGTATTATCTGGGTTATGACCACTTAAAGCTCCATTCTGGATTTCCATTTTCTTGCCAGTGCTTTTTTTCAAAGCACAAGTTCCATATATGGATTTTCCAGACAGAATCAAAGTAGACGTAGCAAATTTTAAGATGGTTTTCAGAAAGGTTTTCTGAAAAAAGGAAAATAAAACTGGCTTTGCTTGCTTTCCACATCCACAAGGATTAACAACTGAAACAATAATCATGCTTGTGTATATCTGTGGAGGTCTTCAAAATGTTTTGACAGTACTTGCAAGAGTCTTTACATGACATTCAGATTGTGCAGAAAGAACAAAATGGCAGTATTCTGTTTTGATCAAAGAATACTAAAGAAGATAAGAGAAGATAGATGGTGATCACGAAACAGAGAGGCCCAACTGCAGTCTTTCCATGGCAACCATGTTTAATTTTGCCTTGTGTGAAGCTTTTTTTTCAGTACCTAGAAATGTGCCTCGCAAATGTAATGCATTATCATTTCAACTGATGCAAGTTGAGCATCCTCAGCATCCTCCCTTGTAGATGCCTTATCGGTCATGCTTGTCCCCTAATTCCAACCAGGAATAAATCAACTAGCTCTATGGTATATTAACCTTTTTTTTTTACCAATGTTCTTTACAAAAAGACATAAGAAAAGCAATGTTATAAAGCTTCTAGATCCAGTGATCCTTTAAAATAAACGTTAAAATACACACTAAATATACAATAACACCATACTGCTTTGGTCTCTGCTGAGAAAAGGCGGTCCTTGGTTAGATTCAGTTCTTGTGAACACACCAGATTCAAGTTCCGCACTTGACTGTTTGCGTTTGTTTACATTCGCTTTTCAAACCCCTGCCTGGCAAAGTGTGGAGCTCAAAGTACAGCTTGTGCAAATGCTACCGGCAGTCGCACACAATTTGCTCCTTCCAATACAATTATGCTATGCAGCACCTTAATGCAAGACCAAGGACAAAGTAATGTATCCCTTGATGTGAAAGTGGTTGATCATCACACTTCACATTGAACAACTATGTTGCACTAGTTGAAGCCTTTATTTAATTTCTCTGTACCTGCTCTAATTCTAGTTCTGTTACGTAACAGAGGTATATTTTGTAAAGATGCCACGTATCAAGGTCTACCGTCAGTGAGTAACTTTATACTGCTCACGATGGGATAGTCATGTTTTCAGTTAGCTATTTTTCAATTGGGAGACCAAGGCTTTTAAAACACCATAAGTGCCTGCCAAGCAAGCAGTATTTGGGTATAAGGAGATTGCATGTCACCATTTCCTGAAACCTTCAACCCTGCTTTCAACACCGCAACAAGAAGGAAGTTGCCCTTAAACCACTTCCTGTATTTCAGGGCGCAGTAAAAAGACACCTTCATCAAGGGAATGTCTGTGTGAAGTCATATGTACATGCATCCATATGCTTACCCCACCCAACCCCCCTCACTATAACCCCACCCCACCCCTTTTATACACACTCCACCTGCCACCCCCTCCACCACCCTCCCCACACACACAGTGGTTAACAGTTGATCTCAAAATACATATCTACAGTTGAGGCACACATTTCATACCAAGCTTAAAATAGGGTAAACTTCAGAATGTAGAGCAGCCAGACTGTCAGAGTGAGAGAGCTATATTCAACAACAGAGAAGGAGGAGTAGGAATAACAGGAGAAAGTACCACAAGTCATATATGAGGCTGAGGTGGTTCTTATTTGAACAGTTAGTCCAGTGGATAAACAAAGCAGTTAACTGGAACTGAGATTTGAGAGAACCAGCACACACTGGGGTCTTCTGTTCAAAATCTTGTTGAGCTGCCATCACATAAAGCCTAGTAATGCTACTCGATTCAGTCATGAGATTAAAATAGCTACAGTGAATATCTACAGTACTAATTTATGCAAAATAAATTCCTTAAAGTGAGTCGTGTTCAGATTAGAAGGTTAGAAGGTTAGTTGTCATATAACCTTCAACAGCAGCCTGATGTCTGCTCAAAGCCATCCGAACATGGCACAGCTAGGATAGGGTTTACATTTATGAGTGATGGCATAGACTCCAAGAATATGTACTGATTAGTGTGATTTCTGTTTGCTATGTTAATGTGGCATGCATAACTATTGACTGGACTCGGGTGACAGACATCTATAAAACCTATACTTCGAATTAGTACATTAAACTTACATTAAGTCTGACTGTTTAGATGGATCAGCTGAGAAGTTTGTTTTTACCCCTTCGCGGACTCAAGTAGTTCTCTTTTTGAATATTTTGTTAAGCATTGCAAGTCTTGACAGAATGGAGGCCTGAAGTTATGCATACCATACTTTTTTTTTCAGTCTGTGCTTGAGAGGTTGTGCAATAATGTCTAACTTAGCACTACGGGTAACATAAAACCAACCAATGTTTTGGGGACACAAGTATGTGTTATGTTATCATCAAGCTATAAATCTCCAACTGTGAGCTGAATAATGAAATAGTGAGTGCATATGTTTGTACCAATGTGTGTATCGACCTCAATTCCCCCAAAATAAGAGAATTTGCCAATTCTCTACAATCTTTGGTTATGTGTAACGACATCCATATGTAGTCAATACTAAGTGTTGTTGTTATTACATCCATAGAAGACTAATTGTGACCATAATGATGACCTGTGATAAGTGATTTGTTGCTCTACGTGTAATTACAAGGTAAAACTGCTGATTGAGCCTCACTCTTTCTCTCCAGATGGATGACATTGATGCCATGTTCAGTGACCTGCTGGGAGAGATGGATCTGCTCACCCAGGTTAGTTAACACAATCTCTCAATTCATTCACTTCCAGCAACAATTGTTCAAATGTAATATTACAATATTACACTGGTCTAGTATTGATTTAGTTACAGTTACTACCAGGACCCCGCTGGTAGTAACTGTGGACAGCATTGTTACATTCAAGATAAAAGGCCTTGCAAAAAGGAAAAAAAGTCAGTTATTCGCAGACTCAAAATGCTTAACATGCTAAATGTGCTGTCACTATGTTGGGGAAAACTGCACAAGACTATTTCTATTTCTTAATGAATAATTCAAACAAGATTAGAAAAGCCACCAGTAAAAGTGTTTTTCAGAATCATGTCAATAGCTCTAAAACACAGCATCTATCAGTGAGCCTCTCGTAGCTGGCCAGCACCAGAACAGTGGGAGAAACACTTGGTGGTTATCTCAAAAATGTAAATTACACTCCTCTTTTAAGAGAGGGGGTCAAAAGGCAAACCCATAAACATGAAACCCATAACTTCAAAGGATTATCATGGAGGGAAGTAATGTTTCCGCTATGCACCTTTCTGTTGCTGTACATAATATTGAATGTCAGACTATTGTTTAGTAAAGAATGTAACTTTTTTATTGTTGTTTTTTTCCCCACTTCTTATATAAGAGCATGCGGTTGTGTTGTTGAACGCTGAATTTTTCTGTCTCGTTTTTTCTCCACACAGAGTCTTGGGGTTGAAGCAGAGCCCCAAAAACCTCCCCCTAGCTCAAGCAAACAAGCTAATTTCTCTGTCGGCTTTGCGGACGTTCACGGTAAACCTCATTCCCTGGTCATTACACTGTGTCAGTGTGCTGTTGAAAAGTGGCCAGAATTGTGCAACTTTCCTTTGAATTTTTGTAAGGCATCAACTGTTTTCTACCAGTGAACCAATTTGGGTCAGTTTGCTATGAATTACCTGGAAAATTACAGTAGATTAAGATTGAAGATGGGGAAGAAACAATGCTGAAAAGTAGGAAAAGGAACCCATTCTCAACAGTCTACTGGCTACTGATCATGCTCTTAATTTCAGACAAAGATCAATCTGCCAGCCAATTATACAGACTCCCCCCATTTCCCAAACCAAGCAGTTTTGAAGAGTAGTTGAGTCATGGCACACAGACGTTAAAGTGTTAATTGTTCCTTTTTTCACACCCCTTTCTACCTTGATCGCAGAGTCCCTGAATGAACTAGAGGACACAGACTTGGACGCCCTGATGTCTGGTTTGATGGCTGAAATCAATGCCACCGAGAAGAAAATGTTATCTGAAAAAAAGGAGCCGAAGGAGACCAAACCTGCCCCATCACATCTGCCCCCCGCCCCGCAGGGTCTTAGCTCCTACCCTGTTCCCTCCCAGGCCGTCCCCCCCTCCCCAGAGAGCAGCTTTACTGTTAGCACCCCCATCGCCACCCCCTCATCTCTCTCCCCACGTCCACCCCCCCACAGCACTAAGCCATCAATGGTGAGTCATTTGGAGGTTCAATACAGCCAACAGCCATATTGAGTTCATGACTCGAAAAAGGGTCTTTGCACTCAGTGTGGCTTGACACAAATGACATATTTCTGGACTTTCTTTCCTTGTGATTTCTGAAGGAAGACATCGAGGCACAGATCAAAGCAGACAAAATCAAGCTGGCGTTGGAAAAGCTCAAGGAAGCCAAAGTTAAAAAGGTAAGCTACTGTACAAAAGCGCCCAGGCTCACTGCTCACTCACTGACGCAGTGTCACAAGCAGAGAGGATGTGACCAATCAAGGTGTGACATGGGGAGATGGGGATGGTGGAGGGCAGCAGCAGAACAATAATACAACAACTAGGAGTGAGTGTAGGAGTATCTGTGCGGCCTTATAATGTTGCCTTATCGGACGTGGGCCAATCGGTGAGGTGTAGAGTCCCATGCCTGAACTAGGTTTCACTCATATGCTGCTTCAGAATGGAATGTGGGTAAGACCTCAAAGAAAGTCTTATAAAAATTATGTTACCACTCTCTAATTGAAAAAAACATTGTCACATCTATGACAATGAAAGGGTTCCCAAAATAATACCAGCAAAAAAATATTAAATATGAGAGATTAAATGGTATTTTCATGTTTGTGTGTGTGCACTTGTTGCAGTGAGATGTTGGTAATAAAGTGTGAAAAAGTCCAAGCCTATATACTGCTATACAGCTGGGGGGTCAGAGATGTGGGTGGGGGGGATGGAAGGGGGGGGGGGTGGAAGATGTGAGTGTGAGATGGGTGTGTGTGTGTGTGGGATCATAGTATTTGCTGCATGCTACAATTGGATTCAAGTCAATGCGATTCAGTAGCATGAAACATGATTTGAATTATTTTACACAATACTAATACACTATTATTGTAGGTTTTATTCACAGTATTTATGTGTTGTTGACCTTTCAGTTATTTATGATGATTTGGCAACATTTACTATTTATTTCTCTGTTTAAACCACCCAGAATTACTACCGGGTCAAATTTGACCCACAACACCAGAGATGTAACTTTTTTAAATAGGTATAAAAAAAAAGAAAACTGATAACATTGTGTTTGATTGTATTCAGTAGACCACCGTGGAGGCATTAATGAAGCCTTATTTTGATCAGAAAACAATTTAAAGTGTTTTTCATGCATCTAAACTTAACAAAGGGTCAAATTTGACCCGAATACAATAGGAGGGCTGGTACATTCAATCACCAAAAAGCTAAATGGATAGGAATTAGTTTTTGAATGCTGAGAAAGCAGGCTCTTTGTGTCACGCACATGCACACACACACAATCCCCTGGTCAGTTTAATCAAAACATCAATCCAAGAAGGGGACACAGACCAGATGCGGAGCAGAGAGAAGAGTTTCGTTCTCAATGGTTTGTGGCATAGTTCTCTGTGGTCTGAGGTATATTCCAACATGCCCTGGAATGAAAATGAAAGCACACACGGCTGACAGCTTATTTCCGGCACAAATCCACTGTTTGAAACACAACTCTCTTCAAAACGATAAACATTTTGAACATGTGATACAATAATTTGTTCATTCTGCTTCCCCCTATGGTAGACAGTTGTCTTTTGTTTTTGCTGTGAGACTAAGCCAGGGTGAAAGCTGACTTCAAAAAGACAAATATTTTCTATGTCAAGCCTTTCGTTAAATTATCATGTATTATTATATTACCTTCCATTTGCTAACATCCCTTGTGAAGCTCAGGGGCTTCCTCAGACACGATCTAGTAGCAGATGACAGGAAGTGGGCAGAAGGGCCAGACCCTTCCCTAATCCAAAGTGATCTTCAGTCACAACCTCTTCAAAAAAAGAAAAGTACAGCAGTTACCTGAGGCAGAGGCCATGCATAACTACTTATTCAGGTCAATCAAAGAAAAACAAGGCATTTTCTTTTTGACTCAACATTAATTTGTACTGTATATCTCCACACACTCTGCTGCTGTTGTTCTGGAGGTGTCTTGAAGCCGAACACCCACAACAACAATCTTGTGCTGAATGTGATACCTCATGTGTTTTCACATGCTTTAACATGTCATTGTTATGGTGATGATTCTACTGGAAACCAACCTATTTTTAACACAGTGACTGATGTCAAACTCTTAGACCACACTCTGTATTTAGGCCTCTAAATGATGGCCTCTGTGTTGCTTCTAGCTGGTGGTGAAGGTCCTGATGAACGACGGCAGCTCCAAGACCCTGATGGTGGATGAGAGGCAGACGGTCCGAGACGTCTTGGATAACCTGTTTGAGAAGACGCACTGTGACTGCAACGTCAGCTGGACCCTGCTGGAGTCCTACCCAGAACTGCAGCTTGGTGAGTACAGGATATCACTCTGGGACACACACACACTTACACGCTGCACACATAACGCATGGCACTCACATAGACTGCACACATGCCCTAAACACAGACACACGCATTTGCAGGACACGTATAATGCACGGCACATACTCTCTCACACACACACACACACATACTGCATACATGCCCTGAGCACAGACACGCACGCCACAAACACACACGTGGGCCAGTTCTGGATGGGATCTCGGGTCAAGATGATGAACAATGTTTTTATTGGCATGATGACAGCCTTGCTGCAGCACTTCCAAAATGATGCATTGATTTAACCTCCCAATGCTCATCATTCTCACACACACACACACATTTATTCTTACACCAGGCAGGTGGGTTTAATTTGCTCTATCAGACACAGTCAGTCATCTTCTCTACCCTGTGGAAACACAGTCCTTATGTTTTTTATCCTCCATCATAACTCTGCTGGACCACCACTGATGGACTTACACCCTGGCTATCTGTCGAATCATGACTCATGGTCTGCGCTCCCCTGGTATAGAGTTAGGGCCCTGGATGCAAGGCAAATTTAAGAAAGATGGGAAAGCGAATGCATGTTTGTGCTTCAAGGAGAAAAAAACGGTATTTAATTGTGTTATGAGGCGATGCCGGTCGTTAAAGAGTCAAATCTATGTCGGCCTTTTGACAACAAACACAGAGATGTGCCAAATGTAGGCTTCAAGAACAACAGCAGATTGTCTGCATTAAAATGCGGAATGCAATCGCAGCAGAATATGTTCAGAAAACCTACAGCTGTTTTTACATCGTAAACATCGTTACATTGTAGTTACAACTGGCCCTTTGAGGGCAACCATAATGCTGATGCAGGGCTGTCAAGTTCCAACAGTGACGCATTGGCCGCGAGAGAGACGCATTTCAACCAGTACACACGCTCTCACGCCACACATTGTATGTCTCACGCTGAGAAGGCAACACCAACCAAATAGTTCTGCTAACGTTATAAACAGTAATGGACGAGATACATGGACGAGTGAAGGAACACCCGTGAAAGCTGTCTCGGTGGAGTCGGGGGTGTTTTGCATGCAGCAAAATATTGGTTGGCCCCACCAAGGTTTTTTGAAAAGTTGGCAGCCCTGTGATGTGGCCCTCGGTGAAAATGAGTTTGACATCCCTGGTGTAAATGATTGGGGTATGATCTCTGCTCGTGTATCAAGATGAAAAACGGCACATGGACGCTTCCCCCTGGCAAACACATCTTTAGGCCCTGTGAGTGTGACTTCTCCCTACTCTTTCCCCAGTCTGTGTGGCCACCTCCCACACGACACCACTCCTCAATGTAAGCCCTCTGACTCACTGGTATCAGGAGTAGTCTGGTGTGTCATGGTGCTGACCACACTGAGGGTCACATGACGGCTTGTTCAGACTGTGTCTTGTCAACAGTTACCTGCACACACACTGAACACTCAAAAAAGGTTTCCAGGTATACTTAGTAAACAATCTACCATAAGTCTACAATATTTACTATCTACAAAGAAGTCCCCAACTATTTGATCTCTATTCGTCCACAGTGCTAGATATCGAAATATTCTGGAACATTATTTGAGTAAAAGGTATAGTTAACAGTGTTGTAGTTGAAAGGTGCCGCACATGAACTAGTAAAGTACTGCTGGTAGTCGACATGTTATGTGCTTCTTTCAAACAAAGTGTCACAGTTCCACTTCATGTGTCGCCATAGGGCATCCATATGGTCTCCATTCACTCCATCAAGCCCTGAAATGCGTCATGTGGGTTCTGATGAATTCTTAAAAGGCTTAGTTATAACGTGGCCCCATAACAGCAGAGGCACACACCAGCCACTTAATGGGCTACAGCCCTGTAAAGTAAATGGGTAGTTCTTATGTCTGTCTCCACAAATACCAGCATTTTGCTGGTAAGAAACATGCTCAAACTAAACTAAAACACTCAGAAGTTGCTCCTCGTATTCACAGCTTCTAGCGCGTGGGTGGGCGCTGTGGTGGAAGGAGAACCAAAGTGCTCTTAATGTGTCTTAAAGAGCGAGTTGTGTTTTATTGCACCCGTTTTAAACTTGGTTTAATCAGAATTGGCCTGTAAATGGACAATTGTACATGGGTGTAATCCATTTCCAGGGTGTATTCTGTGATCGTCTAAATGAATGCTTCTTGGTCCTTCCCATAAACAAAATCTGGAGAGCCTCTGAAGTGTTTAAGTTTGTACAGTGAGCGTTTTCTTTTTGCGTTTGTTGACATATGAGGGCTAATGGGTTGGGACTCTGTTACATTGTTCCATAGAACTGTATGAGGCTGCTTGTTACCCTTACAAAAACAGGTCCTGTAATGATAATACAGGATATGTGTACTTATCCTCATAGAAAAGCAACATCCCGACAACTCACATCTTGAATAAGTAAACTAAAGAATATTTAAATTTTGTAAGGCCTATTGGTAATATTGTTTGACTTACTTAAAATATATATTTTTTTATGATATGATAATAGATTAGCAGTTTGCTTACTCTAAGTTCCCCTTGACAGAGAGAGGTTTTGAAGACCATGAGAACCTGGTAGAACCGCTGTCTGCATGGACAAGGGACAGCGAGAACCAAGTTGTTTTTCAAGAGCGGGAAGATAAATATGAAGTTTTCAAAAACCCTCAGGTAAGAGGTTAAAACTTTTTTCAAAGATATCCCAATAGTTTTCTTGGAATCCCTGTCTATGACTGGTTATCCAACTCCGCACCATTTGGTTCTATTCCATGCTTTCTTGTTAAATAGCCATCAGCGAAGACGCGGCTATTTTAGCATGTTTATTATTACAGCAGAGCCCTTAGAAATGTCAGAGTATTCATAAATTATGAACGGTCATGGCTAACGCCATGTTGATGTTGGCATTGCAATGAATACCTTTTTGTCTCTACCACTGCAGAACTTTTATTTGTGGAAGAAGGATAAGAACACTCTCAAAGAAATGAAAGAAAGAGATAAAGAGTTACTCGTGGAGGTGAGCAAGTCTGACAAGTGCAGGCGCATAAACGCAAGAGATTTTGACGCAGAGTGACAGGTCACAATGCAACCTTGCGATGACACGTCTCTCAACGTGCAGGAGAACTTCTGTGGGACCTCTGTCATCGTGCCGGACCTGGAGGGCGTTCTCCACCTCAGAGAGGACGGCAAGAAGTCCTGGAAGCAGCGCCTCTTCCTCCTGAGGGCTTCCGGGATTTATTACGTACCCAAAGGGAAGAGCAAGGTCGGTGGGGTCAAAGGTCAACAGAGGGCAGCTCTGGCCAATCCCAAACACACACACACACACACACATCATATTGGACATTGAAACAACACCAAAAAAAAGCATGTCTACTCCCTATGTATCCAGGCAACATGCTGCCCAGTGTAGTGTTGACATAGGCCTCTGTCACAGTCAGTATTTTCAAAAGGGGTGGAAATGTATCTACTGCAAATATCTTCAGCTGATACCTTTTTTAGAGACAGTTATCAGCTATCAAGAAACAATAAGAAGAAGTACTGAAGGGAAATAACATGGATGTACTGACGGAATTATGTTTTTTTTCCACAGACATCTCGTGACCTGGTGTGTTTTGTCCAGTTTGACAATGTAAATGTCTATTATGGCAAAGAGTTCAAAAACAAATTCAAGGCACCTACTGATTTCTGCTTCGTTCTCAAGGTAAGGAACAGAAAGGGGGACTTCATTTCTGGAAATTGAAGACAATGGCACAGGACAGACAGAGCAGCTAAATATAGCAGCAGTACTTCCCTTCTTCATGATTACAATTGACCAATTAAAGTAACTAACTCTTCGATAATCCAGTGGTATCACGTTTGAATTCATACACATTAGGAATGATGCACAGCAAGCATGAGTATGCTAATCGATGTGAATGGTAATTGTTGTGCAAGGTCATGTTCACGCATTCTCGTCTGTGGTAAACCGTCTGCTCTTCTTGAAATAAACTTCATTAAATAGTTCCTTCATTTGAAGAAGTGAAAACTGAAGGAATTTCTGGCGGATCAGTTCCACAAAATATTGGCCATTGAAGTGGGAAAGACATTCACGTTTCTGGTGTACAAATCCAACACATGGATCACTAGAGTATTTGTTTCACCCTATGTGAACCCGAAAGCATTGGGACACATTATCTTTTCGTCACCAATGGTTTGTCTATCCCCATAATCACAAAAAAGAGAATTGGAGCGTTTTGCGGATAATCTTTTAAGGACCTGAAACTATTCTTTCTTTTTCCCCTATCGTTGTGAGAACACTTGAATCAGCAACTACCATGAGTCTAGATGACGAGAAACGAAGCCGATAAAGTTTAGAAAAGTAAGGAGACAGAATTGCTTTCATTGAAAGACAGAGCCCTCGAGGCTCAAGTTGAAGGATCTGTGCTGGAGTGTTACCTTGCCAACGGCCAGAGAAGATGACCTCAGTCAGAGAGGACAGTTTGGAAACCTGTGGGGAAGGTTCCACAAGGTCTCTCATACCCAGGTCAGCTGAGAGTAGCCAAAGGCCTCTCTTTAAAATGAAATTGAGGCAGGGAATCCATCTGCAATCTTTATTGCCTTACCGTAATGAAGACAACATATGGATGCTGGATCAGTTTTTCTGACTGGACGGTCGGTATATGTTGAAGCAGTTGACATCCCACTATTCTGTGGCTTAATGAGTAAACACAACCTGAATTTAGCTGTTGAGATGAGAGGGAAACGTGTCCCCCAAAATGTCACTTTTTAAAGCAGACTAAAGCAGTTGGTTGGGTCATGGTTTGGAAATAATTCTAGGCACTTTCCACCCCCTTGTGGTGATGATGGGTACTAACAGGATTGTTCACTTAAAATGTTGACTCATAGCAACCGCATTGAGTTGGTAACAGCCCTGAAGCAACAACAAGGACTTTATTTTCTCTCGCAGAGTGCCAATGTTGTCATGAGATAGACAATGATATCATCCACACTGGCGCTCTTGAACTCAAGCCAATCAGTTTTCCCTCAGTGTTTTGGATCTTGGCCATGTTGCTAAGGAACAATATCAAAACCAAATGAGCTTGACCAGGTTTCAATGACCTATCACACAGGGAGGAACACCTCGCAAACCCTGGAACTAGGCCTGCTTCTCCAAATGATTTAGAATAATCATGAATGCATTTAGCAGATCACTTTCATCCAAAGCAACATGTATGACATAATGACATGTCCTAACTGAATTATTTCCGGTGTTCATATCCTCCCAGCACCCACAGATCCAGAAGGACTCTCAGTACATCAAGTACCTGTGCTGCGATGACGCCAGAACCATGACGCTCTGGGTGACTGGCATACGGATTGCTAAGGTAACCTCCAGACACAGTACTGTGCAAAAGGTCTCGCCCGAATGTTGTCTTAGATGTAGTGTTTGGATTAGCGTTTATTCCATTTTTTTCAGTCTGTATTTCGTTAATTATGGAAGGATTTTTGCTTTTTTATAAATACTTTTCTTCACAGTTTTGCTTGTGTTGCATGCTGACAGTTGTCTACATGTTTTTTCCCTAGTATGGCGTGACGTTGCTTGAAAACTACAAGACTGCTATGAAGCAAACAGCTGTTAACTCAGCATGGACAAACCGTGTCACTTCCTCTTCCTCCTCTTCCTCCTCTCCCTCAACCCCCTCTCCCACAACCAAGGGTAAAAATAAACGACCCGTTTTTAATAACCATGATCATGTGGAGAACTCTTAACTCCTACAGTATAAAATACTATATGTGAACATGCGAGTGTGTATGTATCTGTTAAATTGCATCCCAATACTTCATCTCTGTTCTTTTCCTCTCCCAGCCAAATCCTCCAGTCAGGCCAATGGACACGCAACCAAGCCATCTGCCGAACCTGTGGTCAAGGTGCATAACGACATCAATAACATTTCTGACCTCAAGGAAGTTCATCCCACATACTGGATGTGTGTCTGTGTTATGACCTGAGCTCAAATAACCCATGGGTTGATGTACTGTGTTTTTGTGCTTGTTCAGGTGGCAGCCAGCATGGCCCCTCCGGCACCTCCCCCCCCTCCTGCCGAGGTCCTCCCCCCGCCCCCCCCCGACCCAGTGTTTCCCCCACCTCCGCCCATGGCCACCGAGACATCCAACGCTGGCCTGCGCAACAAGACCCGAAACGTCCCCCAACCGCCTCCACGGGCGGGCGGCCTTCCTCTGCCTCCTCGGCTCCACCACCACCCCCACAACGACAGCTTTGAGGCCCCTCCAGACTTCCTCCCCCCGCCTCCCCCAGCCCCAGGCTTCAGTGCTCAGGGCACTGGTTTCCTCCCACCTCCTCCCCCTGTCTGCTTCCTCCCGCCCCCGCCGCCCGACCCTGAGTTTGACTGTTTCCTGCCCCCTCCGCCATCTGACGCCTTCCCACCCCCCCCACCTCCTCCCCCATCCTCCCAGCCTTTCATTGGGGGAGGAGCCCCGCCTCCCCCACCCCCTCCTCCTCCCCCCACCGCCGCGGTTCCGAGCGGGCTGCGGCCGACCACGTCCATGAGGAAGATGCCCCCCGCTCCCCCTAAGAGGACGACGCCTCAGACGAACGAGGCCGGGGGCGGAGACATGATGTCGGAACTGATGAAAGCCATGCAGAAGAAACGCGGCAATCAGTAGCCCTCGAGTTGGATCGCTGGGCATGTTCAGGAGGCACACGTAGAAGCGTCGAGGGCTTCTTGATTCAAACGTGTCGCTGTGTCACACAGAGCTTGAAGACGCTCGTGTTGGTTCCATGTTTTCATCTTCTGACATTACGGAGGGTCACGGTTACACTTGAATGTTCGCATGAATGAAAGTGAAACTCAGAACTCGGGTAGCTATGAACAGACAAAGGGACATAGGTTTGTTTGAGGTTTTACAAGACATACAGGGAACTATTGCAAGAAAGACAGGATTCCTTGAATTATTTTTTTTATAGATTTTGAAACCAGACACTTGTATATGTGGATTATGTCTACCTGCAGCAATTTAAACTCCAAAAGCTTTTTATTAGACTTTTAATAGAGGCAATGCCATTTTTGCTTAATTGAATACTTGGGAGATAGTTTCATATGCAAAATATTGGTACCTGTACAAACAGTATCTATCTATAGCATTTATGGGATAAAAATGTGTAAATACTGTAAAAAAGTGTTAAAACCAGTGATATGTTGGACATCCTGTGATTAAATGTTCAACCCCATTCTCCTTTTGGATCTACTGCTGACTAAATAAATATTCATTTCAAAGTTTAATTTTGTCTTGTCTTAACACAGATCCGTCATTCAGAGCGGCTACTTTCAACTTTTTACAACCACATATCTCTATGGTTGACAGGAAGAACAGAGATGGGCGCAAAGAAGATGTTCAAGACATTATATAAATATTTATTACACCCTTCCAAAAACTTAAATCCTGATATACATCCTGATTACAATGATATGATAACATGATTGTGTTATGAGTGTTCTTCTTGTTGAGCAGATCTGAGTCAGGAGGAGCAACTGACTTTTACCATCCGAGCCCACAATGGTGGCCTTGCGGAATACCCTGCCTCTTCTGCGGTGTCTTGCTTGAGGTAGGGACGTGACAGTGTCTGGTGCAGCGCTGCCACCTGGAGGCCAGAAAGGGAAACTTCCAGTATTGTTCAGGGGAAAATTATGTATACACAACTAGGAATGTCATGCACCTTACCACGTACCTCAGAGAAATCACCCATCTCAGCTTTGCGTATTGCAGACTCGGCCATCCAGTTCCTCAGCACGTACCTTGGGTTAACGCCTGTGGAAAGTTGAATGTCACTTTAAGAACTGAGTGGCTTTTTAAGTGAAGCAGGAATTTAATAATATTGATCAAATAAGCATTGGCTTCAAGTGGATGATATACATGTTCACCAACTACGTTTTCATGTATTTTGCTGTAGTGTATCGTACACAAACGAATAAATGCAATGACTGAGATTTACTTTTCATTCTGCGTTGACGGTCCACATCAGTATCACCTTTCTGCCTGAGAAAACAAAAGAGATCCTCAAATTTAAAAAAGAACAATGATTAGGGGTGGGCGATTCAGTCTTCTAGCGATTCACAAATTTCCAAAATCTATGTTCTATTTTTTTTTGTAAGCATATATTGAATCGAAATGTCATAAGGGCAATTACACTGTCTTGTAGAAAGTAACTTTGCAGGAACCCTCAGTGGGTAAGCATGGGTACCATTAAGTCTACTGCCAAACACGGTACCCCTGGTTCAAATCTCGTTCAAACCAATTGATAATTCATTTAACTGATATCAGTTAAGTAATATATATGGTATTAGCTGAGCGTATATTACACATGTATATGTTATATCGCTTACTTGCTGAGCCGGAGCAGATACAAGCTGAGCCAATCAGAGAACAGCTTGTGTGAAGCCAGGTCGTCTAACGCCCACATGGCCTAACAAGATGTAGAGAAAGTGGTACAGGGTTACACAACAACACACAATCCATAAACATACTCATAACACTGCAGTATTTGATGCTTAAGTTCTTGAATTAAGTTATATCATTTGTATAGTGGTATAGTGGTATATAGTGGGTGTTCCTCTAGTGGTGTGGTGTACGACCTGTGAGATGAGCCTGCTGTGTAGATGTGTGTCCGAGGCTTCGCTTAGCTGCCTAAACGTCATGGTGAAGTCAGCACCAGTGTCCTCCATCAACTGAGGAGAGAGGGAGAGACACACAACCACATAGGGAAATGAGCCAGTCATCACGGTGGACAAAGACCACTAGAGTGGCACAATGAAACAAGAACCGAATCGATGACCCACTCACCTTCAATAGAAAAGCGATCAGATATCCATCGCTCTCCTCCCCCCCAAGCAACCCTAACTTTGCCTTGAAAAGTTCATGAAACCTGATGCAGACATATCATAGTCAAGATTATTTTTACCCATTTCAAATGAAACTATAAAAAGAGGAACAGATACACAAACACTGAAAGGCAGAGTGAGATGCACATGCAGACACACAACCATGAGGGAGGTAGAAAAAGAGAAGAAAGAAAATACCTTCTGTGGTAAATATCTGGGTAGTCTTTTAGTAGATCCATGGCCCTACACAAAATTAAAATAAGGAAGTGAATGAAACCAACCAGTCCTTTATACAACCACATGACTAGGTGTGTGTGTGTGTGTGTGTATATGTACATGTTCCCATTCAATTGAATGGGAACATGTGTCCACATATTTGACTGGTACTGTATGTGGGAAAGTATGTATATAGATATATGTGTGTGTGTGTGTGTGTGTGTGTGTGTGTGTGTGTGTGTGTGTAAGTACGTACCTCTGATGCTGCTTGTGAGTCAGTACAGGACGAAGAGCATCAAGCAGTCTCTCCAGGTTAAACATCCCCACATCAGCCTGGGCTCCGATGCGATACCTCCCCTCATCGTCAGATGTGTTGGGGACAAAATCTACACATTCATATCAAGGTTAAGAGTCCATTTACTAAGATACAGGCAGGGTAAACATAAAGGTGATAATAACCAACAGGTGTTTACTTGAGTTGTAAGACTCCATGAAGCCAAAGGGTCCATAGTCAATGGTGATGGACAGGAGACTGAAGTTATCTGTGTTACACACTCCTGTGACAGAAATAAAAGACTGGTAACACTAATACCATGCTATGATACTATCTAAAATGGCATTACTAAATACATTTATTTTTTAATTTTTTTTATGTACAAACCATGTGCAAAGCCAATAGACATCCACTGGGCTATTAAATGAGCTGTCTCAGTTACCACCCTGGAAAAAAAACCCTGGCACAAAAATATGAAGTTAGAAATCTGTAGTAAATTAGATGGAGCTCTTTTTTGTGTTCAGGTCACTGACTTTCAATGTACTGTGTGTCAATGAGTCAACAAAAATGATTGGATATTAAAATCTCTTTTTACAGTGCACAAGTGTGCCAAATGCATTTTTGCATCACTCACCAAATACTTGTTTGGATCATTTGAGTCGATGGTAGGAAAATGCTCCTTAATCACAAAGTCCAGTAATTTCCTGGAAGGAAAACGATTTAAAAGTCAAATAATGAAGCCCCAAGAGACACAGTGCACAACATTATTATATTATGTTGGCCACGATCACCGTACAGAGCAGACTCTTACCTTAAAAGGACAAGCTCCCCAGCATCGGCCAAAATTTCCAATGACCCAAAACGGAACCAGGACTTAGCCAGGCGAAGAACAACCGCACCTGGAGAAAAAGAATCAGTGGAAAAGTACCAGGTCATGTTCCTAACACATTACTATCCCCAACCTGAAAAGCAGCCTTCTCATGCATCATCTGACCATGATGCAGCCCACCTCTCTCTGTCTTCACATTCCCACTATAGAACTGGTCCCTCCACACTGGCTCCTGACTTACAATAAGGCTGGAAGACAAAAGAAACCCCTTTCACATCTGCATGTCAAAGACATCAGGTAATCAACAAACAAGAGGTCAAGTGTAAGATCCCCGTACTCAGCAAGTGAGATGATCAAGTGCCCAAAACGTGTTCACTGAATCCTTGATAAAAGGATAATATCCAAATGACAAGCTGTCAACATTGACAATGACAGTCTGGTAGTTAATCTCAGTCCTGTTTAAACAGCTGAAGTGTTAGAGACTTCCCTCCAGTGATCTTAACATAAAAACTTTAAAGGGCTTCTCAAGAATAAGTTAACACAGCAAATTGGATGGATGTAGCTCAGTGATTTAACATTTGTTTTCAGATCAAGAGATTGCAGGTTCAGATCTCCCCTGTATGCTGCTTTGGAGAAAACCTAATACATTATTATTACATTAATACACATCTGCCTTCTCTCTGATCACTTTAACCATGAACCGCTCCTTATTTACAAACAGGTTACTGTTGGCGGTATTCTGAGAATAATCTGCCATGAAAATGTTTGACAATTGACTGTTCTTTCTCTCCAGCATTTAGACACAGCATCTTATAGTCATGTCAGGTAATGGTACCTGGAAGCCCTGCTGGTGGGGACTTTCAGGAAATGCATGGCCTCGCTGCACAGGAACTCCCGGACCGAGGATCTGACCACGGCTCGCCCATCTCCCGACCTGCAACACCAGGTACACACGGACAGAGAGTGACGGAAGAGGACAAAGGTTGTGGAAGAGAAATAACATCAAGCCAGACAACTACCAGGTCAAGTGTTTTGACAGGTCCATGAGGTTTTACCTGGAGTATGGTGTCTTCCCTGAACCTTTCAACTGGAGTTCCCATGTTGCTCCTTTACTGAGGGAAATGATATGTAATTTGGCTTTATATTCACCTTTGTCCAATACTATTTCAAAACAATAACCCCCAAAAAGCCAACACTTTTCACTTGCCTGTTGGTAAATTCACCAATAAAATGTGCTCTGCCATCTCCTAATTGACCAGACCAGTAGCCAAACTACATGTGAAAAAATAAGAATAGCAGTTCTTCAAACTGGGTTATTCAGCACATTTCATTTGACAAGACCTACTTGAAGTTTAATTGTGTAAATGGTACCTGGTGACCACCATATCTGTGTGCCAGAGGAATAGATCCGGGTAACAGTTTACCACCACTGAAGTAATGTACAAAATCCTTGGCATGAGTCACAGAGACGTCCAAATCCAAGATGTTCTCAATGACATCCTACACAGGCAAGATGACATGTCAGTGCACCTCAATACATTTTACATCGCATAATTTAACATTTTGAAACTTTATGGAAAGTTAATATCTAGATGACAAAATGTGACATCACCTTTGAAAATGCTGCAAGCTTTAAGGGACCTTTAAGTGGAGTTGGGCTGGATTCTGAAAAAATGCAGTTTTTCACGGTGCGAACAAAATTCCCGTCCACCTGATCAAGTGGGAAGACTTCTGCAAGGAATGAGGGGAGAAACTAGGTGTTCATTAGGCTATGCATTGCATGTTTTATGTAACAACCACCAGACACATAAGAAAATATCGTTTTTATTTGTTTACCTATGAGTCTTTTACATGACAGTTTGAAGTGGTCAATATCATGAATGCGCTCCGTCAAACTCATGTTGCAATTGGGTTTGAAAGCATAAGAGTATATTTCCACGTCACTGACATGACTTTGGCAATCGTCACTCTCACAGAAGTTATGCAGACTTTCAGTAGCAAGGACGTTGTTGACCACACCAAGGTCCAGGAGAACGCTGATTAAAATGCCAATGTAACTCATAATTTCTTGTTGTAGCTGAATTATATGTCATGGAAGACTGCTGGCTAACTCGCTTGGTAGATAACAGTTGTTCCTTGCATGGTGGGTGGCACATCAGCGATATATATCCTAGATAAACTAACCAATAGCATTGGACTCTAGTCTATACATGACATAATATTTGGATGATCCATTACGTTTTTAAACACTAGAGCGATGCAATACTAATTTACTAGCGATTCATCGACTGCATGTCTGGCTAACAAGTCTGCAGCTTATTTAAGATATTAACTTCCTGGTGGTCAAAACGTCATCTACTATAATTGCGTTTTTCCGGTTCCGGTACACTTTTATAACCTATCCTGTGTCCATGGATAAGTGTGGTTGAACATGGCGGTTCAGTGGCGGTACTGTTGGAGATGGAGTTCAAGCTCTTATGGCATAAGTTTACTGGAGACAATATGTATTCCTAACAGGCTGACGGCCGCGTATGCTGCGTCGTCGCTCCGAGGAACATGTTCCCTGTCTAGCTTTGGAAACCAGGTAGCGTGAACAAGACCTGCTAAGATTTCACTAGGGCGTGCTGTCAAACTCGCCAAGAAGGTCAACCAGTATGCTGGTTAAAATGTGGTTGTCAGTGACTATCTAACTGGATCATACCAAAGAAAGTATTGTTTGGTTTATAGTTGGATTGCTATGAAGTCAATTTCGTTATCGTAATATCATTTTCTTTACGTTGTTGATTTGAATGAATGACATTGTACACATTGCATAGCTATTTAGCTAGCCATATGACTTGAGATTCTCATACAGGTTCAGCTAGCTAGCTGTGACCAGCATGTAATGCATTCTCTATGTAAAGGTCAAGACTGTTTTTGTCATTACTGGCTATAACCCTGTACTAAGCCTCACCCTTGACTTGTAGAGCATTGGCAGAAACCTCTTAGCTAGAAATCATTTGCCCTGATAACTTGTGACACGTTTATTTGGCCAAGTGAAACTTTCTCAGTGCTATATGCATATATATTCTGCATTAAGCAGAAGTTGTCAAGTGTTTCCCTACAATCAGACCAACAAAGATTGTTCTTATTCAACAAGTACATTTTTTTGTGACATGATACGTTGATTTATTTTAGGGTAGTTCAACGACCAGGCCTGTTTACATGAATCAACAAAACAATTCAGCTTTGACAAGGTAAAAGTCCCTTTTTAAAGGCTATATTTTGGTTGTACAGTGTTGGTGAATATGTTGACATTTTCCTTACCTTGTATGATTGTCTTTTTCCAGGCACAAATCAAGACTGCTGTACCCCACACCAAGCCTTCACTGCTGTCAGAGAATACACAGTGACGCTAAGCTAAAGGATCCATTTACACTAGCCCAAAAAGACTTGAAACATTTATACGACGACATCAAGAAGGTACTGTTTGCTTTGGGCCATAATAGTATAAATATTACAAAACTGAAAACCTTTTCAAATCAATCCACAAGAATAAATATCCATCATTTTTCCTGTGTGTCTCAGGAGCTCTTTGTGTCTAAAACAGAGCTTAGGTCCCTGTGTGATTACTACTTTGACGGGAAGGGCAAGGCCTTCCGACCCATGATAGTAGTGCTAATGGCTCGGGCATGCAACCTCCATAGCCACAAGGACGGGTAAGACTTCAGTGTTGGTCTAACTGTCCTGGACTAACTCTCACTGTACAGTTGGGCTATCTCTATCTCATTCCCACTGTCTAGTTGGGTTATCTAATTATCAGTGATGACATTTGAACACATTGAAAGTAATGTATACATCGATACAATTCAAAGACCACACCTACACACCCAAGCGCTCTGCAAAGCACAAGGTCTTCGCCAGCACTGTAAAAGTCATGACTGCTGTCATAAAACAATGCGCTTATCAGGACTGGTAGGAAATGAGATGGAGTTGATGATCCTGTTGATGACAGTCTTGTCTCCTGGCGTGCAGAGATCTCCTGCCCGGACAGAGGTCGATAGCCATGATCTCAGAGATGATCCACACGGCCAGCCTGGTCCACGATGACGTCATCGACGGCTCGGACAAGCGGCGGGGCAAGACCACCATCAACGAAGTGTGGGGCGAGAGGAAGGTAGGCGTGGCCACGGGAGCCGTCTGTGTTGACGGGAGGCTTTCTGTAAGGTTTGGATCAGCAGGCATCCAACCCTGTTCTTGGAGAGCTACCTTACCACCAACCGGATTCAACACTAGTTTCCTGATCAACCAGCTAATTATTTGAATTATGTTAAATGTATGTTGGTAGCTCTCTAGGAACATGGTTGGAGACCCCTGGTCTAGATAGTCTTGGTATCATGGACCTCATGCCCTCTCTTGTCTGCCCCCAGGCTATATTAGCTGGAGACTTTATCCTGTCTGCAGCCTCCATGGCTCTGGCCCGTATAGGAAACAACACCGTGGTGTCTGTTCTGTCGCAGGTTATAGAGGACCTGGTACGAGGTAACCAAGCTCTCTTTACCCTCTGGAGCAGTGCTCTTCATCCCTGCTCCTCAAACTGTCCCGTATGTTTCAAATGTTTCCTTGCTCCAACGCACCTGATCGAAATGAATCGGTTGTTATCAAGCTCTGCAGAAGCCTAATGCTGACCATTCAGTTGAATCAGGTGTGCTGGAGCAGGGAAACATCTAGAACATACAGGACAGTGGGCCCTGAGGACCAGGGTTGGAAGACCACTGCTCTAGAGAGAACCCTACTGTTACGCTCATTAGGATTAGCTGCCTTTGATTGAACTTCACTGTGTTGATCCGTCTTCCAAGGTGAATTCATGCAGCTAGGCTCCAAGGAAAACGAGAACGAGAGATTCAAGCACTACCTCGACAAAACCTTCAAGAAGACCGCGAGTCTTATCGCAAACAGCTGTAAAGCAGTATGTACGTTCTATCTCCACACAAATACAAGCACATGAGAAAGTCACAGACTTTCTTGAGACGGAACCCCCTGGTGTGTGTTGACATACTGTTCTATTCTGCTCTGTTCAAGGTATCCATTCTGGTGAACTCTGACCCTGAAATCCATGAAATAGCCTTCCAGTATGGTCGCAACGTTGGAATCGCATTTCAGGTACAAGGGTTCTGGAATTCCGTGTCTTGCCTGCACACCCACATACGTAGTCAGATGTGTAATACACATCATTGGACAATATTTGCCGTATTAAGCTTCTCGCATGATCTCCCTGTTTGTAGTTGGTGGATGATGTGCTGGACTTCACGTCAAGTGCTAGCCAGTTAGGAAAACCCTCCGCTACAGACCTCAAGCTGGGCTTGGCCACTGGACCAGTTCTATTTGCTTGTCAACAGGTGTGTGTATGTGTGTGTATGCTCTTCTTAGAGCTAGTCTAGGCTTGAGAACTGTGAAGAAGATAAGGAACAATGCTGCCATTTCCCAGTATAAGCTCAGTCCTATCCCATGCATATGATCATTTACTTTGCCAGCATCTATATCCTGTCTCAGGTCATTGTGAATCGGAATCGTAGTTACTTACGCACAGAACATACGACATAATGCTCGAATGTGCTTGTGCCTGACGTGAGGCTTCGTTTACCTGTCTGTGTCTGTAGTTCCCGGAGCTGCACGCCATGATCATGAGGAGGTTCAGCACCAGTGGAGACGTGGATCGGGCCTGGCAGTACGTCCTGCAGGTACGGCTCCAGCAGAGCTGCCGCTCTGAGTGCCTCTGATGCACGCAGACTTCTGTCACTCTGGACGCCAGTTACACATATACTGTATGTCATCATATCAGTGGGGAAATAGAAAAAATACACAATCGCAGGGTTAGTATGTCGAAATAAATGAAGCAATTCACCCTGCTTTGGAATGTACCGCAGAGTAATGTGTACAAATATACTGTGTGTGTATGTATGTGTGTGTGTGTATATATATACATATACACACACATACATACATACATACATACATACACACAGTATATTTGTATTATGTATAGTATATTTATTATTATTGTATTTTTTATACCTCCTCCCTCCAGAGTGACGGGGTGGAGCAGACAAGCTACCTGGCCCAGCGCTACTGCCAGGAGGCCATCCGCCAGGTCAGCATGCTGAGGCCCTCCCCAGAGAGAGACGCCCTCATCCGCCTCACAGAGCTGGTGCTCACCCGGGACAAGTGAGGCCCGGCGCCCGGGGCTTCACCTCAGGCAGCTACCTGTGGAAAGCAGCCCCCCGCCCCCACCACTACCAGACAGCGCTTCAGAGCAGTGGTCTTCAGCCCTGGTCCTCAGGGCCCACTGTCCTGTATGCTTTAGATGTTTCCCTGCTCCAACACACCTGGTCCAAACAAATGGGATGTTGTTAGGCTTGATTAACAACTTTTTATTTGAATCAGTTGCGTCGGAAGAGGGAAGCATCTAGAACATGCAGGGCAGGGGGACCTGAGGACCAGGGTTGAGAAAGGCTGATCCAGGGAAGAGGAAGATATGAGATCACTGGTTCCGTAAAACAATTAAGAATTACGTTTCTGAAAGACTTAACGAGTGCAGGTTGTCTTGCACAACCATCGTGCGATCTTTGATTCGACGTTTGAACGGCGCGACTGTGAATTCAGCTCTGATCGATCGGTTACTTCACAGCACTTACTCCACGTCTCCCTCTCTCCTCCTGTCCAGCAGGTGTCACTGAAAACTGTTTATACTCTGTTGTTTCCAGGAAAACCAGGAGACTCCCATGTTTGTCACATCTAGGAAGGGAGCCCCACTTATTTTCATTTAGATTCAATTACCAACACCTCAAACAAGATTTTTTAAAATAATTTAATGAATCCTATAACACTGCTGTGAAGTTTAGCCTCTGGAGCACATGGAGGGGAGGGGGGTGAGGGGCATTGTTTCATTATATTATGATCACTGTATACAGTACTGTAAAACAAAAAGGCAATTGTCTGTACCTCAATCTAGCACACTTCTCTCTCATTGAGGGTTGATTTTATTACAGGCTAGGTTTGGGGCAGGCTAGGCACTGTAGAATCATTGTAATTCCAGATAAGTTGGAAAACAGAGTATCGTTGTTGTCGTTTAGGTGTTTGATGGATCTGCGTTAAGTTATTATACATGAGCCGTCCTCACCATATAGGCCAAATGTCATGGTGCTCATTAACAACCAAGGCCTTAACATCCACAAATGAACACATACTCAAATAATTAAAAAAAGGTATTTTTTAAGTCAAGCCTTACCCTGTCTTTTAATGTGCACGGACCACGCCACATTATTCATAGAATGGTTTATTATAAAAGACTGTACATTAATTTTTTCAATTAACATATTATATATACAAATTAAGGGCAGAGAGAGCAAGACGAGTATTCAACATTTTCACCTGTGAAACTGAGCAGGAACACTTCTATACCTTTGATATAACAAAGCACACAGACAGAAGTTTCAAGGCATTGGCAGCAATATCCTGAAAAGGGTCGACATTGATGAGCGCAGTTAATCCTGTGTCGCATGAGTCCATTCAGGAAAGACTATCAGGAATGAGGAAACTGATTACTCAAGCGTAAGGTTCCATTCTAACCTTACATGAGAAAAATAAAAACACCAACCTAAAAAGCCATTAATCGATCAGATTGGTAAAACACAGGTATACTAGAGCTTTGAAGAGTATAGACAAAGTGAGAGGAATCATTCTGGATCAATAAGGAAGGAAACCACTTGGCATCAAGATGGTTTCCAGACCTGAGTTATCAAACCAGATTCAAATGATGACAGTGGAGAAACAAGAAGAGCTACAGTATACATTTGTTTATTCTTGCTCTTCAGGACGTGAAGGAGGTATACGTTGTCAGATCGGTCTCCTTTATAGCACTGAACTCTAAAACCGGCAGAGCGTTTATGCACACAACAACAAAACAGTTTGAGAATTGAGCCCAGAAACACTATAATTTACAATCTATCATATTCCATTATCGATCGTTAACATTAGATACTTAATAGCATAAAAAAAAAACTGTAGGCTATCTACAGATATTCCATTTTGTTCAGATTAGTAAGACTTTATTCATGTTGACATGTTCCCTAAACTGTGTTTACACACAATGATGAGAAACAGGGGAGATGTTCACAAGTTGAGACTTTTATACTCAGAACGACTACTTGACCTGAAATATTATCAGATGTAAGAAATCATCTTGTACACTTAATATTAAATGTTTAAGTACATACCATAAACATTGTTTAAGTCTCAAATCAGTGATTCAACATTATAATAAAACCTAAATTGCATGTACGTAACATAATAGAATTATAATGGCATAAAACAAAGGTTATACACATTTCTCTGAATTTTGTATGCATGCTTTACACCAAGACAATGTTAAGTATAACCGGTTGGGTGAAATTAAAAAATGCTGCTACTCAAACAGCTTCAAACTTCAAAATCGATCAATCTTGATAGTGAAATGGCACCATATGGTAAAACCTTGATTAAAACCCTTCTGTTGGGGGGGACATATTTGACTGATGTGTGTGTGGTATTCAGACTGGGTAAGATACGGGGATTGAGATGTATTGAATTTAAAACTACAGACATCCAATTGGCTGTAGAGCACATTATATCCTGTACAATTATCAGTAATGACACTCAACTGAATGATATGCTCAGAGCCGGCATATGCATTGTATCACATCTGGGGGGAAAACATTTGTTCTGCGTAGCATAATACTCTCATTGAATAATTATAGGGAAAGTAAAATAAACATGAAACTTTGTGCATATGTGGACAATATGGGAGTCTGGATGTATATCCTTCAGCTAGTGTCACCCTCTTTGGAGACTGCAAAATGCTCTTCTAGTTTGTAGTCTGATCATGTAAGCAACTTTGTTTATTTTATATTGTCTCAGACCCACCCGTATCACACTCATACAAGTACATTAATTTATTTGTTTGAAAGTCATTTGCACAGTAAAGGGGGGGGGGGGTGGTAAAAACATTCTGTAATTCTGTCAAACGAAAGCACTGTTCTGTACTTCGTAGGGTCAGATCTGTTTTATTGGTCTCAAAAGATATGCCTGAATAAATATGCTGTGGTCGGGTCCCTTCAGTCGGCATAGTGCATGATCGACTCAACATAGTTGCCAGGGAACAGGCCGGTGACGCCGTTGCAGATGCCCTCGAACCAGCCGTCGTCGTTTTTCTTGATGATGTAGATGATGGCTCCCTCCATAAAGGACAGCTCGTCGTCCTTGTCCTGGCAGTAATCGTAGATGGCCACCACTAGGGGCGAGACCAACCAGGGGAGAAGATTAGTCACAGGGCACAGCCGGACTGGCAGATTAGTCACAGGGGACACAGATGGACTGGCGGTTCGAAGCATCAGAGAGGTCCATACCCTTATTTGAAACTACTGTAATAGTCACAAAATACAGTCTACACCTGACTCACCAGTGTACTGACTTGCCAGTGACTTGTATAGTTAGTCCACATATTTAAGTTTCAATATTCCTATATGTTTAACGTATGCACCTCCCTGCCAAAGTAAACTTCTGTCTGTGCAAACATTCATGGCGAATCAAATCCCTTCTGATTGTGATACTGGTGAGGTGACAGGGGAGAGTGCTACCTTTCTCCATGTAGGTCTTGGGGGCCCAGCTGGGGTCCCCGTCGGCATAGGGGTCGTTGTAGTGCACCATCGCCGCCTCTTCCTCCTCGTAGTCTACCGGGGGGGGCGGCGGCGGCGGCGGGGGGGGCGGAGCCTCGTCAAACAGGGGTAGGTCGTCCGGGGGGGGAGGCGGAGGGGGAGTGGGGGTGTCGGCGACTGCTCGGTCATGGAGAGGGGGGGGAAGAGAGAGAGATCCGGTTAGCAGCGTTGGACTGAGCGGAGGGCCGTTGGTGTGCCGTGAGCACCTGAATGTTCTGTGTCCAGGCTCAGACTCGACAGCATGTGGGCTGTGCATGCAACCAAACCCATAGTGTGTGGACAGACGGGTTAGAAGGGTCCATGCAGAGCAATTGTGGGCGTGGCATGTGGCACCAAGGACTGAGACGGAGGGTTTGGAGATGTAAACACACAATGCATTTGCCGGCATGCAGTGTTCTGGGTTTCTCTGGCTCACTGGTTAGGATTGAGCCGAAGTTCCTTCTCTGGGGATCTGGGATACAACAGACTGTGTCCTCATGCACGCTATGAGATTGGAAGAAGAAGCGTTTTGTTTTCCATTTCCATTTGCTTCTCTTGGGATTACGACGTGTCCCAATTTCATGTATAGCGTCATGCATTATTAACTTCAGTTTGCATGAGAAGGACAGGCAGGATTGTTGTTATTGGATAAGCTACCATTCTCAATCGTTTGGAATTGAAAAACGGACAGACTTTCACATCAAGTTTTCATGAGGGCAGTGGAAATGATTCATATCCATGTCAACAATGGTTGAAGATCCACAATATACAGCCCATGTTCCCAAGACCTTTGAAGGTGAACTGCTGTCAGTAGAGGGCAGCAAGGTGCACTTTGCTATAAGAACATAAATGGTCAAGCTCTTCTTAAAGACGCGTGCAAAACTGCACTGTCAACACAAGTGTATCTGCTGTATGGTGTGAAGCATTGGTCTTCAATATAAAAAAAGGAAGATTAACAGACTTCATTAAGGAGTTAACTCCAAAGTCAAGCGTTAAACAGCCTCAGAAATAATGTAAGAGAGTAAGGGGTAGTGTCTGAGATCATGCCTTATTGCCATGGCCTTGAACAGTCCATTCACGTCATTCATTTGATTGGAAACAACCAAGCTTTTTTGGTTTCTGAGAAATAACAGTATAAAGTAGTGCCCTTGCAGTTCCGCCAATGGCTCATGACATCAATCTGTCAGGGGACAGCAGTGTCAGCTTATTTAGTGTTGCATACAAAAGAAAAAACTTCATTTCAAAAACCAACAGCATTCATTTCAACTGCCCAACTCCATTCAGGAATACAGTATCCACTGTGTTCCTTCAAAGGAAGCTGTGGTGGTCAATGGCATAAGGCATGAATCTGGACACGTGTCGTTGATGCAGGAGTGGATGGCGATGGCGGTATTCTAGACAAGACACAAACCAAAAGACACATGCAGACGGTAATACTGAGCATGCAGAGTGGCTTGCGAGGGGGGGGGGGTGGGGGGGGGGGGTGGTGAAGGTGGGTCTACTCTACATGGTATAGAGCGGGGAGGTGGAGGGCGAGGGGGGGGTGTGGCTGCTGGACTTACTGTTCTCCTGCACCCGGGCCACAAAGCCTGTGAGAGGAATCTGGGGAGTGAGCTGAGGCATGGGAGGTGGCGGGGGAGCGATAGACACTGGAGCCCGCACACACACACACACACACACACACACACACACACACACGAGCGCACGGAAAAAGAAAAAAAGAGAGAGAAGGTGGAGAGAAGCAGAGATCAGTCACCCAGATCACGAAACAGGAAGAGTGACAGCAAAGCAGTGACACCCAGCCCAGTCTACACACGGCATTAAGAAACACACGCAGGGAGATGCACTGTGAACGGTTAGTTTTGTGGACTTGTGCAGTTCTACGCCAGTATAATCGGTGTGGCTGACGGTGGCTAAAAGCAGACAAGGGGCTTGACGTGAAGTGTTATCGGGGTCAAAGTGGAGCTATATCATGGTATCTGGTGGTTTGAAAGATCACACGAGGGTTAGGGCTGATTGTTGTTGCTCAGGCGTTTCCTGCATCTGGTGGCAAGCTGATCGAGACGACTGGAATGACAGCATTCAGCCTGAAGGGGGCTCAACGCACAATTCCTTCGGTGGTGTTCGTCCCATTTCCTGTCAGGTGACCTCAAGCGTGCATCTGTGTCCTCTGACACGTTAAAAGCACAGTGGCTGGTTCAAACATGTCCAAGCACTAATCCTATGCTCTTAAATCCATGTGGTGGATTGGAGGGCAGGGTCAGTGTTTAACACCCGCTACAGGGGCCGCTCGGTAAGAGCGCGTAGGATTAAGGCTTATGCTGGGTTTGAATCCAACTGATGCCATTTCCTCCCCACCCCACTTCCTCTCCTTGCTTTCCTGTCTCTCTCCAACAGTCCTATCAATAAAGCTGAAAAAAGCCCCAAAACATATATTTCAATAAGTCACCCTTGTCAACCCTGGGTTCCCCAGTTATTCTAGGAAACTCCCCCTTCCCAGAACCCACGCCATATAGAAAGAAGAGGCTGTGACTCAGCAGAATACTCACAGCCTCCCGCTAGGCCACATGAACAGCCCCCATAAACATCGAAACATGTAATATGGTAATCTGCTTGGTAACTTGGGTTCCTGAACTTGTCAAATGCTTCCCCTTCCCTGCATTAGGCGAGCGTGCTGTCAAACGCAGACCGCTTACTCTTGAGGCCTGTTGATAGGCCACAGCACCGTTTCCCATAACAGTGGTGCAGTGGAAGCGGGCTAGAGTGGACGAAGCCTTATTCAAAATGACACGCGTGGCTGGAGGTTCAGATTTCCCCTCCTTTCCAGCTGAAACGTCCTCTCTCTGACAGACAGCATGTCTACTCCTCTGGGGCTGAGGGGGAAGCAGGACTGAACCAGAAATAGGCCCAGGGCTTAAACAGTGAGCACCTTGAGCTGGGAGTCACCTTGTAGACGCCGGCTACTGCGTTTGATGGCAGAGGAGGAAACCAAGGCATGTACAGGAGCTCAGACCTGGCGCTTCAAAAGTTGCGTCTGCTTGTTCTGCGGATATTGATTGGCTGCTTTGCATCCAGAGAGCAAGCAAGGACAAGGCGTGCTGCGTCAATGCTAAAGATGTTCCAGCCAGCGGAGAAAAATCCTTAACCTGCACTTTCGGGAGGGAGGAAGTCAATATCAGAAGGCCAACTTGACCTTCTGAAACAGATGACTGTGCCTTTTCACACACAGAAAACAAACTCCCAATGTTGGCATGAAGATGATGTCTATGTGGATGTCATGTTCATGTAGACGGGTGGGACATTTTTCCAAACTGAGCAGGAAGTTATGTTTGGGCGTGACTGGAGTCACCGGAGAGATAAGCTTCTGTGGAGTTCAACGGCCCTCTCGGACCTAGCCAGTGGTCGCTAACGGTCATACAAACTCAAGGGTAATGGTGGTGGTGGAGGGGGGGGGGGAGGGAACACACGTCAACATGCCGGTGTCTTACTTGAGTTCTGGGTGTAGGCCAGGGTACCCCCATTCATATGAGGCTGCTGTTGCTGCTGTAGTTGTTGCTGCTGTAGTTGTAGTTGTTGTTGCTGTAACAACTGCTGCTGCTGTAACTGCTGCTGCTGCTGCAGGGAGAACTGGGAGGTGACTGACGGAGCCCTGCGATAGGTGCCCGTGGCTGAGACCATGGAAACGGAGGAGGTGGTGGAGTTGTGCCGCGAGATCTGCCGCGAGATGGTGCCAAACTGGGACATGGGGATGGGACCCAAACCTGGCCCAGGGGCCACCGCTAGAAACACCAGGGAGAGGAGGGGAGGGAAGGATGGAGGGGAGGAGGAGGGAGAGGAGGGGAGGAGGGAGAGGAGGGAGAGGAGGGGAGGAGGAGGGAGAGGAGGGGAGGAGGAGGGAGAGGAGGGGAGGAGGAGGGAGAGGAGGGGAGGAGGAGGGAGAGGAGGAGGAGGATCAGTGAAAGAGAGGAGGGATAGAAGAAAGGAGGGATGGGTTAGATAAGTTAGTACAGACCCCAAGAATTCATTGGAACCCTTCCCAAATCAAACAACAGAAGCCGTATCAATCACCAACCGCAAAGCTTGTGAGCAGGAGATGAGAAACACGAGACTGAGGGACAATACAGACCCAACAACAGAGATGAATCCATGTATACAGCTGAAAGCGACAAGGCAAGTTAAGAAGACCATTTTGTGATTGGCAAGAGATCGAAAGAACATCCAGATTTGCAGAATGGTAGTAAGACCTGATTGAGGGACACGGAGGAGACACAGGCTAGAGTTAGACCCTGGGCCACTCGGGGGTGGGGGTGGAGGGGTTCGACTCGCTGATGAGAAACCGTGGTTGGGGATTGGGTGGACGGTAGCGATGGTGAGGGTGTGTGCACACGGGGATGGTCGGATGCTAAACGTTATGTCACAGCGGTGGGCCCCCTCTCTCTACTCGGGCATTTCCTGTTTATGGAAGTAGATAACAGCAGCTCTCTGGGGGTGGGGGGTTCAGATCTCAGATGCTGGAGGGTGGAACCAGAGCAACGGCTTACCCACAGGATCACAGGCGTAAACACGGGAGCCAGCAGAGTAAACAACATCATCTCGCGCACAGACGGAACATCGTGTTGGGAAGGAAAAAAATCGGAAATGTCGAACATTGAGAGGACACAAACGGCTGTTGGCATCCTAACTGTTACAAGCACATGTTCCATTCACTGATTTAGGTGCGGACAAAACAGACAGTGTTTTAACATGTTGAGGAGACCAGCGTGGACTGATTGGATGGCGTGGAGGAGGAACAAGAACCCAGTTCACCTCCAGCGCGCCGCCAGATTTAGAACAGGACCCAAAGCACCACCACCAGAAGCAAATTCGGACACACAGACACTCCCAAACACACGCACGCACACTTGCAAGCGCACACACACGCGAGTACCAATGCACTCTTCGCCACCATGGTGAAAAGCAAGCTTGGCACTAGAGGATAGTCCAGATGAGCCCTGGTGCAGAGAGAGATGGCCGACTGGTCTGATGGGCGGGCGGGCGGGCGGGGGGAGGGGGTCTCACCTACGACCGGAGCTGCCTCTGTAGTCCCCAGCCCTGGCAGGGGAGGGGCTGGAGGAGGAGGTGGAGGAGGAGGAGGGGCTGGGGGAGGTGGAGGTGCCCCAGGAGGAGAAGACATGGGCGGGACTGAAACAGGCCGGGCACAGCCGTTAGTGGATGTTTTGGGGTCAAGAAATCACACGTGTTGGTGGCGTAGCCTGATCAAACGGGCAGTTTTCAACTGAAACGGCTTCGAAACGGCACAACGACTTCCAACTGGGAATAAGAGCAAGTCAGACAGGAGTCGACCTCATGAGAATACACGCGCGCACGGTGAACGTTGCCATGGTGACAGGCTTACCGACAGGGCTCTAGCTAGTTGTGCTGCAGCTATGATGTAGCCTGGAGCTGAACACAGCAGAACACTGTTCTACAGCTCATCAAAACACCAATACATAATGCAAAACTCTGAAAATAAATCCATGTCGTTTGAATTTCATGCGGAACATCGACATGCGTTGTATGCTACATTTGAAAAGTGTGTCTTTTTCCCCCCCTTCCCGCCACAGCGCTGGCCCTAATGTAGGTTGCCCTATTTAGAGTGTGTGTTCTGTTAGGAGCACAAAGGGCCAGTGTAATCCCTCCCAGCCTGGTAAACACAGTCTTTGTTCTTCCTCTTCTCTCCACCAGCTCCATTAACACGGCCTTTAATTGGACCCACTCGTTCAAAATTGTTATTGGCAATATAAAAATAAAAAAACATCCATAATAATATGCGTGTGTGTGTGTGTGTGTGTGTAGGGGGGTTGGTACCCCTAGAATTCCCATCATGTGAATCTGAAAGGCGAGGCCCGTTGAGGAGCTGTCTGTAATCAAGGCTCACCTGGTCCAGAGTTGGGAATGGAAGGCGTAGGCACGGCGATGGGAATGCCGATACTGCTGCTCCCGCTGTTCTCCCTGCTGCCACTCCCCCCACTGCTGCCACTGCAGAGAGGAGGAGACAGGGGGGGGGGGGGAGACGGAGTGCAAGGGAGGGAGAGAGGGGAGGGAGGGAGGGAGGGAAAGTAAGAGAGAGAGAACGAGAGTGAAAGGGAGGGAGGGAGAGGGGAGGGAGAGACAGAGGGGAGAGAGACACAGAGAAAGAAAAGGTCAGAGAGTCAGACAGAGAGAGGGGAGGGAGACAGAGAGAGCGCAAAATATTAGAGAGTTATTGAGGGCATGTTCCTTTTATATAGGCCAACCTGCAGAGACCAGAGCACAGGCAGTGGGTATCTATGAACACCACAGCTGCAGGTGGGCTGTCATGTCCCATTGAGGGAGAGAGAAAAACCTTCTAGAAGCACCAACGTCCCTCATACAGAAAGAAACTGCATCCTGAAGAACGGCTTCCCTTCAAAGCCACCTCTATTATTGGTTACACTCACCTTTCACATCTCGTAGCACGTAAACAAACAATTGCGCCATCACTCATTCGCTCATTCCCATTGAACACATTCAATGGGAGGACAGCGAGGCAGAGTGACAGCATTGGTGTGACAGCGACACTGTGAAAGCACACAAGCCACCGCCTGCACAGTACATGTCTGTGACTGTTCAAACGCCACAGGGAGATCATCGCAGGGACCTCCTGTGTGGGTCAAACCCAGCCTACGTCGATCGTCGGCCTGCATTTGACCTCCCCAGGCATTCAGATCAATGACTGCACCCCCCCCTTAAATCTCCCCAGGACTGGCCCAGATCCCACTCCCTATTATCACTGCCCCCCCCCCCCCTGCCCCCCATCATCCCTCGCAGTCAAGCTGCACCCCCCCCCCCTCCCTGTACGTGTGTGAGGCTGGCCTGAGGCTGGCGGGGCACTAACAGCAGGGGGGCCCTGAGCCAGGAATCCATCCCATGCTCGCTGCTGAGTGGGGGAGATGAGAGTGTGTGTGTGTGTGTTGGGGGGATAATGTGCATGTTGGGGGGGAGGATGGTAGAGTGTGTGGGGGGAGAGATGGTAGAGTGTGTGTGTGTGTGTGTGTTGGGGGGGGGTATTGAGTGTGTGAAGGGCGGTGGGAGTGTGTGTATGTGTGCGTGTGTGTGTGCGTGGAGGGGAAAGGATGGGTGTGCATGTGTGAGAGGGGGGCTTAGGCATGGATTCAGAGAAGGGGATTCACGATACAGTCCCACCACTCTAACGTTGAGAAATCCACATCTCGGTCAGTGTCGTGGTGGCAGTCTCCATCCCTCTCTGGTTCTGCCCTCCCCCACACTCACGAGTCATCTCCACTCCTCATCTTTCACATGCTTGGTGCCTCCCTCCCTCCCTCCCTGCCCGCCACCCCTCACTGCTTTCTCTCCCCCGTCTGCTCCCTCGGACATCGCAGCCCCCCCCCTGTGGTGTCTCTCCGTCCTGCCTCACAAGCCCTCCTTTCCAGATATCGAGTTTCACAAATGCTATCACAACCCACAGCGCCCACGCCAAGACGACTCCCTACCTCTCTCTAACAAACAGAAACGAATCAAAACTCAATCTGAGAAAGAGAACTCGAATAAATGCCTCTGACAAAAAAAAAAAAAACATATATATATATATATATATATATCATAAGGGATTTCCGGAATCGGGGACTGGGATATTGATCCCACATCCAGCTGAGGGACCAGCCCAGCACCTGGAGCCCCACGCTGTGTGAGAACACCGCAGCCCCCGTCACCAAACACGCCAGAGCACCACCGCAAGCAGAGCTGCAGGGAACCTGGGCGGGAGAGACGACAAGCTCAACGCCAGGAAGGGAACTGGGAAGGGATGACGGAACATGGAGGATACTGGCGAGGGGATGAGAATGACGAGAGAGACTGAATGAGGGAGAGAGAGAGAAATGAAAAGGGAGGGTGGTATTTCTGGAGAGAGAGGCATTACAGCCTCTTTGGCCAACAAGACCACTTCAATCAGTCCTAACTCTGACTGCCTCTGACCGCACGACGGCAGCTCTCCCTGTCAGGCTGCCGTGGTTTGTGACCGAGGCTTTTCCGAGGCATGGTGGCACGGGTGTGGCGCCACACACGCACGTCCTTACAGAATGGCTTCTTTGCTCAGGTAGGTAGTTCTGAATGTGAACCCTTCCAAGCTGCTGTATGTGGTTGAGTACAGAAGAACAGGGAGCAGGGAGAGGAAGCAACTCGAGCTGCTGAACTGAAGTGTAAACAGCAGACACGCAGGAAACAGGAGGACATTTATAGCTTCAGTCCAATTATTATACATTTGTTTTCTTTTTTTTGATTTCTTGAACAGAACAGGGAGGAAAACTCATCAGTTTACAGGTGGCGTGAGGACACAAAGCAAAGTTTTGCCACCTACAGATGTATGCATGCGTTCATCTGTGAGAATGAATCAATGAGTGAGGGAGTGAGTGAGTGAGGGAGAGAGAGACTGAGTCGGTGAATGAGTGGGTGGGCGAGGGGAGGGAGAGTAAGTGGGCGAGGGAGTGGGTCAATGAGCGAGGAAGTGAGTGATGGGAGTGGGTGAACGAGCAAGTGAGTGTGTAAGTGACTTGAGTGAGCGGGGCGAGGGAGTGAATGAGGTCATGAGGGAGGGCGGGCCAGTGAGGCACGGCGCGTGCGTCCGGGCGCGTCTCTCCGTGCGGAGGAGCTCTGGAGCGGGCGGGGCAGGGGCGGGGCAGGGGCGGGGCAGTCACCTGTGGGTCCTCTGTCTCTGGTTGAGAGAGGCGGTGCGTCCCGGGCTGTGCTGGCTGCCCAGGCGGGCCGGGCTGGTCATGTAGTCGTTGGGCACCGTGGGCGGCTTCACCGGCTCCAGGGTCTTATAGGGCGTGTTGCGGCTATCACCAGGGACAGACACAAAAGAGATTAGGGCTCGATAAGGGGACACAATACTAAATGGGGAGTTAACAAGGAGACACAACATGGAATGGATAGTTAGTGGGTACAAAACCAAAATTAATAGGTGAATCAACTCCCACCCCCATCTATGAACGTGGGTCGGGCTGCAGCAGGGGTGTGTAATTTAACGAAGCTCAAACAGCCCGTCTGTCAGTGAGCGTTCCAAATCCTATCAATTGATCCTGCCGGGGTGGTTTTCCAAACCGATGAGATTTGCGGGAAGGGCTGAAAAACGAGAGCAGCGGAGCTCAAGCCGGTATCACGGTGTGATTACTGTCTCAGCCGTGTCGGAGTCAGCGCCGGAATAATGCTCAGCTCAGCCTGCTGGTGCAGAGAGAGGAGCCACTGCAACCGTGCATCCCAAAGAGGGAACAAGTCTTCACATTTAGACACGACATTTGTCATGCTTTATTGGACCTTTTTTTTTAATTTATTTTTTTAAGTGGAGTGTGACAGGAAAGGTACAGGAAGAGAGAGAGAGAGAAGGGGGGGGGGGGGGAGAGACATGCAGAAAATGGCCGAGGCTGGGATCGATCCCAGGCCGCTGCAGTAAGTCCTCAGTCTGCATGGTACGCCCACGTATCTGGTGAGCTAGCAGGGCGCCCACGTCTGCACGCCTCCAGGGACGGGCCGTAGCACACATCGTCTACCGCACTGGGACCAGACGGCTCCTTACCCCAGCGTGCCACGCCCCGACATGGGCGGGCTCGGAGGCTTCTGCGTTGGCGGATTGGTCCGTGATAACGTCCCTCCTCCTCCTCCTCCTCCTCCTGCCCTGATTGACTGGTTGTTTCCATGCTGCTGCTGGGGGGGGACAGAAAGGCAGTCAGGCAGCTTGTCAGATCAGAGGGTGTTGTGTGGTTAGAGTGCTGTAATGGGTTTCCCAGATGTGACACGGCCCAGGTTACAACATCCATTGTTGATCTGCTAAAGCCAGGAGGCTGCAGCTCTTGCATCATGAGCCGGGGGTGGCTGGAACTTCAAGAAGGTTCTGAGATAAGAGTGTATTTGTTTTTCTTTTTGTATTGCCAAGCGCGCAACCAATCAAGCACACTAGGCCATGGCAAGGCGGCAGTTAAAATATTTACACTTTTCGTTTTAAACAAGAGCTATAAATATTCTAAATACATCAGCAGGCATGTTGTCACTGGGAAACCCCCCAGCTAAGAAGCTCTTCACAGGGAAGACGGGGCTGTAATGGTTAACTTATTCATTCATGATAAGAGGGTGTTACAGAGGACTATGAACGACGCATGAGCTTTGATAAGTCTAAAGGGACTACAGGTTACTATGGTAACAACAAAGACTACAACAACCAACTAAACAGGGAGTTTCTGGGAATATGGGGGGGGGGGCTGAAGAAGCAGCCTATCAATAATAGACTTTGACAGGGCGGGTCACGTGACAAACAGGACTTACCTTGGCTTTTAGCCACTTAACGTGGGTGGAAGGAGGAAGAAAACAAAAAAAAAAAAAAGAGAGAAAGAGAGAACAGGCATGTCAAAATCGCTGTCTTAACGGTTCAGTACAGGGGAGGACCATTCACCAGGGTATTTACACAGAGTAAACATTTGGAAAGAGCCGGGGGAGTGCGCTGGTTAGGTGTGATCTAACCACTGGAGAACACGGAGGGTCACCGGCTTGTTTTTCTGCTCCTGTCTGATTCGTATCTCTCCGCCACACCCAAACCCCGGCCAGCCGCCCGGCCCACAGCCCTCCACAGGCCCATTGTCAACTCAAACCGGTATTGCAACACCTCGTCTGAGAATGGCAAACAGAACGAGCTCTCGTCGATTGTATTGGCCAGTGTTGAATAAAGGCTAAGAAATAACCTCAAATGTTGCCGTTTTACTTTACCGTTGATGTTATGATTGGATAATGATAATTATGCTTGAGAGAGCTGGACAGTGGGTCTGAGGAGGAACCAGGAGAGTTGTGCAGTTAATTCACAATCAAGCACCGAGTCAAGGGCCTCGTCAATAATTCAGGTTCCCAGAGGGCCGTGCTGCGGCCATCACATCAGCTGCATGACAGGAGACCACATCCAGCAGAGCGGAGGAGGGTCCAGAGCACCTCCACCAGAGTGGAGGAGGGTCCAGACCACATCCACCAGAGTGGAGGAGGGTCCAGACCACATCCACCAGAGTGGAGGAGGTTCCAGAGCACCTCCAGCAGAGCGGAGCAGGGTCCAGAGCACAGTCAGCTCTGGGCAGCCACGCCATGTTGCATGTAACATGGCCGTCTGGGTTTTTCAGTCGCGATATCAGGAATGTGGGTTATAACATTCACGGATTGTAACGATGGCATGGACAATAAACGTTTAGGATGATTTCTGACATATAGGTCAGTTAATCATGATGACGCCCCTCTTCTACAACTTCTGGGTTAAGGGCGTCAGGCTTCGCTCTGACACTCGGTAAAAGCATCCTCACAGATCTATCAATCTTTACAACCTCAATTCACTGCCTGTTGATCCCAGCAGATCTGCATGAGATCTATAGATCAGTAGGATCAGATGGGTCTCTAGACGTTCTGGCCTGTGAAGATGGCAGCAGTGAGGTGGGCCACAGGCCAGAGATTATACAGAGATGTGCTGACTTCAGGACTCTGGGAGGAAACCAGCAGGGTCATCAGATAACCATCAAGTCCGGTCACCTTCATCCCAGGCCAGAGGAAGCACAATCCCGCGCACTTCAGACCTCAAACGCAATTCCTATCCTTTAGCTGTTTCAGTCAATTATAGACAACAACGCAAACCTTTTTTTTTTTTATCTTGACCGTTTTTTAAAAATGTACTGAGGCTACTTAACCCGAATCCCTCTCTGAGAGCATCTGAGCTCCTCGTGCATCAGACCGGTCGTTCTGAGTAGCTTCCGCAACTGAAGCAACGTGGCAGCGACGTCAACTCCAAAACAACATCTGACACGGGGCCCTGCATTCCTGACAGCGCTTGACTAGATTATCAGTCAGATGATAAATCTCTTTTTTTGGTCAATAACAGTGAAACACACCCCGTCAGTTGGTGTGTGTGGAGAGAGAGAGACATACAGAAACAGAGATAAGAGAGAGCACCCTCTAATCCTGCAGTCAGATGACTCAGTTTATATGGCAGCTTACACCGTCAATATAAAGTCACCAGGCTCTGAATCTCATTAGGAGTTCAACCTCTCCTGTCCCCCCTCTCTTCTCGCTGCACCTGGTGCCTTGGTGCAGAATATCTCATAGCATGTCAATGGGGGAGCTGCAACTAATGTCCATTCAACAGTGTGTGTGTGTGTGTTAAACTGGCATTTTAGAATCGACCCACGGTCGGTTAGTAAACCAAGGCTGGATATTCTACAGGGCCCAATAGCTGTCAGCTTTCCCATCAGTTACTGTAGACGTCAGATGAATTAAAGCTTGGTATTGACGCTAAATATTGATTAGAGCTGCAGGCTTTGACACACAGACGTGTGTGTGTGTGTGTGTGTTCCAATTCCTTTCATTCACCACATCTACAGTTTCCCTCCCCCTATCCCTCATGATCATGGACATACAGGGTTTTAACAAATCCATCAAGACTACCTCCAAAAGAGGGATATGTGGGTAAAAGAAGTATGACCATTAAGCATGTTCTTGTAGTCATAAATATTAGATCTATTGGTGTCCCCGCGGGGCTTGAAGTGACAGACCCAAACGACGACAGGCAGTATCAAGACATAGTAGACCGCAACATCTCTTCTCATCTCAATAAGGACATTATGGACATGGACGGTTATGATCGATATCAACCTCGTTTAAAACCTTTTCAGGCCACACAAGGTCACACACCCTTTCAATGCGACATGTGGGTCCTGTGTGATTTCAGGCCTTGGAAATTGAGACAGGCAGCATTGCTTTTATCCCGTCCTATCACGGCCCATCGTTCTACTGGAAGACAACGGTGGCTGCTAATCTAATCTGCCTGACAGCAGCCATTGATTGGCTGATTAATGGGGGCTTTAGAGAGAGGTGGACATCTCTGAATGGATCAACCAACTAGGGTTGTTATGCCATTAGACCCGCTGTCATGGCGACCACCCCTGACCCCTAAAGTGGAGCTGAATGTTGACCATTGAGAACACAGCAGTGTGTAGGCCTGCACAGTAGTCAGTATACCTTTCAGAACTTGGAAAGAAAGGGTTGTAAATATAACGGGTTGTGACAGATGTTGCTCAAGCACTAAAAGGTCTCCAAGACTTACCCGTTTGATATCGGACGTGCGAGAACACGATTAGGAGGGGAGAGGGGTCTAAAGTGCTTTCTGAACATCTCATAAATTCATCAGAGCTCACCCTGCACATCCTTCACAAGGCTCCTAGAATAGCACATGGAAACCTATCCAACAGTGTAATCATTCTTGTCAATCACCCACAATGGATTGCCAGTCTGGCCAGCCAGGTTCACACAGAGACGAACACGTGAGAGACAGACAGAGGCAGAGGAAGAGAAGGGGGGGGGGGGGGGGGGAGTCAGACAGAGAAAGAGAGAGACGGAGGCAGACGGCCCTCACCTTGACCCCGTGGCCCACATCGTCCAGGACGTTGTAGTCGATGGGCTTCCTGATGTACCTCACGGGACGCTCCATGTTGGCCGGGGCGATGATCTTGTGGGTCCGCGCCGTGTTCTTATTGGTCGTCAGGATCCCGATCTCCCGCCGGGCCACCTTCTCTTTGTGGATGTCCACCGTCTGAACACAGCCCAGGAGGAGAGAGAAGACCGCGTTACCAGACACGATAAGAGACAGTTACAGAGAGCTATTAGACCCAGACAAGGATTGGATTTCCAGCTTCTCCTACGGCAACTAGGGCTACTTTAATTGAATCACGTTGCCGTTTTCATTGTGATGCTCTTAATGCCACATACGTTCATTACAGCTCACTATAGTGGTTGGACCGAGCTATGACTGTGCATAGTGTTTGGTTCCTGATCTGATGACTGAAACGCCCTTACCAATGGTTGACAGCCATGTAATGTACTACATTACCATCTCCACAACCTTCTCAGAGGAATTTCTCATTTATGCTCAGGTAAAGGGTTGCCTGGCCAAGAAAACCTTGCCAATGTCATTATTAGAGCATCCAAAAAAATAATAACCTAGGGGCAGTTAGTGCCATTTAAAATGAAAACGCAGGATACTTTAGGCAGTATTCCATAAGCAAATTAAGTCTTCTGTGTTCTACATTACATATTTATAAGGTTTTTGTCTAGAGCCATTAAAGCTGACTGCTCTCTGTGAGGGAGGGTAATAAAGAACTGCAGCCTTCGGCACAAACGAAATGAATTATGGGAGAGAATGGAGTGTTTTGCTTCTGAAATCGCTACTCTGTTTGATTAATGGCCTTGTACTCTTTACAAAGACTAATTGCCTCCACCTTTTATAATTTTTTTACTGAAATACATTAACTGACCATTTTTGTGCTGACATTTGTGTGTGTGTGTGTGTGTGTGTGTGTGTGTCTGTGTGAGGGGGAGGAACAAAAAAGGCGGAGGAAATATGTGCAGCTGGGGACAGTTCTTGAAACTTCTAACTACACAACCAATTCATTTTCGAATTGAACACTCATAATATTTGTCCGCTATGAAAGAAGGAAACTGCTAGAATCAGGTGCAGTGATGTCCCCTTATTAAGTCAATCACATGCATCTGAAATCCTCCCCTTATTCACTCATCCCTCTCCCAGACCATCAGACCAGTCCCTCCACCCCCCCCACCCCCCCTCAGCTGCTGTTCCTCTGAGAGATGAAAGGCTGTGTCTGCTGAGGGTCCGGCCAGTCAGAGGCCTCTCTCAAGGGAGGCTGCTGGGGCCACAGCCAACAGAGGAGTCCTTTCATAAGGAGGGGATCTGGAGGTAGCAAGCTAGCTAGCTAGCTAGAGGAGCTCTTGTATCCGTCTCTGGCCATCCTCTTGTCTTTGCTGAGGGCATTTGTTTTACGAGTTGCACGCGCCCCCCCCCCCCTATGAATGTCTCCTTATTCAAGTACGAATGCGTCACTCCAGGTGAGTTATGAAGAGCTCGATAAGCTGTATACACAGTCTCACACAGTCTTCACACTATCAATCAGAGGGGATCGTCTTTTTAATCGCCACGTGGGTTTCACAGGAAGGAGACAGCAGATGAAATGGGGTCCGTCAATGTGGCGGGGGAGTTCCCCATGTCGCTCAGAGCAAGTCATCAGGGAGGACCCAGCCTACAGGTTGTCAGACCCAACAGGTTATGGCTAAGCACTTAGGCTGAGTGGATTGCATTCGACTCCCTTGACAACACAAACAGGAAGCTCTCCATGGAGAGAAAATGGACTGAAATCAGCAGAACTGGATCCATTCGGAGAGGTGAGAGGCTTGAGTGGAGTGGCCAGACGGCGGGGAGAGCAGAGAAGTGAGCTTAGTCCGACTGAAGTCTTGGAATTAAGTACTCCTGGCTTGGCTCCATCACACTAATCGTGACCTTGCCTCACCCCTCCCGCCTCCCCCAACACAGCCAGCTGGCTACTTATGAAGAAGATTCATATGGATTCCGTCAGACAGATACAAACTGACTGATGTAGGAGACACTGGAGTCCATATTGACTACATGACGGCTAGACCGTCTAGTCGAGAGCAATACACCATCTGAAGCGTTACACTGAATAGATGACCTATGACGTAGTAAGAGTTACAGTTGTTGATATACGACATGGCAGCTTCACAACAAAAGTGCTTTTGCTTATCTCGGAAAGTTCCGTCAGGGTACACGACAGCCAAGACAAACAACAGAGCAGCTGGCACAAAGAGGAAGTGAGAAAGCGACTCACACCAGCTTCATCTCCTTCCTGTGAGCTGACAAAATAGCCTGGCCGAAAACCACTTGTGACAAATGTTGCACAAGGGTTGGTAAGGGAAATGAATGTGAGGGCTTGTCCGTTCGTACGATAACTTTGCAATGAAACACAGTTGTATGGAATGGTCTGTTGTGGATGGTACGAGGGAAGTGGTCCATTTATTCCTGACTGGTGTTCAGAGTGGTCCTTGAGTAGTCCTGCTGTACCAGAGTACAACAAGAAACCAAGAATGACTTCAGAGTACACAGACTGTAGCACTGCTACAAAAACTCCTCCAAGATTCTCCTGCCCAGTTACGTCTCTGCAGGTAAATACTGTTCAGTAGGATTCCAGAGTTTAATCGTGTGCTTCAGGCTTGTCTGGTGATGCTAAACAGGCCCTGGCAGTGAGGTTGATTCACGTGCTCTCTGGTCCTGTCATCCCCAGACCTGGCATCCAACACTGGGCAGCCTCAGAGCCAAAACTGAACCTCGCCCTAAAACACTGGGAACTAAGTAGTCCATCTCCTCTGTTGATTTCCTCTGTTGATTTCCTTTATTCCCTACTTTCCTGCTCTTAAATTCCAAATCCAACCTAACGTGGGCCTCTTTTTCTACTCCCAAAACTCTTGTCTTACTGTCCTTCATAATGCTCCCCCCCAATACTTACTCCTTCTTCTCCCCCTCGTTTCTCCCAGTGAATCATCCCCCTCTTCCATGACTAAGACTGGAGGACTCTGGTCACCATTTTGTCTTGATGCCAGTCCACTCCTTCCCCAACACACACACACACACACACACACCCATCTGCTCCCAGAGGCCAAGAGATTGTTGAAAAGAGGAACTCATCCTCTCTGTTTAGGGTGTAACTGGCTGGTTTCTTCTACTGTATACCAATATGCTGGTTGTCATGAGACACAGTCCTGGTGTTGTTCCTAGCAACAGGCGTCTACACGTCAGTGGGACTGACGAGTAAGGAAGCATGTCTCCGGATGTCTGCTGTAACGAGTGGTCACAGTGAACCTAGTCTGGAATCACAATCCACCGATACTAGACGCATACACACACGCAAACACCCTCACAGACTCCAGACCTGGGGGTTGACCAACACAGTCTCCGCATCGCAATGAATACAGGAATGAGACGGTTTTCGAGGCTTAGTGGGAAGGTGTCGTTCGTACGACTACCTTTCGTGACCCCACGAAAGGTAGTCGTACGAACCGTTGATGTCCCTGGCTCGGACAGCCAGGGGAGGGGGGGGGGGGGGGGGGGGGGGGAGTCACACGGGTCAGGGAGAAATCACACATTCCACAATGTCTCTCTGCACATCCTCGTCAGGGGGCATGAATCGTCAGCTCACGCCGGGCAGCGAATCAAAGACCCCGTTAGTGGAATCTTGGCAACTTACGCAATCCTGGCGTCAGACATCTGCCGTCAGACAGCATGTGATATCAGGAGGCACAGAAATACGCAGGAAAAGAACCAACGTCTCCAGATGTTTGGCTGATGCAGACAGACAGTTTCACTTCAGTGTCTGACTGGAAGAAAAGTACCCGTTTCAGCACTTTGGTAGTGTGGCCTCGGGGATAAAATCCGCTATAGGAAAATATAAAAGGCCAGTTTAGCACAGATGCATGGGACAGAATCCCGGCATTCCTGTAGGTGGAAGACTGGGCTGGGTCACAGGGGGATGGCTACATGGGGATCACTCCTACATGAAGAAGCCCTGCATGGAACCATGAGTTCATCTGGATGTGTGGTTTAGCCAGACCAGACAAACAACGCCCCAATACTTTGCCAACTCTGACTCGAATTGAACATTGGATTCCTGTGTTTCAACACCCATTGGCACTTTTCTTGAAGCATGACTATGTTTAGCCAGTGTTCTGCACCTCTCTTTCACCAACCGTCTCTGGAGGAGGGGATCCCTCACTGAATTGCTCCTTACAAGGTTTCTTCCATTTTGTCTCTCAAATGAGATTTTCCTGGGAGTTTTTCCTCGTCTTCCTTGAGGGTTTAGGTTGGTTGAGGGGCAGTTGTATTGCCGTATGTGAAGCCCTCTGTGACATCGCTTGTAAAAAGGGCTCTACAAATATATTTGATACTTAATAAGCAAGCGGGTGGTGGGGAGAACAAGGGAGAAAACATATTTGCACCAACTGTCAGTGTCAGCCTCGTCTTGTGTTTCTTTGTGATGGCACAACCCTAAAAAGTCTCTCAGTTCGCTTTGAGCAAGTTGAGCATTTCCAGGTGGACTTAAAAACAGAATGTTACACAGAAGGTCACGAGGAACCGCAGACAAGTCTTTATTGTCCTCCCAACGGAATGTCCTTGTTTTATGGGACAAAATAATAGAACCTGTAACCCTTTATCTTCACGACACCAACACATTTCAACGTTCCAACAGCCAGCTGGCTTGGTGACACCCCTTGACCTCCTCGAGAGAGTTGACAGGGGACCTGGGTCAGAAGGCTTCTGTATCTCGGTCTGTTGACTTCAGTAGTGTCCAGCTGTGGACTGAGCCAACGGATGAAGATCCATCACAGCTAAACGCCTGGGTCTGGCTCCCGTCTGGCACACAGAACACCAGCCAGCGCATCTGAAAGCCCTCATCTGAAAGCCCTCATCTGTGCACCGAGCCACAAAAGCCGTCCCAGAGCCTACTACAGGGCCAGTTTCCCAGAGCAGCCCACGCAAACCAGAAACATGAACAGTTAGAGAACTTCAGCATGTCGCTTGAGCCAAAAAGACCGGTCAACTATCATGGGGTAGAGGGGGTGGGTTTAGCATAAGTCTCTGAATAACTGTTTATCTAATACCGCACAGATGGCAAATATTTCTAAGTGGCGCACGTCGCCTCAGCTGCTAACGGCGGGTGGGGGTCGGTCACCTCAGCATGCCAGCTGGCTGCGGGAGGCTGCCTCTCGGAGGAAGTAGTGGCGATGGGTGAATGCTCAGCATCTCAGTCCTCTTTCTGAGGGGAATGTCCTGAGTGTGTGAACTGAGCTATGGAGGAAGAACAGAATACTGGGAACAACAAGGGTTGACAGCCAAAGAGGGGGAGAGGAACATTTCTGACGGAGGAGAGGAGGAAGTGACCACACACGGAAAATGTCTGGTGAGTCACAGGATATTACCAGATTGCAGATTTCTTTTCTTCACACTTGGGCCCTCATGATAAGTTTAAACACAAGATAAGCATTCTCGCTGACACACTGCCACACCCCTAACCAGAGACCAAATCATTTCCCCTTCCACCAAAAGCACAGAAAGATACTACTTAGTACGAAACCAACAACTGTGCACAACAGGAGAGCTAAGCAGAGGGAAACCAATCTTACAGACCTGAGGCATGTACACACACACACACACACACACACACACGTACAGACTTGGATGAGCAGGAAACACACATCAGTGGGCCTTCATTTCCTGTCTGGATGAAATCCATCTCTCCACCTCAATATGCTGGAGGTCAGACAGACTTCACAGCACACACACACACACACACCTTGAAAAGGTCGCATGTTGGTCACTCAGTCCACGTCCCAAGCCCAGCAGGCTTTTACAGTCTATACGACTTCCTATGCGACATGTCACTGAGCACTGTTTATTGGGTGTGCTTTGTGAGTCAGCCGTTTTCCGCATGAAGCACTTGATCGCCGTTAGACCACTGGGTTCAATTAGCTAGCTGGCACACCCTAGTGCCGTGTGCCACCCGGCAAATGAAATCCGATGTGATTTATAGCTCAGTGCAGAACAGTCAGGCCTGGAGAGGTGGTTAAAAGGCACGGTGTCTCAGCTTCGTGCATCAGTGCAGACCCACGTTTGAGGGAAACGCCTAAAAGGCTTGCCCGGCGGAATTGAGTCGAGACAAGACGCAGCATCTATAGAAACATGACAAAGGCCTTATTCCCGTTGACTTTGATTTGGGAAAATGGTGGGATGAAATGATGTTTTGCTCGACACATCACACCATTTCTTCATTTGAACACAGGGTATCACAGTGTGTATATGTGTGTGTGTGAGAGAGAGAAGCCCATGGTTCCGCTGGGGAGACAAAGCTCTCCCTGTTCTCAGCCTCTCAGCAGCCACTTCACACACAGCCCAAGGTAGCGGCGCTCTATAGTCTATTATCCTATCAGACGACAAGGAGACCCTGCTCTTGAATGGCAACGCTGTGACTGAAAACTGAAGAGAAATCCTTCTCACACTCTCTCTCACACACACACACACACTGTCGTCATCTGTCCGCTTCACAACAATCCTCGACAGCCTGGGAACATCAACAAGTCAGTGATAGAACCAAACCACGCCAGCGAGCGCGCACACACACACACACACCTCTCTTTTCGATCAACAGATAGTAATGTTGGGCATTATAAAGGCCAGGACACCAGACAACAAGCACACCAGGAAGCGCCCACACAGATAGCTCCTAGTCAGCAGAGCGGACACACCCTAAGCCACTAACTAACCATAGACCATGGATGCTAAACACTCCTGACGCCAGGCTGCAGCTCACCACAGGCAGGCCCAGTCATCAGACATCATGACACACACACACACACACACAGCATCCTCCGCTTGGGGCTGGGTGGCAGGGCAGGGGGACGGGCTGGGAGAATCACTGTCAGACCGCAAACAAATGTAACCAGCGATGCATCGAGATTTTGCCAGGCGGAAATGTTGGTCCAAAATGGCATTTTCACTCAATGCCTTTTACAAATGGCATGTTTGCATCCATTAGATTGTCCATTTTCATCTTAAGTAATTTAACATAAATATTTCAAACAACGGCGATCGTGTCAGTGGTGTGGAAATACTTTTCCACAGAAATTATGTTTCTGATAAGGACATCAAATGTGAAAAATTGTACGGAAAAAAAATTATAAAAGGGAATCACTATTTTGTAGGATGGGTAGGGGTGACATGGTGGTCAATGTATCCATACCACCAGAAACACACACACACACCACAGGGCTGAGGGCTGGGACTAGGGCCGGAGGCTAGGGTAAGGTTTTGTAAACAAAAGTATGCAGATAAGCAATTCCATTCTTTATTGACAAGACATGACTTCACCCCTGATGGCTCTCGCAGATGTTGCCATGCTTACAGACAGGATGCATCTATTCTAACGCCATGCAAGAAAAACTCATATCTACTGGTACCATACAGCAAATGAAAATAGATTGTGTAGAAAATAGTATTAACGCAACTAGATTAGTCATATCTGGCAGGGTGGGTTTGATTGTGGATAGGTGTCAGGGGAAACGGCTCACTCAGAAAGCAACAGTGAGAGATTGGGTGTGCTCTCCTCAGTACACACAACTGTGAGTCTCTCAGGTCCTCTCTCTCTCTCTCTCTCTCTCTCTCTCTCTTCATCTATCTCTCTCGAGTCATTATTGTCAGAGGGGGCCATGAGTGTTGCCAAGGAGACGCAGACAGTCCGTGGTGCGGTTGTGATATTATTCCGTCCGTGTACGGTTGTCCTCTCTCGCCAGACGAAACCTGAGAGATAGTGTTTGCACTTTCCCTCGGCTCGCTGCTCTGTTTGTCTCTTTCTCTCTCTCCGTCCGTCAACCGTCTTCTCACGCTCTCCTCCCCCTCCTCGGTCCTCTCTGTCCCTGCTCTGCAAGGCCCCTTCACTCTATCAATATGTACGTTTGTTTATGGTGGGAGAAAAATATATTTTGGAGACCGTGACCTTCAGTTTATCTTCCAAGACATGTCAGACATTCTTTCCTTTGCTCAAATCTTTTTCTGAAAACTCAGGACCCAGACACGGGGAGGAGCTTGTCAGAAATAGAAGCAGCATATGAGAGGGTTCTGCTGACCGTTGTCCTAATCGACACAACAAAAAATCTCTCTTACCGCAGTGTATCAGCATGTACAACATCAACCATGACAAAAAAATATATATTTCCCGTTAGGGGATGGATGCAGTACCATCCTCTCGTTCTATCCATCTCTCTCTCTCTAGGATTGCAGTGTGGCTCCAGTCTGGCCTCGGGTCCTTGTCCTCATCACAAGTCTACATGGTCAGGGTTAGTGCATTCCTCTGATCTGTAGCATGTCCCAGGTCCATTGATTGATCTGGTCTGAGCCCTTAATGACTTCATTGGATGAAGGTCTAGATTGACCTTTTTCACATGGCAGGGAGGCCGCATGCCAGAGAGCTACACTGGGAGCGAGTTAGCAGGGGTGAGACTAGTCATAGTGAGCGTGTGTGTGTGTGTGTGTGCGAGAGAGAGGGAGAGCAAGACAGACGTCCATTCACCAGCCTATAAACGCACCACAGTGACTGGAGACAGATGCCCTACTCACAGATACCGAGAACAGAAGTGACAGTGTGAGGAAGTGAGTTTTTCAAGTTGAGCTGCCCTTCTGCAGCGTGCGTGTCCTCGCCTGTGGTCCTGCACAGCTGTGACGCGTGCATGGGTGTGAGCGTGCGCGTGTGCGAAAGTGTACGTGTATGCGAGTGTGTGCGTACGTGAATGTATGCAAGTGTGTGTGTGTGTGTGTGTGTGTGTGTGTGTGTGTGTGTGTGAGCGCGTGTCCTGACCTGGGAGATGTGGTTGATGGAGGACTCCATGCGTCGGAGCTGCGAGGCCTGGATGTCCAGGAGCTGCAGCACGTTGTTGGCCAGGGCGTTGATCTGGTAGGCCACGCTGGCCAGGGACTGGGTGGTGTACGCCTTGGTCTCCTCCAGGGCCTTCCTCTTGTCCTGGGCCTGGGGACACGGGGGGACAAGGGGTCAGGCCAACATGCTGGAGAACGGGACACAACACTAAACCTCCCCAGATTCGGTTTCATCATCTGCTCTTTTGTCCCCGTCTTTTGTTTGTGGATGGGACTGTTCATTTCATTTGCATCTATCATCAATGCTCTACACGGCTCTACACAGTGTTAGGGTCACTTTGGATTAAAAGTAAGTGTCTGCTTGGTGATTCCATGTCAACTTCACAAGGAGTCGGTCACATATGACCTGTCATATGATGTAACTCGGACGTGACACATATGATATTAGCACTCTCAGTGCAAAGACCATGTCGTCATTAACACAACCGCGAAGGAACAGCTCAACACAAACACACCGGCGAGAATAAACACTCATGTCAACGCAGCCCAGATGACAACATAATAATCCATCGGCTAACGACGGTTTCTCCGTCAGCGTGGCGGCGGAGAGAGCGGGGCGTGGTGCTCTCTCACGGGCAGAGCACAACTCACAGCCGCCACGCTCCACCTGGGCTTTCGCGCCAACACAACCAGTCAGAAAACCAGGGTCTGAGCCCTCATCCAGCTCTCCCCAGCAGGCATGAAGAGGAGGGCAAAGGGTGGTAAAGGAGTGTGTGTGTGTCGGGGGGGGGGAGATAAGAGGAGTAGTAACAGCCCAGAGAGACCTTGGAGGTGAGAATCGGTGTGATGTGGGGAAGTGTTGCAAAAATTGAAGATGTAACACATTTATCCTGTATAAGAATGATTCTGTGTTCAGCATTCCTTGTGTGTAGAGAGAGGCCTACCCCCAAATCTGGACTTTGGGTAACACGAGGCATATGTAAACAAGGAGACCTGGGCTGACCACTCTCTCTTACTGGAGGCCATAAAATATGTCTGGCCTTATCTGTGTTGGGTGAATCATGTGGTCAAGCTTACAGGGGTCGTAAACACGCACACACTCTGAACACGCGCGCACACACGCGCACCAGGTCTATGCAAGGAGCCAATGAAGAAGAGCAATGGAACATTTGCATGCCTTTGTCTTAACCAATGACTGTAAAGAGCATTTCTGCTTAAATAGCTAGCTAGCGCAACATGCTAGCAGACTATGTATTGCGATCAGACTTTGTCTCCTTGCTGGCAAGAATTAAACTATTGTACTTTCTTTGAATCCGACAACTCTGTGCATTAGAAATGATCGTAACAGGACGGCAGAGTATGAGGATGAGACGGCCATGTGCCGACACAAACACATTGTGATGGGGTGTGTGTGTGTGTGTGTGTGGGACCTCGTTATGGCTTCCCGCCACAAACAGGCTGTTCCCAGGCTGGGACTAAACGCTGGCTCTCCTCGGAGCCCTGAGCTGTGGGTGTGTTCACACGGCTGGGAGGAGGGACCGACTCACTGATGCTGTGCTTAGAGGGAGTCCAGCACCAGATGTGGAGCATGATAACAGCATCCAGGAATGAAGAGAGATTCCTCCAGAGAGAGGCCTCAGAGCAGAAGGCCATCTGTCAGAGAGGCCTGCGCGCGCACACTCACACACACACAGACACATGCACTTTCTGTATTCTCAACTGTTTACAATGCCAGTTGCTGTTTTATAAGCCCTTTAGGACTGTTTGCGTTCTTAACAGAAATGCTGTTCTTTCACACACACAACCAGTTCAGTTCATAAAGTACAAATTGCATTTAACCACACAAAAACACAACACTAACATAAATGAATTGCCTCAAAAAAAAGGGGATGCTACACAGGGATTTGGCTTTCTGCAGATTAGTTTAGAATGAGATTTTCTGGGTAAAATGACCCCATCTGTGTCTGTGTTTGTACGAGGAAGTCAGATGGCCGAGCGGTTAGGGAATCGGACTATAAATGGGCACGGTCGGTTCGATTCCCGGCCGTGCTAAATGACGTTGTGTCCTTGGGCAAGGCACTTCACCCTACTTGCCTCGGGGGAATGTCCCTGTACTTACTGTAAGTCGCTGTCCATAAGAGTGTCTGCTAAATGACTGAATGGAAATGTGGTATGGGGTCAGTCAGAGGCATTGTGGTAGTTGACATGACAGATGTGGCCTCGGATTGAATTGGAAGTTCCAAACTCTCTTTCACAGCTCTGCTCCAGTTGCCATCCCAGTCTTTACTTTCTACCACAATGAAAAACTGAGCTAAATATACACAAAGTAAATTTAAGAATAGCAGGTGTCACTTTTGTTACACCCGGTGTCCTGCATTTGTTGAGTGTTCCGTCTTGGCTGACTGGCACCTTGTTAGGCCCTTCCTTTACCCTTGACAGAAGGGTTGTAACAAATCAAACATTGCGCTTAATGGCCGACACTACACGGGGGTTTGAAATGCTTTCGGTTGACAGGGTGTAAGTGGCAGGACAGTGGAAGGCACTGTTTTATCTGAAGGACATTCCTCAGTACAAGAACCCAGTATTCGTTTGCTGAATTCAAAGGTAAACAGCAGAACAAAGGTAGTGTGAGGGTGCTCTCCCTGAGACCGAGGTTCCCACAGAGCTGCAGCAGAAACGTCCGGCCCAGAGCTCATATCTATGTGCTGAGTCATGCTTGTCGGCATTGGGAAAGAGACAGGATAATCTCCACGGAACAGCTCAGCCGATATGCTGTACATTTACAATAAAGCGGATCAATAAACATGCGGGCAATCCTCCGTCTGCCTAATTTAGGAAAGGTTAAGTCAATACTATTAAACAAGTGCGTGCCCAGATCAGACATCCAATACCTTTTTCTTAATGACCTGATAAGTTAAGGAACGCTAACTGCCGCGCTCACAGCGTCGAGTCAACATTACAGGACTGGTCTGGGCCTGGAGGTGAGGTAGCCTAGCCAGCGCCGGAGTGGTTCCCTCCGGGAGGTGACACGTCACCAGGAGGTGACGAGAGTGACGAGTCTGCCCGGATGACATCCTCACACGTCTCCACCTCTCGCCAGTTCAGTCCCCACAGACGAACGGCTGGCGGGAGGAAGGGAGGAAGGGGGGGGAGGTAGGAGGCGGCCCATGCCGGTCTGGGCAGGGCGTTGGGCCTGAACTGGCAGAGCTCGCGAGCGGCCTGGAGGCGGCAGGAAGGAAAGGACCAGACTTCCTCCCTGAGGGGGAGAAACTGTGTTGCGGGGTCAGGGAAAGAAGCCCTCAGCCTGCTTCCAGAACAGCCTCCACCCTACGGCACTGGTCTGGAGCCACAGGGAAACAGGCTGAACAAGTTTTTAGGACTGGATACAAGTAGCGTAATGGGAATGAGGTCTGTTTCTCAAATGCGGTGTACCGTCTTTATATCCATTTCAGGGCTGTGGGGCACGGAGGAGAAACTCCTGCCGTTCAGTGTTCACCACTTCGACGTGACAGTTTTGAAGTTGGCGAGCGACACGCAGCAGCTGAAATGACAGGGCTAGCGCCGCCGCGGCAGCCGACGTGACGACAAATATGCGACGGCAAGTCAGAACAACGCCCTCTGAAACAAGACGAGGCAGTGCTGTACCTGCGCTGCTCATCTCCCTAGCCGACAGATGCACAAGGATGCACTTCCCCACGCAGAGGGGAAAAGTTGTCCAATAATGTTTGGAGTGGAAAGCACTTAAGAGCAAAATAATTTCAAAAGAAAAAAACAACAATATATAGTCCTACATACTGATAAGGGATCCTGTTTCAGATCCAATGTCTTAACATTGGGAATAGACGGATTGGGTATTTGATCCATGATTAGGCCACTTGTTTTGCTCTCCTCCCGAGCTTCCAGTCAGATTCCTTGACATTCAAGTCCACCTCATCTGATGAACGGTGTCTTCTCCTGGAAGCCAACAGGCCTGACTGGGATCTGGCGAGGGCCTCTGAGTTTCAGAGACTGCTGAGGCGGGTAGATTGGAGCCGGTTTCAGATAAGCGACGAGCGAGGCAGTGCAGGAGCAGAGCTGTGTGGGTTGGAACGATGTGGACAGAGCGGTGTGAGATTGAGGAAGCGATACGGAGTCGAGGTCAGTGGAAGACAGATCAAGGCACAGCTATATGGTAACGTAGACCACAGACAGCTTTCACTTTCTCCCAAACACTCAGTTCCCTTCTTCCTAATCTCCAGACAGAGCGCCGTTAAACGACAACAAAAGACAACACCTTGATTTGACTGTCAGCCATGACACCCATTTAATTGGGTATTAGGCTCATCTGTAATCCAGAGACAATGGTTTACCCGTGCAAGTCTGTCTGTCTTGCAGCAGATTACATACCGATTGAGGAAGTGAGCTAGAGGTGAATTAAAAATAGTTTGATTAAGCTGTGCAAAAATAAACCTGAGTGTTGGTCTCAAAAGACTTGAGTCAAAGCAGCCAGAATAATTATGTATCTATTGCATCATAGATGGGGAACCACACCCTGAGGGCAGAAGAGAAACTTGTAAGAAACAAATTCACCTCAGCAATAACTGCCAAACCAATTGAAGTTTGGTTGAATTCTTTAGACTTAAGAGTTCAACTCTGCAGGTCGCTGCCTCTTTTAAAACTCAGCAGAGGGATAAGTGCTTTTTGAAATCTTCTCATCCACTGGGGCCAACTGAAGCTAACTGAAAAGTCAATGGTTGACCTGACCTTGAGGCTCTATCTGAGCACCATTAAAATGTCCATCAGTAAGTCTGGAAAGTGACAAAAAGGAGAACAGTCCACAAGGCAGACAGGCAGTCTGTCACTAGACTTAATAATTGCTTTCATTTACCCCCTTCTTTGCACACCCCTACTTTCTGAAGTCCTACATTCCTACCGAGTATCAAATCAGCCAAGAGTGGGCCAACACCAGCAGCATGTAAAGGTGGGGTGACAGGTGCTGGCAAGGATGAATGAGCTCGGCTGGTGGTGCTTGAGCCGCTGGGCTTTCCACGCTGTGAGAATAACCAGGTCATTCAACAGAGAGTTTTAGTGAGAGAGAGAGAGTTTTAGTGAGAGAGAGAGAGAGAGAGAGAGAGAGAGAGAGAGAGAGAGAGAGAGAGAGAGAGAGAGAGAGAGAGAGAGAGAGACAGAGAGAGAGAGAGAGAGAGACAGAGAGAGAGAGAGAGAGAGAGAGAGAGAGAGAGAGAGAGAGAGAGAAATATAGCAGGAGGGAGAGAGAGTAAAAGGAGTAAAGAGAAAGAGAGAGAGAGAGAGCAGGAGGGAGAGAGAGAGAGATAGAGACGAAAGAGAGAGAGATATATAGAGAGAGAGAGAGAGAGAGAAATATAGCAGGAGGGAGAGAGAGTAAAAGGAGTAAAGAGAAAGAGAGAGAGAGAGAGAGAGAGAGAGAGAGAGCAGGAGGGAGAGAGAGAGATAGAGACGAAAGAGAGAGAGACAAAAGAGAGAGAGAAAGAGAGAGGGAAAGAGAGAGGGAAAGAGAGAGGTAAAGAGAGAGGGAAAGAGAGAGGGAAAGAGAGAGGGAAAGAGTGGAAGTTAGAGGGAGAGGGAGTGAGAGTAAATAGACAGGAGAGAGAGAAGGGAAGGGGACTGTAATCCTGAGAGACAAAGCCGTGTGAAAAAAACGCCACATTTATCACCTCCAGGCCCGCCCTGGCTCTCTTCCAGGGGGTAACTCGCATCACTCCTGCTGGGATGCAGCCCGAGCACAGAGGCTATACGATCAGGACAAAAGGAGGTCAACTCATACACGCCTCGAATCCTCAACGATGGTAACTGATGCCTTGCAGAGAGAAAGACAGAGAGACAGAGAGACAGAGAAACGCTCCCTCCAGCAGCATCCAGGCTTTTACATGTGCCATATCATTACTTTGTTGAGTTGAATGAACTTGGTTGAAAAATGAGTTACGGACGAGAAGCCACGCTGTCCGCAACCCTCCTCGCAACCTCTAAACGTGCATCTGTTCCGCCTGCCAACATTGCCAGGTGGCCCAGAGAGAATGCGTCCTAGTGCCCTTGTCCACCAAGACGGCCCCTGTCACAGAGGTTAGAAAAACATGGGGCCGCTGACTCGCATAGCTGAAAACACCAGCCAAAAATGGAAATGAGATTTCCGATGCTTTGCTGCCATTATGTTATTGAGCGGAACCTCTACAGTTCGAGTGGGGCAAAGGATGTGGAAGGCTGCTGGCAACAGACCCTCCCTTAGGAGTTACTGAAAGAGACCACACGCAGTGTTGTCATAGCAGAACAACATCTGAAACAATGACGTGTTACTTGAACTGTCATGTCGCTATTGTCTGAGCCGACACAGGGAATTCTAGGCAGGGAATGGAAAGAAACATCTTTCAAGTTAGCAATGAGTAGGAGCGTTCCCCTGTCCTTCATGGTGAACAAACAAGACCTGCCGGCGAATACGCTTCTTCTCAAATATCCTCTCATCAACCCCCTCTCTTGCGCATTCTGTCTGAAACCTACACTTGCACACACTCTTATTTTAACACACAGTGTGCAGCCCAACTTATGCAGTCAGTCGCAAATGGAGTCAGTGACCGTCATTGTTTGCTAAGCGCAAAGACCCACTTCAAGCATGTTCTACTGAACAGTGGGTTGCATATGTGGGGTACAGACATGGCAACAGTCTGGATAAGGAAGGAAAAAGAGCAATAGTCACTTGCTAAAAAGTCAAGCTGGGACATGTTGCAGGGCATATGGTTTGGTCTCTAGCTCACCTGTATGTGTATTTGTATGTAGTGTGTGAGTGTGTGTGTGCGTGTATACACACTGACACACAAATTGTGGTGCCTTTGACAGATGAAGAGAGGGCTGATGAGAGCTTGTTTTACATACATGCAGCCCACTATGTTCACTTAGCAGTTAAATCGGGAAGACACAAAGTTATACCAAGAACAAAATTACAGGGAACCTTTGGGAGAATGGCTGGTGTAGACACACCCTCTCTAGCTGAAATTATGTCTTCTTCCTGTTCTACTTCCCCAAACTCTGTTTCCTGGTCTTGGCCTGTAGCTTACGCATTCCTCTGATGTTCAACAAACATCTGGACTACACTCAGAGAGAGGTGGCTATCTGCTGCTGGCTAGCTCTTCAAGAGTGCGCTCCTCAAACCAAAGAGGTTGCACTTGAATCCCACCGAATGAGATGAAAAGTGGGACCGGTAATAATGTTCATTTAATCCATATGCTAGGCTATACCGGATTTCAAGGCTCATATTGGAAATAGAATAGCTCATCAAAGATTGAAATGCAATAGCCTATATTCGTGAGTAGTTTGTAATTGAGTTATGGATTCACATATAGGCCTATATGTAAGTTCAACAATTGCAATGGAAATATTCTGGTAGGCTACATGGGAACACTAAATATTGCCCTAATGGATACATATGGTCTGACGTCTAGTTGTTCTCAAACAGTCCTAGCAGTCTGTTTTAAAATACTCTCAAAGGAATCAGAAATCGTATAACTCGCTTTCCAAATTTGAAACTCTGACGAAAAATTGCTTACAATTGAACAGAATTCACTTAAACATTACAGTGCTGATGCCGATAGATCAAAGCTTAGTGCTTAACACTAACCCTGACAGTTGGAGCAGCACAGTATCTAGGCTACAAAACAACTCTTAGAAGCGATGTAACAACAAAATGAAACGTTAACTTTCAGACAAATCACTTGAGATTGTTAGCTTTTCTATGTTTGATTCAGAGTTCACCATATTGCCGTGAAGTCAGAGAAGTTTTGTCTACTACATCAGACACACCCTCTGTGTAAACGAACTACGATATATCAGAACAGTGAACATAAGTCCGATGAATGGAGGCTGTATACGTCCAACATGTTCTTTAATTAACGATAAAGAATCTATGATCGGAAAAAGTCGAGCTTAAATGCGCCATTACAGTCTGACAATCAATTTGGATCCTTGACTTGAGTTTCTTATCCACATTTCCTGCCTGCTGCTTCCCATCAACGACAAAGGATTTTAAGATTGCTATCGTTGTTCATGTGTTGTAGTACTTACCTGAACATAATTGTTTTCACAGTAGTCTGCAACTCTGGTGAGATTCTGGTAACTCTCGACAAGGGCTCTTTTGCCGGCTGGAATTTCTTCCTCTAACAACATTTGTAGCTCTGCCATCTTACATCTCTCCGCATTGCTTCTTTGCCTTCCCTTTGATTGAGACTACCAGCTCAGCGCCGAAAACTCCTTCGCCTGGTATTGTGGAATTCCTGCCTCGCTTTCACATTGTTGCAACCTATCACCCACCCAAATAGAATTGACGATTGGTTTTGTATACACTTGCCGGCACGCCGGCATGCGGTGCACGGAGTTTCTCTTGCTACCTTGGTAGCAAACGACAGTTGTGAAGCTCCGCCCACACCAACCATGCCTTATCTGAAAAAGACAAACCGAGTTAACCTAAAAACACGTACAACAACACGTTGGTAACAGTGGCGCACACTGGGAGATGTAGTGTTATTTTGTATCGTTGCCTTGTGCTTTGACAAATATTTCGACATACTTTAAGGTAACTCGTTCAAATTGTGTTACAATACAATGCTTTTTCGTATCAATCTATTATCATGTTTTGTTTTAATGACTCGGCTTTATGAAGCTAAGAAAATAAATCAAAGGTTTACACTTCATCCCCAAACTGACTGTAAGATATTCAAACTACATTTCCAGTGACCTCCCTCTATGTGTGGTGAATTTTGGATCTTGTAGGAACTTTTGTTTTGCACGTAGGGTAAAAGCTGCTAAAGTGATCGCCTTTTATACAATGGAAAACTACATTTCCCAGAATGTATTTCGCCTTTCTCCTCTGCAATGTAGACTATGGCGTCTGGTGGCAAGTGTTAGAGAGGTCGCTTCTCACGTCAGGTAGATCATCAAATGGTGAGTTGCAAAGTATGTCATCCTCTGATCAACACTATATACTTTTTCGCTGTGCTGACAACTACTGCCAGCTGTATATTAAATGTTGGGTGTAATTAAGTACATGTACACGGCTATGGTGATCTAATATCTCAGACGACACAATGTTTATCTGGTTGGTTATGCCCCTATCGGTTTATACTTAACACAGTTGAAAACTATCAAGACGTGATATTGTAGTCGTTCATCGTCTGCCTATTTGATATACGTAATTGTTTTGTGTAGAACCAGGGTGGTAACATTCATTTAATCAACGGTTTCATGAAAATATAATCCCCAGGTTTGAAGATCTCCATCCCAATTCACATTCTGTGTCATAATGGAGTGTGTCAGTGTAAAGGATGACAGACCTTTGCACGAGCTGAGGTTTGACGCTGCTGTCAAAGTGATACAAAGTTTACCCCCCAACGGTGATGTTTGTCTTCTACATTATAGATTATACATGTGTGCTTAAAGCAGTGCTCATAGTATTGACAGAACGAGTCCCAGAGGACATTGTTGCTATCTAGCTGTATCACTTGACTTATTTATTGTAATGTCTACCAGAATCGATTCTTATGCAGATATAAACTAGTGATCTACTGAACAGCATGGTCGGCCACTTACAACACGCTTACAAGGCTTAACCTAATTACCACACAAGCTAGTTTTGCAAAAGGAGATTTGCTCCACCAAAGCACAGAGCATACTGCATTCTCAAACAGAAAATCTATGCACGTGTCATGGAAAAAAGCAAGTTTGAATAATCAAATCTGATGTTTCCTTTTTAGGTTCCTTTCAACCCTCCAATGACATGATGCTCAAATTTTATAGTTATTACAAACAAGCCACAATAGGACCTTGCAAAATACCCCGCCCTGGGTTCTGGGACCCCGTGGGCAAAGCTAAATGGTGATTACATTTATATTCCTACTGTCTTTTTTTGGTTCAGCTAATACAGTGTAATTGCATGCCAATCCTGCAAGGTCTCAGTCTGGGGTCGACCTGGGACAAATGGAAGGATTTACCATTTGTCTATGCAATGGTCAATCCTTCCATTTCTGCCAGTGTTTGAAGTTGATCTCTGGACTTGTTGTGCTCGGGAGAAGAGATATGACATTTCACCTCTTGCCCACTAAGGGGGGTGGATGACTTTGCTTCTGGTTCTACAGCAATTGTAGATCTTTGAACAGCTTGATAGACTGAGGATAGATATGAATGGCATCAAAGCTCTGCTATCTGTTGATGGTTTAGATTAGGCAGATCACTACTTTTCTGAATCTACATGGCAATATCGCCACTCACTTCTTAACTATGTGGATCTGGGTCACAAGTGGATAGCGTTGATAACAAATTAAACAGTGACCTAAATCAAAATGGGCCAATGGCTGCTGTCGAATAGTTTAGTATGTATCCAAACAAAAACCCAAAGTGCAAAAACAGATAGTGTTTCAAAAAGCATCAAGATAATCTCATATTTCGACAGTTGTTGACCATGCTTGCAGTGTATAAGCCCTTGTTATCTCTCTGTAGGGATGCATGGAGTTCTCTTGAAGAGATGAGCAAGGAAGAAGCAATGAAAGGTTATGTTGATGAAATGAAACTTGTAAGTATTCCACCACAAATCAGGAATGACAGTGGTAGAGGGCACATCTCCCCTAACCCCCCCCCCCCCCCCAATTTACATCGCTGTAAATTAATACACACGGTACCCTTAACTGGTATATCTATACTTGCACACGTTTGTCTCATTATCGACAAGTAGCTGATGCAGTAGGATCATGTATTTGCAAACTTCCAGGGTTGTTTGTGTCTTTCCTCAGATCCTGGAGGGCATGCCCATCACGGACGAGGTGGAGCAGCTCCTCCAGGTAATGGGCCCGTTCTACGAGCTGGTGGACGAGAAGAAAAAGATCAGTCAGGTGTCAGACCTGACCACAGGTACAGTCACCAACCTGCCTCGTTTGCGTTGCCGACACGAGCTGTGCAATATTTTTTTTCACGTGTTGAACGAGTATGACTAATTCATTTACCTCTATTGCCATTTCACCTCTGTTTTACGCATAGCCCGTTTGACAAAGTTTGCTAGACAACTTGAAGGCAAGTGTGTAGTAGTCACCCTCAATGTAATTATGTATTAGTAATGTCTTGTGTTGTAGTTCAGTACAAATAACAGCTCCAGCCCCGTTTGAATTTAGGTGTATCACCTGATCCAGCTGTAGAGAGAGTTGAAACCCCTGTCTTTATGTGTTGTGAAATCCCAAACCCTCACAAAAATGTGCTTCATGTTAATGCAGTTTATGTCATAAATAGCACGGTTGGATTGTGCTATAGCATATTCATACATGGCACTTTACAAATGAACTACTACCATCACTCAGGTATGGATTTAATGGCTGAGGATGGCCTCACAGTTCTCTAAATGTGTGTTTTGTTTCCGTCTCAGGATTTGGGACGACGTTAGGTTCCAAGCCCTCTAAGAGCGTCACAATGAGCATCATCAGAACCATGGAGATGAACGGTACTTTGGAGACCCGACCAGCCAGGCTAGCTCCTCCAAACCATAACAACATATTGGAGATTGAGCAAAAGGCAGAGGAGATACAGGAAGACGACAATGATATCGATGAAGAGGATGAAGAGGAAGACGTTGAGATAAGGGAGTCGAAACAAGGTATGACAGTCACACACATGAACATCCCCAACATCAAAGTGTTAATAAATGCATTATAGAAAACAAGCAAGAAAGTGACCCTCAAATGTCCGTGAAATGTGTTTCAGACCAGAAAACTGCAGTCTGCCAGCTGAAGAAGAAGGGCTCTGCCAGGAAACCCAAGGTGCCTGGGTCTAACGGGAAGGTGGGGAACGGACTGGCCCAACAGACCAATGGCACCCACTCCTCCAAGTCTGCGCTGAACAGCGACGACTCTGAGGAGGGCCTCATCAGCGCCTCCCTGCTCCCTGAACTGCAGGTTAACGGGCACCACACAGGTGAGAAACACCAACTTTTCTGAAACAGTATTTGCCCTTTGCTTGGATCCTCATCCCCCTACCGAGATAAATGACCATTTTGAATCATGTTCATGTACGTGATTCAAAATGGATCCTGAAGGGAGTCTGTGGAGATTAGGACTTTGCCCACAGTGGCTTGGCGTTCTTGGGTATCCTTAAACATGTGATCCGATAAGCTGCTCAGCTTTATTCTCAGAGCCATGCCAACTCAGCGGTTCCCTTGGAACGGCCATAGAATCCTGTTACTTAAAGTAAAATATACCTTAAAACTGGTTCAACAAAGTTTTGTGTCATGAATCGTGGCCCTCTTGAATGGTTCTCTTCTCCATTTAGTATGCTGTACACTTTTTGTCACAGTGGCTATGGAAAAGGAAAAAGTTTTGTGAATGTGCGTTTCGTCGTCTCAGTGATACATTTAGTATTTGATCGGTTAGCCTTTGAATGCATTGATCTATGTGTCCCTGTCCGTGCCCGTAGATCCATGTGAAGATGTGTCTGGTCCCCATCATCTGGCGAGTGACTCCGACAGTGAGGTGTACTGTGACTCGATGGACCAGTTTGGTCTAGAAGAGGTAACACACAAACACACGCGAGAACACTTGTGTGACTGTGCATGTGTGTAGCATTTCAACTGTATGCTCTTCCAATGATTTGCGATTGCAATGATTGCAATTATTTGCTCCCAGGGCTCAGACGAGCAGATGAACTGCTCTCTGGATCTGGATGAGGGGGAGGAGGAGGAGGGGGAGAGCCACAGCCCTCTGTCCTCTCAGGAGGAGCCCCAGGCAGGGCTTGGGGCCCCCGGGGAGGAGCAGGACCTCCCAGAGGGCATGCAGTGTGGAGGGGAGGAACCGCACACAGGTGGAGCTGCTTCTCAGAGACAGAGACAAAGCACAGAGAGGCCTGATAACTCCCTAGTCAGGAGAAGCAGGGGTGAGGAAAGCCTGCTGTCTAAAATGTGCACCGCGTCTTGCTACTCTTACTGTCTCAAGTGTTTTTTCTAGAGATCCAGTGTTTTGTGTATAGAGTATCATGCATCTCATCTGTGGTTTGAATGGCTCGTGTAGGTTGGTTTCCTATTCCAAACGTGTGTTTACATCTCTGCTTACGTTCGGTTTATCAGCTTCCAGGTCGTCAAGCCAAAGTGCTGGTGCCCAGGGGCCCACGCAGGGCAGTGGAGGGGATGGGGACCGCTGGGGGACCGCTGGGCCTCCTGGGGGAAGCCTGAACGAGCAGATAGTGGTGGCTCTGGCCAGACTTCAGGAGGACATGCAGAGTGTTCTAGAGAGACTGCACACTCTAGAGGCTCTCACCGCCTCCCAGGTCAGTGTTTTGGGGTTTTCAAACACAAAATTAAAGGCTAAATTTAGGTTTTTTTTAATCGGTTATTGTAATATTAATCATTAGTTAACACGGTAAAGTATGTTTGATGTGAGTTTTCCACGTGTATTAGTTTTATTCATAACTGAAGCAGTGTTCACTCATAATTCATCTGGTTTTATCTCATAAAAGTAACTGTTTGATCTGTTCCCTAGGCAAGGTCATTGGCTTTATCTCCCAATTATACATCAACCCCAGCAAAAAAGAGCAGCAAGGTATTAGAGAATGGCACAATAATCTGACCAAAACAAGATACAGTATCTATTTTGTTACAATGCATTTATAAAAACAAGCTGTATTGTTTCAAATACATGTAGATTTGAGTGAAATCACATGGGATTGGGAGTATATCATTGTGCAGTTAAAACCCTTAATAGTGCCAGGTTCTTTAATGAAATCTCTTGTTTTTTCAGAAACCTTCCTGGTGGCCTTTCGATGTGTCTCCAAGCACAGTGGCCTTTGCAGTGTTATGGCCATTTGTGGTGCAGTGGCTTATACGTGTATACTTTCAACGTAGAAGAAGGTAACGATTACTATAACACCGTACAAAACATTAACAGTACATTAAATACAATTACAGTAAATAAAAGTACAATGAAAGTGGTGTCACCAATATAATAACAAATATTGTTTTGAAAATTCTGATATCACCTACAGACGAATCAACTGAGAAGTCTACTGGCCGAAACAGACAAGGGCGGAGGGATAGGAGATCTCTCTCTGTGTCTTTGATTGGCTAACGGCCATACCCCCCTTCTGCTCCACCCTTCAGCTCAGTAACTCCAGCTTTTGCACTATGAAGATGGCACTAGGAGGAGTGAGTGAGAGAATGCTTTTGGCACTAGAAAGTGAAATCAAAGAAAAATGTGAATGTATTGGATTGCATCTTACATAATCATCCAGGCTTTTAGAGATGATACTAGTACCGTACCGCGTTAGTCATTTCTTGGTTTGTGGGTGGATGTTTCGGAAAGGGAGATTTGTCCTTTGGAATGTGTCAGTGTTTATGTGTTGCTGTCAGTCACGTCTCCTTGTCTTTTATGTCTGTTGGTATGATCTGACATCACTGGAACTCAGCATCTGTACTCTAAGAGGCCGAAGGGAGTTTCCTACCATGTCCTGCAAACGCTAGCAACTGCAAAACCCAAACCATATCCATAATACTTGCTTTAGCAATGCTGCTGAGATATTTTACAAACTGTAGTATACAGTGAAATGTAATGGTATAATGGTATGGTGTGAGAGATGTCATTCTTAAAAAAACATTTTGATTTTTCTATAAAGTTGGTTGTCATATAACAACTTGAAAATGATATGAAGACATTGAAGGAGTTTTTATTACGTTTGAGAAGGTTAGTTTGTTTTCTTCTGTTCGACTGAACTAAACGTCAAAAAAGGTTCACCAATATTTCAGATCTGGATACATGTTTATTCTGGAATTTCAACAGTTTGTAATACTTTTTCAGAACAGTGATTGGTCTAGAACACATGGTAGGTCTGTGTGGGATGTGGTTCAGGGACAGGTTGGTTTGAGTTGCAGTTCGGTTCAGCTCCAAGTGAAACACTAGACTTTACAGACACAAATCCAATGCAACCAAAAGGATGAAAAATTACCATTTGGATTGTTGTCACTTATTGCCATTATTTGGTATTTCCTATCTGTTCAAATATATTTTTTTAATGTTTAAAAGTAGCAATGTCATTCAGTTTGTGTAAAATGACTCTCAATCTGCATATTTTGTCTGACTGAAATCACAATATCTTCCTTGTTTGTTTTTTATTAATTGTATAATAATATCTGTACAGTAATGAGATGTAAATTATAACTAAAATGCAATATTTGTATTGCATTATCCTGTATTAATGTAGTATATTACTAAATAAGGAAATTAATATATGTAACAAAGTTTGCATCGGCAATAGCACTGAATCTTTACAGAGCCTTTCATTTGTTTAAATAGATTCACCATTTACTCAAATCAAAGCTATACAATTATTTGCCTATGGGTGGACAGCTCTTTGCATGTAATTCAAGCCACAAATAAAGTTTTCATTAATGGTTTCAGGTGTAAATTCCCATGTATTAGACATCAGAGGTTATCAGAGGTTGTTTATGTTGTTTGAATAGGACGGCCTGCAGCTAAACAGCCCAGATATACCAAATGTAAATTGATAGTTTTCCACCTCTCCGCTTTACTATCCCCACATGAACATTATATACTGCCCTCACCTGCTCCATCATCCAGAATGAAAAAAAAACTCAAGTGTGTAAAACCCTTTTTTATTCATAGATTTTTATCACAGAACACAAAAAATCACACACGCAAACAGAATTTTCTACAGTTTAACCAGACAATGGCAGTGTTACCACATTGATTTGGGCACAAACAAAAGTGCATAAAAGCAGTGAGGAATGGGCAGCACACCAATTGGACAATTCACACACACAAATTATATATCATTTATATATAATGATTTATTTAATTTATAAAAACTCACTAAAATATTGGTAGTGGATGAGTTTTCAAGATTTGTATCTAGTAAGATAAGATTTGTGTGTTTGAACCTACCAACTGAACCCAGAGACGGCTAGGTGCTGTGCGTTGTTCCTTGCGTCAAAGTATGACGTGTCCGTTTCATTGTCCGGTTGGGGAATGAAGGTCATGGCCTGGTCTTGGAGGTTGTCCCAGTCCAAGCCCATAAACAGAGCGTGGTCCTTCAGTCCTGGTGGACAATCGTAAAACAAAGCCTGTTTCAAAACATATCTCAGGTCAACTGAGCGTGACAACCATTTGTTTACAACCGTTCCAGGTATGAGCATAGACACAGAATCATGGCACAGTTCATACTGAAACACCGGGCCTCACCTTTGAGGCCGGCACGTTTGTTCTGGTCCATGGTCAAGAGAATCTCGATGGCGTTCCTGGAATTGGGAGACAGCTCCTCGTCTCCGTCGGGCCACGGGATGTCTAAGACGGTCAAAGGGGATGAATAAGTGTGACGTGAACAAACCAAAGTTCAATTCATATATCGCGAGACGCAGACATAGCACACCTCTGTTGAGGATATTCTGGAAGACCAGCTGAGGTGTTTCGTCGTTGAAGGGGGGGACGCCGGTGAGGAACTCAAACAGACACACGCCCAGAGCCCACCAGTCCACCATGAAGTCTGAGGAGGGAATGAACACTTACTCGCTGGCTCCATTCAGTCCCATAACCGACATACATCTCAGTCACAGACTGGGTCAAATCGGATGTAGTTCATGTATTCATATTCGTAGTTCATGATGTAGCGTGAAACTCCATAATGCCATATTTAACTTGAAAGGGTTTTTCAAGCATCACAATCATGGCGGTTCTTACCATGCGGTATTCCCAATAGCAGCTCTGGGGCCAGGTAGTCTGGAGTTCCAAGAATTGGGACGCCTTCAGCAGGTACCACGCCTCTCCTGACACTCTTAGGAGTCCTGAAGGGAGTGTGGGATGGCGTCATCGCCTGTGGGGTCTGAGGATTAAAAAATACAAATAATTACTGGATCAGGTACAGTGGTATCAATAGTGATGCTAGGGAACATGAAATGAGTGCATTCACCTTTACATTGGCGTGTAATGGAGGTTGACACGTCTTACATTTTGGTTTAAAGCGACTTAAACAGTGAATCTAGGAATCTCGACCAAGGAAATGGTCAATCCCGCCAATTCTCCTGCATGTACCTGGTAGATGGAGCTATTGGAGCTGGGCCTTTTCTGTACTGGTGTTACAGCGGCAGGAAAGCTGTGGTGGGAGGCCAAGGTGGACATATCCATGGCCTCCACAGACCCCAGGCTGAGGCGAGAGTTCCAGGAAACGTTGGACCGGTTGATGGAGCTGCAGTAGCTTCGGAACGCGACGACATTCCTGGGCTTGAGGAACGAGGATGATTTTGCCGCGCTGCCCGGTAGCTCGTGGACTCGGTCGAGAAAGGAGCGCTTGGATTCTCCAGTCTGGAAAAGACAGTCTCCGGGTCTTGGCGTTCTAACTCGGGAGAGAATGGGCGTCTCGGGCATTTGGGCCAGAGCTGCGATGTTGTTCTCTAGTTCTTCAGATGATGTTGAACGCAGGTCTTTGGCACACTGGCGGGGCTGCAGCGTGTCAGGACAGCTGCTGATGAGAGACATTTCATGATGAGACCCATCAGAGTCATGGCTCAAGTTATGCTGTTGATGGTCAACCAATGAGGTTGCGACGTTCGCGTCGGTCGCTTCCCTGGTATCCTCATCTTCCCCAGGCTCCTCCAACTCACAAAGGAGGTTTTTCTCCACAACAACAGAGCTCTGACTTTTGGCTGCCTGTCCTTCAACCATTCCACATGCCTGACTCCCGGAACTTCCTTCTTTTAGCTGAACTGTAGAAAACAAGCCAGTCAAACCAGTGCGGAACTTCAAATCTTCCTCCAGGATCTCGTAGCACCTCTTGTATTCTGCATCCTTCTTCTTGGCATGAGCCCCCATTTGTTCTGGGCTTTTATCAACCTCCTCAAAACCCCTTTTCACAGACAGATTTCCCATTGGTTGTTTCCCTGCGAGACAATGGCTGTCAGCCCCACATACATTGGCACTTGTTGGTTGATAGAGTTCAGTCTTCTGGGAAAGGGCAGGGGGCTCCGCATCGATGAACTGCAGCTTCTTTCCCGCCATAGTGTCAATTTTGATTTTGTTGGACAGGTCTCCGGTGATGGAAAACGTGCGTCCTTTGTCGGTCTTGGCATTCAAGTCACGGCTGTCCATCGATGCGAGGGTAGAGAGACGGTGCACTTCAGAGGACTCCTTTCCTCCTGAGGAGGTGGTAGTTGCTCTGCTCCCATTCTGACTGTATAGATGTGCGAGGTTCTCCTTCTCCTAGAGAACCAATCACAATTTTATTTTTATCACCTGTAATGTATTTATGCATAAATTAACTAGGAGAGAATCAAATTTACTGACAGTATCAGCTATTAACAAGACAAATCATTTGCATTGACAAATCTCAACTGCCTAGTGTACAGTGACAATAAAGTAATCTCTCTACTCTTGTATTAGTCTCTAACCTGTTCAAATTCCCATAGAGGGCTGACACCATTCTCTTCAGCAGTGGGGGAAGGGAACAGGCATGACTGGCTGCTGCCCACGCTCTCAAACCTCCTCCTGCTCTTCAGCAGTCTGGGGGTCAGGCTCCTGGCCAGGATGGATGGGCTGAACACACCACTGTTGTGCCCTGGACACACACACACACACACACACACGGGTTCAAGTGGACAGTGGTCAGAGAGATGTCATGGTATTTTATAAATGCTACAGAGGGATTGGGAAATAAATCCACACCCCAGCAAACAAGATATGCATTATCAAAAGGATCTAGAAGCTTTTCACCATGTCAATAATCCGGTCTACAGGAAACAGGTTTTCAGTAATGTATCTTGGACCTAATCAGTCTCTCGTCTTTTCTGACAAACAAAAACCTGAACCACAAGGTTTGTTTCTGTCAAGGTAGACTCGTTGGTCGGGATCATATGATAGAGTGACTTACCTAAATTCCGCATGGGGCCTACAGGGGAATATGGATGCTCTTTCTTCTTCCTCATCATGGGCGAGCAAAAAGAGCTATTCCGTTGTTCCATTTTCTCACAGGACACGGGACTGAACACCAACTCACTGCTGCAATGCTTGCCCTCCACGGCAGGTGTATTCTGATATTAACAAAATACACTAAAAGTCATTAAGATGCTTACTCTGGCAGCAAGAATCAAATATCTCAGATATACACGTCTGGCTTTAAGCAAGTTTACTCACAAATCCAAGGGAGCTTATCAAGGATAAGACTTGGCCAGGGGTGCGGAAATAATCTTCCTTCTGCTTGATCAGTGAAGGGGTTGTCAGGATATCAACCAGGTTTATTTCTGGGGAAATAATAAGATAAAAGACAACATTTCATAGAGAAAAAAACTCAACACTGACCTTTTAGTGAATTTGAGACAGGTTAGGGGTCATTTAATTATAATACCTCTTTCAAGTTTGACTTTGGAAAGGCCGAAATCTGTTAGTTTGATGTGGCCTTCATTAGATACAAGCATATTGTCTGGCTTCAGATCCCTAGATGGGTAAACAGATTGCAAGACTGATATTAACAATGTGAAACACAGAGAACATCTCCACACAATAGCATTGAAACGTTGCAGCACCTGTGGATTATTCCATGACGGTGAAGGTAGTCTAAAGCTAGCGCCACCTCTGAGACGTATTTCACAGACATGTCCTCATCGAAATATCCATAAACATGGAGAAGAGATTTCACATCGCCACCAATGAGGTATTCCATTACCTGTGGGTGAATAAGAATGGTGCGTTAAAAACGAATGTCATAATATTGTTATTTATTACGATTACACGGCCCTATAGTCTGAAATGTTACGCTGTCATGGATTCACACACCAGATACACTTTGGTCGCTGTCTGAAGGGAGTAGAACAAGTGAACGACAAAGGGACTTTTGCTGAGTGCCAATGCATTTCTCTCCGCTTTCATCTGGTTCGTCATATTTTTGTCAACCATGTCTGCTTTTTTCATCACCTGAAAGAAAACAAAACATATTTAGTTCAATGCATTTTAGTTGCCACGGTAGACCACTATCAAGGCAGCTAGCTAGCGCGAGCTAGAGACCTCACTAACATTCATTGCAATCAAACACTATGACGTGATGAATTACTTAGTTTACCTTAATTGCATATAATCTTGGATTGCATTTCTTTCTTGCGAGATAAACCTTTCCAAAAGCACCGCGGCTAATAGGTTTTAAAACAACGAAGTCTTCAATTGACGGAGGCTTTGGAACTTCGAACGAATTTCCATCTGTGCAAGAAGCGGGAGCACCAGATCTATCACTGGAGTCCATTCTGCTTGTTAGAATCCTGTCCGTTGTGGATTAAAAAATTATATGACTGTGTATAGTATACATGTATGCATAATATTTAATCGACCCACAGAAAACTATTCATTTACGTGAGACACAACTATGTGGTTGTATCTCTACTTGCTTTGCTTTACTGTCACTACACCAATGCACGGTTTGTTTTGAAAATTTGAAATCCGTTCCTTCGGTTGTGGGGTCCTACGTCGCATATGTTTCGTCACGAGATTGGTTTGGCAACAACAGGTGCGTTCGACTTCATGCAGCGCCGGCGTCGCCGGCGTCGCCTGCAGCCGCCTGCAGCCCGGCTGAGTTGAAGCAGCCAATGGCACTCTCAGCTTCAAGGCAGCCGGCTGTCGGCGCCACCTGTGCTGCATGAAGTCGAATATACCTATTAATACGACTAGGCCAATTTTAGGTAAATATGATTTTGAGTAACAATTATGTCAAAAACCTGAACATTACATTGATCGTTTGAAAAACCTTTGTTTTAGGAACAATTTTATTGTCCAATTGTGGTTGTCTGTGGTTGGTTGACTTTAACACATTTTACACATTTCAGATGGTGTGAGTTATTTGTAAAACATTTACACTTTTTTTATTCATTGTAAACTGGCATTACACTATTAGGTAGGTTAATATATTGTAAATATGGTTAATTCATTTTGAACCTGGCAACCACAAGAACAGGCTCTGACAAGAATACGTAAGCGATTAAACCGGTAGCAATAATTTCGTATCTTACGTCACTTTGTAGGTTTGTTGACCTTTCGTGAAGCCATTTTCGGGGAGAAGTTCCTGTTGAGTAACAAGAGAAAAACAAAAGGACAGTAGTCAGGAATTGGCACATTTAGTTACTTAGAGGGTCTGTTTTCACACACCAACCCCCTCTGAATAGCTTCCAATCTGATTACTTTTTGCTGGAATAATGTTTTCGCTCACGACAACGTTCCAGCCACAGGTACAGTAAAGGCCGGCCGGCAGGACACAATGTTCCAGTTCCAGTTACTGTAGCTGCCTACATTAATGTATTGTTGCTGATCACACTGATTTCAATCAGCCATTTAGATATTGTGACGTTGTCTCAACAACGCAAGTGTTTTATACTCATCTAGATAGCTAGCTACAATTATTCGTTCTCTTTAGGTGTCTGGATAATATTAGCTAAAATAAATTCTTGTTAACCCTATTTGGCTAGCTATAGCTAGCTTCTGTAGGTTATCTAGCTTGCCTGGTGTGTTGGAAAGAAACTTTGGTTATGTAAGAGAGGTCATACGTTATGTATCAGATCTTAGCTAGCACTATCGTATTATCTATTTGGCTTGTTGTGGTGGTGGTCCAAAACAATAACAATCCGTCCAATGCGCTGTGTCGTGCCCGCTTGCTGCTTACAGACTTTGAATAAAACAGAAGCCACTGATAACAAAACTCTTACTACAATAGCGATTACTGTCTTTACGTTTGCATCATATATGCGCTGACCAGTGTTTGCCTACTATCTAGTGTTATCAATGTTTTAGTTTGTCAGTTAAGCATTTTTCTGTCATTTTCCCAACTTACAGCCATCTCATTATTTATCTCTGTCTCCCATACTGCGTCCTAGGTAACCGTTCCCCTGAGTCAACTTATCAATGCCTTCCATTCCTTGAAGAGCGCCGCTAGCTCTGGAGCCACTGCTTCTGTCCACAAGCCACAGAAAGACCTTTGTCAAGAGCAGGAGCAATTGTTTAAAGAGGTAAGAATACTTTAAACTAACTTTAGAGACATACTCCATGGGACAGTAGTTCTTACTGAGTCATAACTGAACTAACCGCAGTCACAATATAAATTAGTAAGTTCAGCTCTGTTTGTCTGGTTTGGTGTGTCACTGAAACCATATTCACTGCAAGTGCAACTAACTTTACCTCTGATACAAGTAGCCACTGGGCCACCAGCCTGTCTAGAATTGTATGCAACTTTGCTCAATAGCTTGCAACATTCAACCTGACACCTGAGACTGTGTCCACTTTTCAAATATTTGTTGTAATTGTTAAGATCCCCACATCACTCGTGGCCCATGAAGTTAAGCTTGCAGGTAAAACATTATCTCCATTCATTTCACTGTATGACCGTAAAGGTAATTCTAGCATTCATTTAATACCGTGTGTGCAATTACAGCATCACAGAACAGAAGTAACATGTAGAATACACACTATAACAGGAAGGAATACAAGGAAGGTTGATACAGGGACAGTAATAACAGTGTGGAGCCACAAGCTCAGAGTTCCATGAGCTCAAATATTTATAGCACTAAACAACATGCAGACCTAGCACACTGTAGGCTTAGGATCTGTGTGTGACTGGGACCAAAGCCAGGCAATCGTCTCAGCTATTTCAGAGTCTCAGGATCGCAGTTGCACCTAAACCCAACACTTTTTTAAATGGCAGGTTGAGTGTAGTCATAAAGCATGGTGATTGGTCTCACTGGCCTTAGGTGTTGAACAAGGGCCTATAATGTGATGCCCTTTTAACACATTCTTGCAGCGTATGTGTATTTATTTAGCAGGCCCTTTTCATCCCAAGCGGCGTACCTACAGGCGTTTGAACCTGGCGCCTCTTGATCTATAGTCAGATGCTCTAACCACTAAGCGATACCCTAGCGGTCCCAACTCTGTTGTTGTTGTTGTGCGTGTGCAGCCCAGCGTAAGCCTGCGGGACCTGGGTCTGTCGGAGCTGGGGGTGGGTCAGCTGGATGAGCTGGTCTGCAGGTTACTGCCCTCTCTCAGGCCTGGGGACACTCCCCCCGCTTCAGTCTGGAGGACGTCTCATGTCTCCTCCGACTCCTTCTTCCACAACAAATATGGTGAGGGCCTTACCTTTTTGTGGAGTTGGGGGGGGGGGGGGGGGGATTGGACTGTTTATTTAATTTGAATGTGTATCAGCCTTGGTACAGTGTTTTAAGTTGTGGAAACCTGTAATTGCTACTTAATTTGTCTGGTTTGTATTTGTGGTGTGCAGTTAAAGAGTTGTTAGTTACCAGGCTAATGGAATAAGTATCCGTACAATCGCTCTTTGGGTTAAAATCACCATGGATTGCCACGAGGACGGGTAATGCACATCGCGAGTAAACTGTCGCAATGTGTACATCCTTCTGTAGGATTCACACATGGCAGACTGGGAGGGTCTGCTCGGCCAATATTCCACAGACAGAACCACAGGCCGTTACAAACTGTCATCTCAGAGCTCCAGTTCTCTCAAGGTGAGGAATGAAGCATATACAAGGTCCCGTTGAGATGTTACAGCTCGACGTGAAGTTTGACAATAGCTTATTTTGCTGATCTGTATGATGCAATCCGCTCTACTGCAGTGTGGATCCAGAACCGGGGCTTTAAGACTCTACGGACCAAAAGCAGTAGGATGGAGTCTGGTTACGAAGGCCCGGGAGAACCAGATGGCCACACTCCAACCTTCTTGAAGGTCAGCCCAGCAATGTGTCCCTCTACAGGCCGCATAACTTCCCTCCAAACCCCAAGCGGACAGGCTAGCAGTCAGTCTAACCTCTGTATCTCTTTTGAGTTGATCTTGAACACACTTGTTTTATGAACATAAAAAAGCGGTGATAGCCAACGGTTACTTAGGGCATTTGTAGCATAACATGGTTTCAGAGTGTGTTTCATGGGGTAATTGTTTTCCTTTGCCTGGGGGGCTATACAGTAGGGAACGTGAGGAGAGGAAGGGAAAGTACTTTCTTTTTCAAGGCATCTTGTTATCTTCTTGTTACGTATGCAGTTGCTCTGTTGTACTATGCACAAGGCTGTTTTCAACAGTTTTTACCCAAAATGCTTTGACATCCGGCAAGGTACTTCACATTTAATAAGGCCTTGTTATGTCTTGTGACCTGACTGAACCACATTAATCCCATTGTGTTTTTTTTTTCTTCAACCCCCTCCTTTTCTTTCTTTGTCACATAACATTACTCAATCACGCTTGCTCTCTGACATGGGCACACACACACACATACACACAGGGTCTTCTCATGAGGGAAAAGGGAGCAGAGGCAGAAAGTCTTGACCAGGTGATAAAGCAGAAGAACCTTCCAGAAAACCAGCAAGATGCCTTCAAGACAGGCTTCACTGAAGGCTTCATGCGGTCTCAGGCTTTCACCCGGAAGACACAAGGCAATCACATTTCATCCCTTAAGCTGTTATAGCCCACTTCTATGACGAATGAAAGGGTCAACGAGTAAAAGCATGTTGTATTCACAACGTTGTAGCACTCAGGTTTTTAGCTTTTTTCTTTTTTTACCACAGCGTCTTCAAAGGCATTGTTAATGCTGTTCTGTCATAACGTGGTTTTGTAATCTCTTTATAAAACCACTCGCAGTTCCCCCAATATGCCACACAGTGGGGCTGCTGAGTTGAGTTTCCTCCCTGCCAGCCCCATGTGACTGGCCTGTCTTGTGTTGACAGATTCGCTGAAGAGGACCAGGTTGATTCTGCTGGTCCTCTTCCTGGTGGGAGTCTACGGCCTGTCAAGATCCCCGTTTCTATCGGGTAAAGGCTCCTTTTCTGATACCGGTTTGTTTCTGTTTTCTATTCATTCTTATGCTTGCACGAATAACCCTACATTCACACCAGAGAAGAGAATGACAAGATCGATGAGTAGATATTTAGCCACAGTGGAAGAGTGGATACGCTAATACAAGACTTACTTTGTTCCACTCATGTAGACTAGGTTATTATGTGGATCCTTGTAGTGAAATCTGTTGAAATTAAATGGTTGTCTTGTTGTGCTAGTGAGTACTGTTGCTTAAAGCATGGGGGTCCATGTCATGGTTCGAGGGATATTGTACTGTTTCAAAGTGTGCAGTTCTTAACACAAGATGACATGTCAGTGAACCTGTTAACTGACGCTAATGATGATTGGGACAGATGATTGTGTCAGTTTCCCAGTGTTTCTCATCAGACTGTGTCACTGTGTGTTGGCGCAGTGAGGTTCCGCGCTACGTCCGGGCTGGACTCTGCCGTGGACCCCGTCCAGATGAAGAACGTGACGTTCGAGCACGTCAAAGGAGTGGAGGAGGCCAAGAACGAACTCCAGGATGTGGTCGAGTTCCTCAGGAACCCCCAGAAGTTCACCGTTCTGGGAGGAAAGCTACCAAAAGGTAGCTCCAGTTTGAACCCTATGTATTTTTGTCTACCTACGTCACTGCGGTTCATTTTCTCTGTTTCAGTGAATGAAAAGCATATCCCCGCTCTCATATTGTAGACCCTTTTTTATCCATCGGGAAAATGTCCATCCATTCACCTTCATGGGTTGGTGAAGTGTTATCTGGTGTGCCGCCTGTCCCTGCTCAGGTATCCTGCTGGTGGGCCCCCCAGGCACGGGTAAGACCCTCCTGGCTCGCGCTGTGGCCGGGGAGGCCGACGTGCCCTTCTACTACGCCTCCGGCTCCGAGTTCGACGAGATGTTCGTGGGCGTTGGAGCCAGTCGCATCAGGAACCTCTTCAGTGAGTTCCAGAGTCAAAACCATTTTTTTGTGTGTGTGGGGGGGGGGGGGGGGGGGGGGGGGGTGTTTGCTTGTTCTGTGAAAGGAACTGTACGTTTCAACCTGTATGGCTCTCGCTTAGCCACTCCTCAATTGGGGTCCGTGAAAGGGGACATTTTGAGCGATGACGACGTAACCCGCAGCCTCGTGTCTCCTTCTGTTTGTCTTGTAGAGGAGGCCAAAGCCAGTGCCCCCTGTGTGATCTTCATAGACGAGCTGGACAGTGTGGGGGGGAAGAGGATCGAGTCTCCCATGCACCCCTACTCCAGACAGACCATCAACCAGCTGCTGGCAGAGATGGATGGGTGCGTCCGTCCAGTGCCTGAGAACAAATGGCAATCTGTTGGCTTGTATTTGTCAAGCCTTGCAATTCATTCAAATTATATTTTGATAGCCCTTTTTTTTTTTACAAGCAGTTACAGAGGGCTTCAGATACGCTCATAGAACTACACTTAAACACTCAGGAAGTTGTAAACATGACATTTACAATGTTCTTGGATTGTGTGGCCTTGTTATAAACATTTGAATACTTTGCAGGTTCAAAACAAACGAAGGGGTCATCGTCATCGGAGCCACCAACTTCGCAGAGGCATTGGACAAGTACGTTTTTACAGTTTGAAGCCAAACGCTTTCATTCAGTCCTCATCCGACTTGAGGCTTTATCCTCTGGTTGGGATAAACTTGACGGGTTGCCAAGTCTTAAAGGTTCAAAAGGTTATTTTCCCTCGCTCTAAGAATGTACGATTTTAACAGCTCAGCTTGGCAGAACTTCTCATTGCATGTCTAGCTCCTCGTGGTTATTCCGAAATGTGTAATGACCATTCAGGCATGCAGGTAGTCAGTGGTAGATGTAAAGGGGAACTGTGTTGTTACACAATGTTGCGCACTGATCCACTTCTATGTGAAATCGACTGAGATCTCTTTTCCACGTGAGGTTTTAGTTACAAAGTTTGAACGATGGTGCAGGTGACCATGGGGACAACTCTTGAGGTTGTGAACACCATCTCTTCCTTAATCTGCATCCCTCTCCCCCTCCCTTCCCTCTCTGTGGTTGTCAGTGCTCTGGTCAGGCCTGGCAGGTTTGACATGCAGGTGACCGTGCCCCGCCCTGACGTGAAGGGACGCACGGAGATCATCAACTGGTACCTGACCAAGATCAAAGTGGATCCTGGTAGGTAACCTCCAATCACAGAGCCCGGTCAGCGGAACCCCCATAGTACCCGATACTCCCAAAACAAACGTTTGATGTGCAGCAGAGTGTAAACCGATACGTGAAAACGCTTCCTCGCGGGAGGAAACTGGAGCGAGCCGAAGCTGCCCGGACACCTGATCCTGGGGGTCTTACTGAGAGAGCCGTCAGTGGTGGGCCGTGGAGTCGCTCACAGGCGGCCCTCTGTTTTGTGCTTCAGCGGTGGAGGCGGAGATCATCGCCCGGGGCACGGTGGGGTTCTCGGGGGCAGAGCTGGAGAACCTGGTGAACCAGGCAGCGCTGAAGGCAGCCATGGACGGCAAGGACTTGGTCACCATGAAGGAACTGGAGTTCGCCAAGGACAAGATCCTCATGGGTTAGAGTGGGCTCTCGCGTGCGCACACACGCACTCACACCCGAATACTCACACACACATTCACAGACTCACACACTGACTCACACTGACACACACACACACACACAGACTCACTCTCTCACACACTCACACACACACATAGACTCTCACACTCTGCCTAAGCTCTATCTGCAGAACATGTGCGATGGATTAACGACAGGGTATAACTTTTTAATTCAAGTGCATGTCTGCTTTGCAGGTAATTATCCCAGAATACTTTTGGTGGTCTAAGATTTATACCAGGGCACAATTTTTCCAGGCAGTACTAATGATGGATGGATGAATCAGATAATTGTTTGACCTCCTCCAGGAGCTATAATTTGGAACTGTCATTCAATTGGGAATCAGAATTTGCAGTGCAGTGAAATGAAACTTTTTGTGGTCCTCATCTAGACCGTAACAGTAACACAATATCCAGGATTCTCAGTGGGATATTTCATACTGACACTTTGCCTGGTTGTCTTTTTCATGCTCCAGGTCCTGAGCGAAGGAGTGTGGAGATCGATAAGAAGAACAAGACCATCACAGCCTACCACGAGTCCGGCCACGCCATCGTGGCCTACTACACCAAGGACGCCATGCCCATCAACAAGGCCACCATCATGCCCCGAGGACCCACGCTGGGACATGTGAGAAGTCCCCCGTCATCACAGCCCTTCTGTCCTGTGTCTTAACAACAAGGCCCACTCGTCCCCTGTTGTCGTATTTCTCTCTCACCCTCTCTCTCTCTCACCCTCTCTCTCTCTCACCCTCTCTCTCTCACCCCATCTCTCTCTCTCGCTCTCTCTCTCCCCCTCCCTCCTCAGGTCTCCATGCTCCCAGAGAACGACCGCTGGAGCGAGACGCGAGCACAGCTCCTCGCCCAGATGGACGTCAGCATGGGCGGCCGCGTGGCCGAGGAGCTCATCTTCGGAGACGATTACATCACCACGGGTGAGGAGACTGGGCCAGTGGGGAGACTGGGCCAGTGGGGAGACTGGGCCAGTGGGGAGACTGGGCCAGTGGAAAGACTGGGCCAGTGGGGAGAGTGGGCCAGTGGGGAGAGTGGGCCAGTGGGGAGACTGGGCCAGTGGGAGACTGGGCCAGTGGGAAGACTGGGCCAGTGGGAGAGTGGGCCAGTGGGGAGACTGGGCCAGTGGGAGAGTGGGCCAGTGGGAGAGTGGGCCAGTGGGAGAGTGGGCCAGTGGGAGACTGGGCCAGTGAGAGACTGGGCCAGTGGGAGAGTGGGCCAGTGGGGAGACTGGGAGAGTGGGCCAGTGGGAAGACTGGGCCAGTGGGAGAGTGGGCCAGTGGGAAGACTGAGCCAGTGGGAGACTGGGCCAGTGGGAGAGTGGGCCAGTGGGAAGACAGGGCCAGTGGGAGACTGGGCCAGTGGGAGAGTGGGCCAGTGGGGAGACTGGGCCAGTGGGAGAGTGGGCCAGTGGGAGAGTGGGCCAGTGGGAGAGTGGGCCAGTGGGAAGACTGGGCCAGTGGGAGACTGGGCCAGTGGGAGAGTGGGCCAGTGGGGAGACTGGGCCAGTGGGAGACTGGGCCAGTGGGAGAGTGGGCCAGTGGGAGAGTGGGCCAGTGGGAGAGTGGGCCAGTGGGAGAGTGGGCCAGTGGGAGAGTGGGCCAGTGGGAAGACTGGGCCAGTGGGAGACTGGGCCAGTGGGAGAGTGGGCCAGTGGGGAGACTGGGCCAGTGGGAGAGTGGGCCAGTGGGAAGACTGAGCCAGTGGGGAGACTGGGCCAGTGGGAAGACTGAGCCAGTGGGGAGACTGAGCCAGTGGGGAGACTGGGCCAGTGGGAAGACAACCGTATTGATCGCGTATCGTGATGAGGGTGCTGCTCCGTGGTAGAGGATTTGACTGTAGATCAAGGGATTGCAGGTTCAAATCCTCCCCCCTGCACTGGGTGTCGCTTTGGATCAAATCTGCTCAATCAATGTTTTATTTATTTAGTCCATTTATTTATGCTGTGAAGGAAGATCACATTTGGATCAGCAGAATCGTTCAACGTGTTGAACCTCAAGCTTTCTCTTTTGCATTGTAGGAGCTTCAAGTGACTTTGACGGAGCAACCAGAATTGCTAAAATGATGGTGACCAGATTTGGAATGAGTGACAAGGTATGACTTCCTCCTTTTGGATGTTGCAAAAATGTTGGATTTTAAATCTGTCAATACGACCTGGGATGAGGTTTAACATGCAACAATTGCAATGGCTTTACCCTGGTGACCCACGACACAAAGCTAGCGTTTGCTGCCGAGCAGAAATTCCATTCTTAGGCTTTTCCATGTGGTTGGAGGGATCTCATGGCCAGCTTGTGTTTGAGCCACCACATTCCAGACTTCCTCCACCTTAATCTCTCCTTCTGCCCTGAATTCAGACTCAACCCTGAGAGATCTGCTCTCCCAAGTTGCCTGACATTTTGCCGCAAATTGATAAACAAGCAAATGTATCAGCTCCCTTTTCAGGGTCCTTTTACCATAATGCCCTCTAAAAATTGTCTTTGTACAGTTACCACAGTTGTTGATATTTAACCCACACTGTCCATAATAGGACTGTGTTTATGTTTACATGAGATGTTTTGTCTCAATGCACTTTTCTTTCGTTTGCTCCTAATCTGGCAACCCAGACCTCTTGGACTGCTCTGAGCTGCTGTTGTGTAAGAGGTCCGGTGTGTCTCTAAACCTCACTGTTTGTGTTCTGCCTCTTTCAGCTTGGGGTCATGACCTACGCTGACCTGACCAAACAGAGTCCCGAGACGCAGGCCGCCATCGAACAGGAAGTCAGGGTCCTTCTTAAGGTAGCCCCCCCCCCCCATCTCTCTCAAGATTTCTGTCAATCTCTCAAGATCATCTCAACCGTCTTTTGCATTTTGTTTAGTATTTTCTTTGTTTTCCAAGTGTTTTATTCCTCTGTCTCTGAACAGGACTCGTATGAGCGGGCTAAAAACATCCTGAAGACCTACAGTGATGAGCACAAGAAGCTGGCCGACGCGCTGCTGACTTATGAAACATTAGACGCCAAAGAGATCAAGCTGGTTGTGGAGGGCAAGACTCTGGACCCAAGATGAATCAGTGGCTGATAGGGACTCTGAGACAGACGTGGTCTGCTGGAAATACCAACCAATGGAAAGGCTTTGTAGGTCACAGATTCTTATTTTGTTGTCATACTCCCCCTTTTACACAAAATGCAAATGAATTTGTGTTTTTGGCCACATCTTTCCTATTGGATGCCATTTAAGAGACTGCACAAATCCATGGGAAAACAAAATGAGCATAAGCCATCATGGCTTCTGCAGCGCAATGTCAAATTAGTTTTCTGCAACAGTTCTGTAAATAAAATCTCCTATATTTGGTATGTTATCAAAGTTATGAGGAAAAACAGTTTGCTGCAAATCATTTCTGGCCCTAGTATTTGATGAATGATTAATTGCTTCATAGTTGTTTTTTTCTGATGGATGAAATCCTCAGTATTTTATCGTAGGTGTACAAAAAAATGAATTAAGAACTGTACAACCTTAATGTACATTAAGAAAGTACCTACAGAATGTCTGTATTCATGTTCTGTCCCCAGTCCGATTCATATGTGAATTGTGGAGATCGGCAGAACGTTCAGCTCAGACCTATTATTCGTTTTCATTTACAGTTTTAATTTATTCATGTGTGCTGATTTTCCAAATAGAAGAAGACCTTCTCGTATTCTAAGTTGAAGTGAAAATGTATATACTGTACTGACATTGTGTGTAAGGAAACTGAATACCATGATTTGATCTGTTTCTCTATTGGAAAGAGGCTCAAATAAAACGTATTCAAAAGTGACTTTGTTTTAATTGACATGTATGTTGTATGACAGTATTATGTAGACTGTGTGTGTGTGTAACCTCAGAAAGAACAACGGTCACTGATCAATTGTGATCTAAAGAGACAATGACCCTCCACTGACAGTTGTGTCCAGTTTCACAACAGTAATGGACGGAAATAGACAAAATGATCCATTGTGTCTTCAAAGGAACCATACCCTGTTGTTAAGGTTAATTGCATGGACATTTAAACCTGCCATTAGCTGAGTTAGGCAATTGCTAGCGTGGCTCTCAAAGAACTGGCTATTGTTCAGGAATCTGCTCCTCCTTTGTTTTCAAGGGTCTTATAGAGATCTGTGGAGAGGTTTGGATTTATAAAGAAGAGCTCTTGTCACCACAAGCACAAGAAGAGACCAAATCCTGGGCTCTTATCAGGAACGACTGAAAATATACGGACAACATTTTCCTTCAGATAATTTGTCCTAACGGAGATTAAAAGCAAGAAGTTTAACTTTTTGAAGAGCGTGTGGAAGTCAATTTAGATTTCCACACCTTTGTAAAGTTTGAGGAAAAGAAATGGACGGTACAAATGAAGAGATTGCCATTGTTGGAATTGGATGCAATTTCCCTGGTGGTAAGAATGCGTGACAAAGATATATTTGGTGGTAGATAATTGCTGTTTGAATGTAAATGCAAACAAGTAAATGTTAAAAGTAAAAATGCACAAAGTGTTTTCCTTTTGTTTTAGGGGAGGGGCTTGATTCTTTCTGGAGCGTTCTGTTGGAAGGAAGGAACTGTGCTGTTGACATCCCAGACGAGAGGTTTGACAGCACGTACTGGTATGATCCTGATCACAGCAAACCTGGGAAAACACAGACAACCAAAGCTGCTCTCATAGACGGGTAAGACTATAAAAGTCTCACTTGGAGAATAGCTCAGTAAAACTGACCCTTGAGAAATGGTCTAATGAACATATGTTCCCCCCCCCTGAATTTGAATCTTAATCTATCAGGTTCAATGAGTTTGATCACAAGTTCTTTGGCATCTCGGAAGCTGAAACAGACTTCATGGACCCGCAACAAAAACTGTTGCTCCAATGTGCATACAGAGCACTCGAGGATGCTGGGATACCAATGGAGAAAATCAGTGGCACCAGAACAGGGGTTTATTTAGGTACTTGTTATTTTATACATTACCTAACATTTGTTGGAACAATATAAACAATTGAACTCCAGTGATTGCTCTATCAATAAACTGATTTCAAAAAACTGAATATATAAAACAATAAAAATGACATCCATATGCCTACAGGTCTGATGAACAGGGATTATGAAACCCTGTTGAACAACAGTCCTGGCACCATCACCCATTACAATGGCACAGGCACAGCTATGAGTGTGGCAGCCAACAGGATATCCTTCGTTTTCAATCTCACTGGCCCATCGTTTGCTATTGATAGTGCCTGTTCCTCATCTCTTGTGGCTCTGCATTCAGCCTGCCAGGCAATAAAACAAGGTACAGTACATCTGACTATTTGTCAATCAGCAGAAAATGTTGCTAGCGTTTAAATCATTTCCAATCTCAGGTGACTGTGATATGGCTCTGTGCGGGGGCGTCAGCTGTATTCTGGAGCCGAGAGTCTTTGTCGCTCTCAGCAAAGCAAAGATGATCTCACCTGACGGCACCAGCAAACCTTTCTCCAGCAGAGCAGATGGCTACGGCAGAGGAGAGGGATGTGGGATTGTTTTACTGAAGCCTCTGAAAAATGTAAGTGTCCATTCCATTGTCTATTTAAGACGCAAGCCTTTTGAAATGTCACTGCAATACTGACCCTTAATATTGTAATCATTTTCCATATACAGGCACTGAGGGACTTTGATAAAGTGTGGGGCATCATCAGCAAAACTGCCGTCAACCAAGATGGCCGCTCGGTCACTCCAATCACCAAGCCGTCCATGGTCCAACAGGAGGCGCTGCTGCGCACAATCTACTCTGCGTCTGACCTGTCACATGTCCAGTACATTGAGGCTCATGGGACTGGAACCCCAGTTGGGGACCCTATAGAGGCAGGGAGCATCTCCAAAGTCATCGCCACAGCCAGACCTCCTGGCTCAGACACTCTCCGCATCGGCTCTGTGAAAGGCAACATCGGCCACACAGAATCTGCAGCCGGAGTCGCAGGGCTGATCAAAGTACTTTTGATGATGAAGAATGAAACCATAGTACCTTCTGTCTTTTACTCTGAGGACAGTGCCAGTATAGACGCCAAAGATCTCAAAATACGCATCCCCACCACAGCTGAGAAGTGGGAAGTGACAGGTTCCACCGACAGACTGGCAGGTGTCAACAGCTTTGGGTTTGGAGGCACAAATGCACATGCTGTGGTGAAAGAGTACAGGCAAGTTACGGTCCCTAGGTTAACCACTCATTCTTGCCGAAACGTGTTTGTGTTGTCTGCAGCTTCGGAAAAGTCCTTAGTGATGTGTATGGACGACACGTGTCAGAGACTGAACAGAAACAAAACGACTGACATACAAGCGTTAGCCTTTAGCTCAGCGTGTCGCAGGAGCCTTTTGAGACACAAGTACAGGAAAGCATTCCTGACACACTCTGTCTCTGACTTAGAGAACCAACTGAAGTCTTTCAGCAACAAGAAGGTTGAGCAGTCCAAGTCAGACATCAGATTGGTTTTTGTGTTCTGTGGAAACGGGGTCACTTACAGGGGCATGTGTAAACAGCTTCTCAACGAGGAGCCTGTTTTCAGAGAAAAGGTCAGAGAAATTGAGAATGTTTTCCTCAACTACAGAAGTACTAGGATCGTACAAAAGATAGCAGAGGGTTATGACAACGATGATTATACCAAGCCGGAGGCTGTCCAGCCTCTGCTCTTTGCCGTTCAGGTTGGCATCGCCAGTCTCCTGAAGCACTGGGGCGTCCGACCTGACGCTGTTCTTGGGCACTCTGTTGGAGAGGTTGCTGCCGCCCACTGTTCTGGCCTCTTGTCTCTTGAGGATGCTGTGAAGGTGATTTATCACCGCAGTACTCTGCAGAGCAAAGTCACTGGAGGAAAAATGCTTGTGGTCAGCAACATTGCTGTGTCGGACATCTTGAATGTCCTCCCAGTTTACTCTGGGAAGATTTGCGTCGCTGCTTATAACAGTCCCCAGTCCTGCACTCTCTCAGGAGATGCGGATGCTATCAACAGTCTCCGTCAGAAGCTGGAAACTCTCTTCACAGGCAAAAACCTGTTTCTTCATGTACTAGATGTACCTGCTGCATACCACAGCCATATGATGGAGCCCATTGTGGACCAAGTAAAGGACAGTATTGGCTCTTTGACTGCAAACAAGATGGAGTGTGAACTGTTTTCGACAGTGACGAGTGAAATGTGTTCTGATGGAGATTTCATCACAGGGAGATACTGGGCACAGAATATCAGAGAACCAGTTTCTTTCGAACAAACGCTCAGAGCCGCAACCAAAGACCACCAGGCAAAGAAAAGTATTGTCTTTGTGGAGATAGGTCCTCGAAGGGCTCTCCAGAGGAACATTCAAGAGACTTTAGGAAACAACATCACCGTTTTCTCCTCTGCACAGCCAGAGAAAGATCACGAGACAATACTGGCAACAGTCTCTAAACTGTTTGAGCTGGGAATAGGGATCGACTGGCACCAGTTCTACGCAGGGTGTGAGACAACACCAACGTCCTTCCCAAGGTACCAATTTGATAATCATAGAAATGAGGTGTATTTTGAGGCTGTAAGACAAGGAAATGAGATGGCTGCTTCTTATAATCATCCCCTGATTTCCAAGTCAACGCACGACAGCAAGGAGCACAAATGCATCATCTCAACCCACACCATGCCATATCTCTGGGAGCACAAGAACAATGGTGTTTCCATTGTTCCAGGGGCTTTGTATGTGGAACTGGCCTATGCCTCAATCATGGCTAGTTCAAGGCCAAAGATGCCTATTTCCTCAACTGAGCTCAGTGTTACTTTTCAAAGTTTGTTTACCCTCAGTACAAACTCTCATCACATGAAGGTAATACTGGAGCATGCTGGGAATGACACTATGTTTAAGATACAGTCTTCCACAGCAACACATGCATCGGGCACAATGACCATTAAAAACGGTCAAACATTGATTGAAGAACAAACCCTTTGCCTTGATGCCATCTTTGATAGATGCCCATCAGTCAAAAGGGGGGATGAGGTGTACTCCATCCTCACCCACGCAGGTTTCGAGTACGGTCCTGTTTTCCGACAGCTAGATGAAGTATATTTCGGAGATGAATTCAAAGAGGCTGTGTCTGTCATTAGAGTCCCAGGTGAATTACTGAAACAGCTTCATGAGTACTTTCTACATCCTGTAGTGTTGGATTATTTCCTCCAAATGACTGCTGTGGTTGCTATGGGAGGATTAAGTGTGAGGCCAGGATTGCCATCTGGGATTGGCAGTGTGGTGATCTCTAGACCCCTGCAAGAGGAGATGGTTCTGTATTTGAGAGCTACCGAAATGATGTCAGACCACATAGATGTTTGTGGGTGCTTTTCTTCTAAAGAAGGACATGTTTTAGTAGAACTCAAACAAGTTAGGATTTTCTTTTTGGGTGATTGCTCTCAAGTTGCAGAGTCTTTCTTCTTCCACACTGAACTTCACCATCATCCACCAACGTCCATTTCTGATGATTTCCTTTTAAGCTGCCGACCAAAGTCGTTAGTTTTTGAGGATACACTAGGAATTACTAAAGCCTTGAGACCATTTCTAAGCCATGAATCAACGTATGTCTCTAACAGGGAACTTTGGGTGTGCTCACAACTTCCAGATTTGGTGTCTCAATCTCTTCATGGTGATTCTTGCTTTGAGGAGGTCCTTTTTGTTTGGGGCATCGAAGATCTCAGTCATCTGACAACCGAGAAGGCGTTAGATAGCTTGGTGGACTGCTGCGAACACTTTCGCCAGATTGTGGTAGCTTTAAAAGACACCAAACGCTCATGTAACATCCGAGTCATAACTTACCGATCGGCGGAGAAGACGGTGGATCATGTCAGCTCTGGGTTTGTGCTTTCTGGGATGACGAGAGCGTGTGCAGCTGAGATGCCAGGACTCTCGTTTCAGTTGATTGACCTGGCCTCAGTGACATGTGAAGATATCCAGGCCCTGGTTCAGGTCATACACACCTGCAAGGATCCAGAGGTCATGATCGACAGAGGTCAGATCAGTTCAACAACAATTGTGCGAACGCCCTTAACAGGCATGGCCTGCCCAGAACAGCGCGTCCGCTGTTGGGATTTTGAGAAATTTGTTCTTCAAACCAGTGACCCTTATCGAGTAGATAACTTGTCTGCTGTGACCTGTGACAAAAAGGGTACCTTTCTACAGGACAAATCTGTTGAGATTCAGCTCCTACAAATGTGTGTTCATTCTTCAGACTACTGCCCTGTGACTGTTTCCGACATGAACTTTGGCCAGACACTCTACTGGAACAAACATTCTTCTCAGACACACAATGTCCTGGCTCTAGACTTTGGCGGTATTGTCAAGGCTATAGGGAAGGGTGTGAGTAAACTGAAAGTGGGCGATCATGTTGCCTCTTGTTATCCTGTGACAGCCACTTCCAAGATTGTGGTTCCCGAGGCGGCATGCTACAACACAAAGATGCTTTCGTTTTTGAGGGATATTCCGTGCTTGTCCTACTTTGTGCTGGCATGGGAGATCATGCACAGATTGTTGCCCAAGGTAAAGAAACCGAGAACATTGGCCATCGTCTCCTCAGCTCCTAATTCGGCTCTGATGACAGTTTTAAGACAGACGGCAAACAGGTCAGGATGGAAAACGATCCTTCTGTCTCAGTTTAGTGAAGAGCTCCTGAACAGCGATCACGATTACACGTTTGTGGCTCTGCCTCCGGTTGAACTGTCCCCACTAGTGAGAATAGGAAGCGGTGCCATGTTGAAACAGGTTGTTGTCATTTGTGATAACCGCATGTCGTCCTCGGCAAACATCGCCGCACCAGAGAGTGAACATGTACACATTCAAAGATGTCATGTGTCAAGTGTTTTCCAAAGAGCAAACCTGAAGACACAGAAAGGGAAGATAACCCAATGGCTGCAGTCACTTCATTTAGATAGTTTATCTCTGTCCCTGCAAAGCACCGCCTTTCAATCGACTGTGGCCCAGACCACACCTGAAACACAGTCCTACTTCAGTGTAAGCACAATACCTCAAGTAATTTTGGGGAATACGGAAGTATCTGAAAATACAGAATGCAATATCCCTTTGATAAAGAGGCCAAGGTCCCTCTTCAAGCACAGTTGTGTGTATATTGTGACAGGAGGGCTTTCAGGGTTAGGCTTTGAGACGGTCAAGTTCATTGCTCACAGGGGAGGTGACTGCATCGTCACGCTCTCCAGGAGAACTCCGTCTGCCGAGACACAGGGAGAGATAGACACTCTCCAGAAGACGTGCAAGGTGTCGATTCTGAACGTTCAATGTGACGTTGCTGTGCCCTGTCAGGTTGTGAAGGCCGTCACGAGGATTGGACAACGGTTTCCCTCTTGTCCAATCAAAGGAGTGTTTCACAGTGCAGCCGTGTTGCAGGATGCTCTTATTGAAAGCCTCGACCGTTCGTCCTTCCTAAACGTCCTGTGCCCCAAAGTGAGTGGGGCATTGAATCTTCACTATGTGACCCTGCACAACAAACTCGACTTCTTTGTGTGTTACTCGTCCATATCCTCCTTCATTGGGAATACTTCACAGTCGAACTACGCTGCAGCAAATGCGTTCTTGGACACGTTCTGTCACTACCGAAGAAACCTTGGACTCGCTGGTCAGTCCATCAACTGGGGTCCCTTAAACCTCGGTCTCTTGTTGAACAAAAACAATTTTCAGAGGTTTCTAGAGGCAAAGGGGATGATGACTATGGATGTGTGTGAAGCCCATGTGGCCCTGGAAAAGTGTTTGTTGTTGAACAACCCACAGCAAGCCATCTGCAAGTTTCACTTCAGAAATTTGAGCAAGCATGTCCTCTCCCAAAACGCATCCCTCAAAACGCGACTGTCAAGTTTGGTGGAAAGAGAACTTCAGAACAAAACCGTGACAGAATCTAGGGTTCAGCAACCGTCCTCCACACCAGAGAGTGTCAGGACTCTGATCAGTGAGATAAGCAACGTCAGTGTGGAAGAACTAAAAGACGACGCCACACTTTGTGAACTCGGGATTGATTCAATGTTGGCCATGACTCTGCAGAATCAAATTTTTCAAGAGACTGGTGTGAACGTTCCCCTGGTTAATTTACTAGATCCTAACAGCACACTGGCCACACTCGACACAATTCTAAGGGAGGCTAAGCAGGGAGGCAGCATTTAACACATTGCACAGATATTTCAGATGTTTCAAATAGTCTATCATCTATATATTTTATTATGATATTTGATTTTTTTTTGTGTCATAAGTACAATCTGTTAGTGAAATGTTGCTGTTTTTTCAGTGGGAATACACTGTTACAAAAAGCCTAGGGTATAACTTTGCAATGAACAGTCTGATTAAGTATGTTATTATTGTGTTGAATTATGTACATTGTCAAACAATAAAATCAAACATTTTGTCAGCAGCTGTTTCGCATTCTCTTGTATTCTCAGTTTGTGTGTTTTACGTTCAGCCAATTACAGAAAACCTTCTGAACAGACAGAAAAATATAATCAGTCAGTGGCACATTTGATTAGATATGAACGTTCAGACACAGCACTTAAAATGCCACGTAATTTCACAACAAATTAGTACATATAACTGTGAAACATTAGATCTACATGAAAATGAATACAACATTTAACTAATCACAAATTCAAAAGAAGTTAATACTGTATTTATGAAAACCCTACAGAGTAGCATAGTACATTCAAAACAAATATAAAACAAGTAATATTACTTTTATGAAACAACAAATTTTCACTGTCTGTCTGTATTGTTCTGTATGCTGTGCAGCTGCACTGCCACCTTGTGGTACACAAACAGAACATCCATGAAGAAAATGGATAATGGGCACACGTGGTGTATTAAATGTTATATATTCAGTCACTTGTATTCAGCTCTATTCTAGTCATTTGAATTTAATACTATGTTTTGGTTCAGAGGACTTTGTTAAAGTGTCAAAAGGGATGAAATGAACTAAATGATTTAAGTATAGGTAAAATTGTACACTCAACTAATAAAGAATAAAGGCATAAAGCAAATATTGACATGCTCTTGGCATGTTGCAGCAAACAAGAATTCACCTTGATGCCTGAAATTGAGTTAACTAATTCCTTGAGTAAAAAAACATGTATTCCAACAGAAATGACTTTAAAAGAAAAATCCCCTATTGTATACAGCAGGTTACATTAACATCAGTGAAGTCTAAATTGAGGTGTCATCTAGACGGCTCAAACCAACTGCTTAATGATTCACGACATGACCAAATGAATGACAAGACACCTCATGTAAACAAACGCACCAAAGTCATACACTGGTAGGGTCACGGACATTTCAGGGAATTCAAGCATTTAGATTCAGAATTTGAGCAACTGAGTTCAGGGATGCTACTCTCTTGCGGTATTGTCTGGTTGTTCACCATCAAACCACATTCTGCGTTTTGGTTCCAGTTGACGGAGAGTTCAGTGCTATTACTGGCATCATACATCTGAACTTCGTAAGTCTCGCTGTTAACGGTGAACATGGGAACGGTACTAATCATGCACATCTGACCACTTTGAGTCTGATGTGTGTTGACATTTAAAGTCCACACCGAGGGGCAACTCTGCGTTTCACAGATCTGGTGGTTGTCTGGCATGAACGAGCAATTATCGTAGATTGTCTTGTCTTGCTCGATAGGTTTCTCTCGTTTGTTTTTGGGCCGGCAGTTTCCAGTGTCTTGATTTTCAGCTGCTGTTTTCTCCTGGGTGCTCACCTTGCTTGAACTCCCACTACAGATGTCAAAGAAGGTCAAAAACACAGGGATGAACATGACGCCGTGAAACAAACCAAAAAAGATGACCAGAAACATAATCTTGAAGAATGTTCTGAATATGTAGTTTTTGGAGGCGGACAGCACAACCACCCCTAGGATGGTGGACACAGCACCCTGGAGTATGGGGTATCCCAGATGAAAAAGAGCTTCCACAGCCTTCTCATTTGCACTCGGCTTATTGCTTGAAACGAAGGCGTAGGAGATGTGCGCGGAGAAGTCCACAGAGAATCCGATGCAAACGACCAGGATGATCATCGATATGGTATCTAAATGGACATCCCAGAGAGCCATGAAACCAGTGACGCCCGCTATGACCGAGGCAATAGAGAACGTCACCCACAGGCAGCACAGAGGGTTTGGTATGAGTAGCAGAGAGATCAGCAACATGACGGCAGTCGTTACTCCGATGTTTTGGATGGTGTTACTTACTATGACAGCATATTGATCATGGTAAATAAAAGCAGGATGGTACACCAGTAAAGGAACAGGACATCTTTTGGCAGTGTCCCGTAGGTTGTTTAACATGTTCATTTCATCGATAGCAGTCGAAATATTAACAGTCTGGATGAAGAAACGAGAAGCATGAATTGAATTGTTGGTGAAGTTTACGTCTTGCTTAAAATCGGAATAGAATTTGAGAAAAGACCCCAGATTTCTTTTAAAAACATGTTCAACGCTTAGATTGAGATTGGTGTGGTATCCGTAGTGCTTATAGGATTTAAGCCAGGATGTGAAGATATCCTTCTCGATGAAGGACAGGTTTTTAAAGTCCTCCACACATATTTCAAGATCAGACCTGTTCTTCTCATCCCAGTAGGGAAATTCCCCCCGTACAACAACCATAATATTTGGACCGTACTCAGAGAAATATGCTTTTTCATCATCGTAATACTTTACCACGTAGGAATCATCGGCAGCCAGATTTCGAAGATCAATTCCCTCCTGTATCTGGAAGCATCCATAAACACTAATGATCAGATAAACGGCATACAGTAGGATCACACACACCTTGGTCCCAGACCTGGTGAGAAAAGGGCCGTAGTACTTCTTAAAGAAGTGATTCATAGGCTGCACTTCCTCGCTGCCTGTTTGGCGGTCATAGGCTCCTCCCACACAGCACAAGCTGTACCATTTTGAGCGACCGATGGGACAATCCCCTGGAACTTCCTTGCAGGTCAGCCAATGTTTGTTGCTGTTTTCTCGCCTTCCGTTGAGAACCAGGAAGGCTCCAAAGAAGGTGATGCTGTAGATGTAGCAGAACAGAATAGACGTGCTGGTGTACAGACAGAAAGACTGCACCGAGCGGAAGGGCGTCATGAGTCCGATGTAGAAAGCCAACACGTCTGTCAGAGTGGTGATGGTGATGGAAATGGCCGCTTCTTTATAGGTGTCTGCAAGACGGTCTTCCACCCTGTCATGGACATTGGTCTGCTGCCAGCAGGATATGAGAATGAACATGTCATCAACGCCAATACCTGCAGCGATGGAGGACAGTTGACAAATGTATTAGAATAGGGACACAGTTGAGGATGCAAACACAACATGTTTGAAATGTTGACCGGTTCATTCATTTGGTAATTTCCATACCCAATATCAAGAAAGGTGAGTTTGCCACTGTCATTACAAAGGGTACTCTGATGTGCAGCATCATCCCAAAGGCGGACAGGACAGCCAAACCTGCAGAGAACACCCCGAAGGTGGCCACCCATACTTTGTTCCTCACACAATCAAACCTGTGCATAGAAATAGACATTACACATCGGTCAGACCACAGATCTGATACCAAATACAAGGGGTTTTCAATACTTTAACTTTAGGTTATGGAAAACTGAGCAAATTAAATGAAATGTCATTGTCATTGCTCTTGTAAATCAAAATGGCTGACTGGTTTAATGCTTACCTCAAGCAAGACAGGATGGAAAAAGCTATAGCGATGACATATGTAATGGAAAATAGAGGAATAACATCCTTTGTGTTAGCCTCAAATTCCACCTGCCTGGACAGGGAAGTAGAGTGTGTAACCTAGGAAAGACAATGTGCAAAATCAGTTGAGAGAAAAATCAACCGTGAGCATCTTTTACACAGGTAAATATCCCTTATGACACGACACTCACAACCCATATCAGTGATGCTTCCACAGTGGTCACAAGACTGTCTGAATGAATTCAAATATGGGCATAAGCTCAGAGAACTGCTACTACATGTATGCGTCATAATGATAGTCTGTTAGACACACACGTGTAATGAATAGTTCCACAAAGGTTTTAAGAATGTTATACCCCCTAAAAGTGAAGTTTTTGAAATCAATTCTTGATTCATAAAGAAACAACACATATAAATAACTTTAAAAGTGTCTAAACACATTCAACAGAGGTTGATTTCTGAGGTGGCACTTTACATATTCATGACCCATCCCCTTCCTTGGCATCCCTGCCCAGTGCCCACCTCTTACAGCCAAGATCTCCATCCTCCTCTCTGAGGGATGAACAATGGATGTTGGCTTAATGCTCGGCCCCCTTAAATTAATTTCACAAGAGCTACAGACTTCCAGGTTCTGGGTGTAGTTGTCTGCAGTTGTCAAAGATGACAACTGCAGATCTATTCAGTGAGTGAATAACTGTGCTTCACAGCACATGAACCTGTGCCATCACTTCCTTAACAGTGTCCAGCACACAGATTTGTGTGTGTTTGAGTGGCTAGGGTCATCATATTGTGGAGCTGACGAGAGCAAAGTAATATCTGTTTTATAGTTTTATATATATATGATAGAAAATGATAATGATATAAGAGTTTTGATTATCAGCTGATAAATGTTAAACTAAAAGGTATTAATAATACATTACTTTACAGTGTATGTAAAAAAAAAAAAAACATTAAACTTACTTTGATAAATTTCAGTGAAAAGTTTGAGGGGAAAACCCTGAGGAACTCGTTAAGCCACAAGTCTGTTGTAGAGCGGTTACCTTCTTTGAGAAAATACAAAAGCCTTATTGCTTTAGCGCTTTTTATAACTGACGATCTTAAACTGAGTCCACCAACAGAATATCCCAGAAAAATATGTGTAAAACCAAAGCGGAAAAAGGGAAATGTGAGTTCAGTCTCTTCAATTTTGCTCCCATAATGATTTACAATGTCTAGGATCTTATTTGGGATGCATTTATTGTATTTCCTGGCACATAGTGCTTCAAATGTAAGCTGTTCATGACCATTAGAAATATTAATTTCTTTGACTTTCTTGTCTAAACTTAGTATTTCTTGAATTGCGGCGTCTGTGAAAATGTGGGGAGCTTTAGAAACCGCTATGAAAGACGCATATATTCCATCTGTATACAGTCTTTGGTTGGAAAACACAGAATTGTTTAGTGGAAAGTTCTCTTGCACAAAACGCCTCTCAAGTTTTGCAGGTCCGTTAGTTGGCGTAAATTGGTCCTCAATGTCATTGGCCTCCCGGTCCTCGAGGAAGTAAAATCCAGATCCAAGCGCAGTGGAGAGGACGAGAGGTCCAATAAAGAACCACCATGGGTGCAATCCAACGAACCGGCCGAAATTCTTATATCCAATGGAGAAAGGCTTCTCAACGCAGTCTGTGCGGCATCCAGCCATATTCACCGGCATTTTGGACAGAAATGGGAGAAAAAAGTTTCAGTTGATTACCTTCTTGATGATGAATTGCCCTCCCAGCGAAACAACTTGGCTGCGGCCTGTGTTTTGATATTAATGCAATATTGTGCAGGTCTAATCAAAACGTTACCCCAACGGACACTTTAATTTGACTTGGCTTGAATACTTAATGCATACGGGTATTAAAATTTTCTGACGCACTTGACTAGAAAAGTAGCCAAGAGCGACCACTCTTGGGAGCTAATAAAAGTGGTAGCGTGAACTTCTGGGCGTGTAGTAGGCTAACTAAGCAGTTATAGGCTACAGGATAGGCTGTGTGTAACGGTTTTACAGTCATAGTTGTTGCTGAACAGTAGTCATATCATAAACTATACTCATGCTCATCATCAATAAATAGATAGCCTACTGCATTTACCCTCGTCACTATCACACCATGCCTAAATGAGAACGTTAAAAGTCGATTGTTTTTACTATTTCATCTTTTCAATATTCAACTATAGGCCTGAATATAATGTTGTTTTTTTCCCAGTTATAATTTATTCAGACCTACTCACGGTTGGGCATCGTTGATGTGTTATCTCTTCCTCAAATCAACGCCTATGACGAGGAGAGAACACAGGGTTGGGACTGACAAAATCATTAATGCAAGCTTTAATGAGCACGGCAGTCCATTCATAGCAACAAAGTATGTGATCCAATTATGACGGTAAAATGAAGATCGGGGGCCAATAATTATCTTCAACAATTTGGCAACGTATTCCTAGCCCTTCCACTCTATTTGTACACATTCTGGGGAGATCTTCAACAGTGTACACATTACGTTTTATTGAAAATTGTATACAAACAAAGATCGGCCATTAATTACATAGTGAAGTTCCTGGGTAGGCTACACCTCAGTAAATTCTTGACACAAGTTAAACACAACATCAACGTTTTTAATGTCATTTATTTTCATTGATTTCATAGTGACTAGTTAAAAGGAATGTGACTATGTAGGCTATGCACCAATGTTAATCTGCATATTGAAAACATTTTCAAACAATAAAGCATGTGCATTGCATTATAAATGTAATTACATGTGTAAGATAATTTAATTAACTTTGGACTTCACATTGGAGAATAAAAAATAACAGTTGCATTAAATTAGTAATCAAATACAATAATGCTATCATGATTTTAAAAATCCTTATTGCACACAATTGACAATATACCTTTGGCTTGAAATTTTATGATGCCTGAATATCATCAAAATCCTGCTGGGATGCATTTTGCACATCCATTGACATGCTCTTGATAATATGATCTTTACTAAGTAACAATATTATTAAGTTTCAGTTTAGTTTTAGTATTAGGATTAGATCATTTCAGTTTGAACACAAAATAAGTATTCATAATAGCTTAATTGAGATTTGTAGCCAATTGCACTTGGTTTTGCATCTTTGCATTGCAGTTTTAGTTTAATCTAAGTTTTTGTAATCATTTTCCTTTTCATCTCAGTACACAAATTCATTTTTTAGTTTCCTTTTTGATATCAGTTTCAGTTCATGATTATAACCGTGCAAAGTACAATATATTTTTCTTGATAAAATTAGTGTTTCCTGCAATGAACTAATGCCATTTCCCATGTAATGTGATTATGCTTTCATGTAAAAAATGTGCATCAGAGAGGCCTATAGCCTTGTTGCATCGAGGACTGCTTCCTCATCATCACCCTTATCCTTGTCCTTAGCCTCTGTGCTTTCCACAATAACTGTTATCAATGTAGACAGTGAAGCATCTGGGTGTATGATTTTAACCAGGGGCAAGTTGACACCCCTCTCTTGAAATATGCGATTTTGCAGAGTCATCGCAAGCATTGAGTCAATGCCCAAGGCATAGAGGGGGCACTCTCCCTGTAGCTCGTTCTTGTCAACACCGAGTGTTTCACTGAGGAGAGATTTGATATATTCAGCAGGAGAAGATAAGGCGACAGTTGCATCTCCTCGTGAGTCTGACAGTTGAGTTTTGCGGAGTGTTTCCTCCACCAAATCAATCAGACGGATGGTCAGTGCAGCGTTTTGAACATTGTTGATAATGTTTTTGTAGTGAAACCTACACACTGCCTGTTGGGGTCTGCAGTAAGCAGTAAGGCTTGCTCCAAACCTTCACGTATCTCTGCCACGTCCAACAACATTATCCCGTTAGCTTCAAAGAACCTATGGAAATGGTCTTTGTTCAGCAGAAGACCAATGTACAAAGGCCCCCGGTTGACTGACTGCCCAGCAAGTCCAACGTTCCGTCTATACTGACAGAATGTGTCGAGGAACGAGTTTGCTGCACTGTAGTTAATTTGGGCAGCATTGCCAAGAAAGGCAGCAACGGAGGAGTAGCACACAAAGTAATCTAACTTGCAGTGTTTTGTTGCATGGTGCAGATTTAGAGCCCCATTCACTTTTGGCTTCATTACTTTCTCAAACAGAGATTTGTCAAGGGTTTCAATCAAACCATCATGCAGGACAACGACACTGTGGAAAATCCCTCTGATTGGACAGGAGGGGAATTTCTGGCCAATCTGACCAATTGCATTGTGCACATCTTCAGAGAAATCACACTTCAGGTCTATCCATGTTTCTGCCTATCTGAATTAGAACATATTCAATAACATGTGGAGCTCATGTGCATATTCAAATTAATTTCAAAATAAACTTGTTATACAAAAAGTTATTTTGCATGTATACTTTTACTATGTTAAGTTTTATTGTGGTAGGAGTAAATGAAAAAAAATAGCCTATTTGCGTGTATTTGGGGCATATTCAATTAGTGTATAGCTCATTTGCACATTAACATTAATTTTCAAAGAAACTTGTAATACAAAAATGTTACTTGTCATGGGTAGTTTCAGTGTGTACAGTTTCATTTTGATAAAAGTAAAGGAAAAAAAAATGGGGCCATTGGGGTGTAATGTTGCCTGGCTTTATTGGCACAATTTGTTGGCACATATCTCGGATTGATGAGAATTTAACATATTTACATTTACATTTAGCAGACGCTTTTATCCAAAGCGACTTCCAAGAGAGAGCTTTACAAAGTGCATGGGTCACTGATAATAACAACAACATAGCCCCAAAACATTGCTGGTAGCCAAAACATGAAGCACACATTGTGAACAGCCAAAATAAGTGCCAAAGGGAAGAACCATAAGAGCATGTAGCTAAACAAGTTACAATTAAGCAACATCAATCGCTATAAGTGCAAGTGTACCTGTGGAAAAGCAAGTAACAGTAAAATAAAATATTTCACAGCGAGTACAACAATATTGCCTCTAATACAAATACAGACAACTGTTTTATCTTTTAAATCAAAAAATGAAATCCTTTTTTTTGTCCAGCAAGGATTCAGAACATTCCTTGTTAGTCATGATCAGTTTTACATGCCATATAGTCTATCCCATGACTAATACAACAATTGGAATTTACATTTTAAATGTTTATTTGTGTCATTGAACAGTTATCCTCTTTTAATTATTGAATTGAGCATCAGTTTCAAATGTGTTGTTCACTTTTTCATTAGTGCTATACTTTGAAACATTTAAATTAGGACTGGATTTACTGATACTTATCTGATTTGCATACATGTTAACTGGTGGGTTGGATGAGTCAGACTTTTCAATGTCTTTCTTTTCATCATTTATTTGAATAATACATTTTCTAAAGAAGGTTAAAAACACTGGTATAAAAGTCAAACCATGTAAAGCCCCAAACAAAATGACCAGAAACATTATCTTAAAGAATGTTCTGAAGATGTAGCTCTCAGATGCAGACAGAACTACTACTCCTAAAATAGTAGACAGAGACCCCTGAATGATAGGATACCCCAAGTTAAAAACAGCCTCTATTAATTTGTCATCAGCTGTGGGCTGTTTGCTTGTGACAAAGGCATAAGAAATGTGAGCAGAGAAGTCCACTGAGAACCCAATGCAGATGACAAGATTGATCATGGAGACAGAGTCTAGGTTAACATCCCATAAAGCCATGAAACCAGCAACTCCAACTATGACTGAGGCAATGGCAAAGGTCACCCATAGGGAACATATGGGACTGGGAATTAGCAGAAGTGAGATGACCAGCATAGCAACAGTGGCCACAACAATGTTTTGGATGGTGTTAGTAACAATGACTGCATATTGATCAAAGAAAATGAAAGCAGGGTGGTAGACAACCAAGGCCTTAGGACAGGCTTTAGCTGTCTTTCTGAACTCATTCAGCATGTCCTTTTCATCAATGGCTGACCGAATATCAACTGTCTGGACAAACATTCTGGAGGCATAAATATGCCCTTCAGTCACTGAAAAGTTCACATCCTGTCTAAAAGCTTGTGTGGCAGGTGAAAGATTGAAAAAATTTGGTAAATTATCAATGAAGATTTTTTTGTCAGTAAGATTCAAACTTGCTGCATGTCCATATGTCAGATATTGATTTAGCCAAGATATAGTCATATTTTTGGTGACCAATGGTCGATTATCAATGGTAAGATCCTCAAATTTCTGAAGACAAGCATCAAGTTTGTCCCGGGAATTAGCATCCCAGTATTGGAAGTGTGTGTCTGTCACAACAACCATCACATTTGGGCCGAATTCTGAGAAGTACTGGTCCTCGTCATCATAATAGCTACCCACATATGAGCCATCAGTTGCCAACTGTTTCAGATCGATGCCCTCTTTCATTTGGAAGCAGCCATAAATGCCTGCAGCCAAATATCCAGCATAGAGGAGCATTACAAACCCCTTGGTCAACTTCTTCGTCAGAAATGGCCCATAATAGTTCTTGAAAAAGTTGTTGATTGGCATTGGTTCTTCCTTCCCTGTGTCTTTATCATAGTAGCCCCCTTCACTACATGTGTTGTACTTGGCAGAGCTGGGTTCTGGTACCTTCCTGCAGGTCAGCCAGTGTCTGTTGCTTTTCTCTCTGCATCCGTTCAGTGCTAAGAACGCACCAAAGAAAGTGATGTTGTACAAGTAACAGAATACAACAGCAGTGCCAGTATACATACAGAAAGACTGCACTGAAGCAAAGGGAGTTAAGAGACCAATATAGAAAGCCAAGGCGTCAGTCAGTGTTGTGATGGTGATGGAAACTGCTGCATCTTGGTATGTCTCAGCCATACGGTCCTCTACTTTGTGGTTAACTTGAGACTTCTGCCAGCAAGAAATCATGATGAACATATCATCAACACCGATTCCTAAAGAACAGAGGATGTCATTTACAAACTTTGAAGAGTGTTGCATTGTAACAGAGTACAGGACCTCTCTTAACATGTTTGGTGTGTCACAACGTTAGTTTGTAAACTTACCCAGAATCAAAAACGGAGCCGTTGCAACAGTCGTAGCGAAGGGCATCCCACAGTAGAGCAAAAATCCAAAACTGGACACCACTGCCAAGCCTGCTGAGAGGACACCGAAGGTGGCTACCCACACCTTATTCCTCACACAGTCCAACCTATAAACAACACACCTCTCTTTATCTAGGAGTTCATCCATCAAACAATACTGTAAATCGTAAGTACAGCAGATAACAGCGATTTATAACAGATAACAGAACGGGTGCTCCTGTGCCACATACACCCAGCTAAATTATTTATTTGTTTTTTACTCTGTAAGGTCAATGTCTTCACTATGCACTTCATATGCAAAATAACATGTAGTTTTCCCAACATGTGCGTAATACAAAATGTTGACATAACAGTGCGAACCAATATCAACAGGTTAAAAAACAACATATATATATGATAAGAACAACATATAGGAGTTGCATATAGAAGTGAAAAGTGCTGAATAGCAGCATGGTATGGGGAAATGCAATTTCGAATGTCTGTGTAATTACTTGTTGCATGGTCTGATTGACAATAAAGTTAATTTGACATTTAGTCATTTAGCATGCTAGCGACTTACAGTAAGTACAGGGACATTCCCCTAAGGCAACTAGGGTGAAGTGCCTTGCCCAAGGACACAACGTCCATTCGCACAGCCAGGAATCAAACCGGCAACCTTCTAATTAATATTCTGATTCCTTAACCGCTCAGCCATCTGACCCCCCCCACACACTTTGACTTTGACTTTAAAACTGCTTCAAGCTTTTAACGTCATCATTTGTTTACCATTGTATTTCAGATCATATTTTCATTACATGGATAGGTAAGAGTGATTATAAAGTTGATGTGAGGTAGAATGAAGACATACCTCATACATGACATGATAGAGAAGGTAATGGCGATGGTATACGTCACTGAGAACAAAGGGATGATGGAGTCTGTGCTCTTCTCAAATTCCTCTTCCCTTGATAGTGAAGTGAAAAAAGAAACTGACATCTACAATTGTCAAAAAAGGTAAGACATTAGTGGTACATCCCACACACTTTTTAAAAACAACTTCTCAGAACAAATTTGGAAAATACTTCAAAAGTTATAATTTGTGAGATGTGAGACTGGCAATATTCCAAGTCTATTTGAAAGGAAAAAAAGGTAACACTTTACAATAACGGTGCATAAATGAGCGTTCATTTATGCTTTAACTAATGCATGAATCATGCATGTTTGTCTATCAGTTGTCTATCTTATGTGTATCTGTTTTAATGAATAATTAGTTAATGATTTGGGAATGTATCATTATGTTATAACTTTACCTGGTGAGGCAAATGACTATTAACAAATGATTAAGTAACGTCTCTATGAGATTATGGTTGTTGAGTATTGATGCTGGACTAGCCACACGCCATCCACACTACGTTAGTTCTGTGGAACAGTTGCACATTGACTCATAGGTCAGATATAGCAGACGAAGAATAGGTAAGTAGTACTGCACGCAAATAGCAGAGCACCAAAATCTGAACGACGGACCGCCATGACTGAAATGGCGGTATCCGTTTGTGTGTTCTACATGTTCTGCATGAACCCATTCCCTATTCATCTGGTTGTCGATGTCTGGCAGAAATCCGTCGTGGTGGTAATTAACATGAATTAACGGTATCACAATTAGTTTACCTTGTTAACTCAGGGTTTTACTAACAGTATTAGTTCGCAAATTGATGTTAATATTGAACTGATCCATGATGCCGGATTTAATTAATAGTAAATCCTATTTGACTCCCTATTTACAAGTGATGTATTGAAGATCAATGCATAATTAAGTAGTAATACTTCTTTACTAATTGCATAATTAATGCACTCTTATTGTAAAGTGTTACTGAAAATAATAATTTATGTGCCAAGTTCATATATAAACAGATTTTATATTGTACGTTATCATAGCAGCACTGTTTTATTTGAATGTGCTGGTACTAAATGTGTACAATCTTAAAAGTTCTCACCTTGTTATCTTCAATCTTTGAAATGTTGTTGATGAACTCTGTCAGCCAAATTGTATTTACAGTCTGGTTCACATTATTTAAGAAATAAAATAGCCTGATAGCTTTTGCACTCTCAATTAGCTCTGACCCTGGTTTAAGTTTCACACCACCAATCTCAGAGGCAGTGAAAATACCACCATTAAATGGGTATGTAATGTTTGTGCTCTCAGCATCAGCAGGAGTTTTAACAATGTCAAAAATGGAATTTGTCATACATTCTCCTGCAATCATAGCACAAATGTCATTGAAGCCCATTGTTGCTACTTTAATATCCCTAACAAGTTGGTCCGTTTCAACAATCTTTGCAAAAACGTTTTTTGACAGCACATTTACCGTGTCACTCAAAATCAGGGAGGCAAAAGTCCCTTCAGTATACAGTCTCAAGCGAGAAAATTCGCTGTCATTGTTTGGGAAGTTAGTTTTCACAATAAGTCTCTCGTCTTTAGCAGGTCCATTCACAGGTGTAAACTGCTCTTCAATACCTTTTGCCTCCCTGTCTTTGAGGAAGTAGAATCCTCCTCCGAGACCGGCTGAGACGAACAGAGGAATAATAAAAAACCACCAGTGATGCCTTCCAACAAAGTTGCCCAGTTTTCCAAAACCCTCTGATAAGGGCTTTTCAATGCAGTTTGTCTTGCATCCAGGCATTTTCTTGTTAACGTAACTTCTCTATAAGAAATGAAGGTGTAGTTTTACATGAACAACTTGCCTGCTCTGGCTTTCCGTCAGGTGTGATATCAGCCCCTCTCACACAGTGTGCTATTACTGTCTGTGGCAACAAGATAAGCCTCCTGAGAAGGTAGTAACATGTTAACAGGAATATGTGAAATAATAAAATCTGCATCAGATGCAACAGTGAACGGTGATGTCACAGAACAGACCAATTACCCGCAATACATTTATAAATAAATAAGAATACATTTATTGATGAAGATTATGAGCAATAACTCGCCAGGTCCCACAAGCAGATTTATATTGTTATTACATACAGTATATTATGTACCTGTCTACAGGAACAATAATCTTTGGTTTGTGAGAGTCACTGTGAGCAAACACAGACGTCACACAACATGAGGCTTCACAGTATTCCAGTAACTACAGCATCAACTGTTCTACTAGACAACATAATAAATACTGTTATTATTATTAAATAAATATGATTATTATCTCTGTTTTCTGAGTGACAAACAAACCAACCAAACCTGAGCTCACCTGTAATACCCACCACTCTTGGTCTCCAGTCCAGGGTCCACAGCGCTGTAGACGGTTGTCTGAGCTCCCTGGACTGAGTTCTTGGTGAACGGGCTGACCATCTTCATGACAGCCTGCTGTGCAGGGTTGAGGTGTCTCCACAGGTCAGTTTGGACCACTCCAGGGTGGAGGGAGTAAGCAGTCACACCGGTACCTAGGAAGGGAGGGAATGTTAAACTCCATCATACAGTACTGTACATTAATTAAGCAATAAGATATGAGAGGCAGTACTGTTTTGCAGCTACACCACACAAAACATTCATATTTGAGGTGCTCAAGTGTAAATAGACTTCTGCAGTACAGAGTCCCGGATATTAACCAAATGAAGGACAGATAAAGATGACCTTCTAGTCTCTTGGCCAGTAGGTGAGTGAGGAGGCCAGTTTGCTCTGGCTGTAGGCCTTGTTCTTGTTGTAGGCCTTCTCACTGTTGATGTTGTCCAGGTTGATGCTGCCCAAGCTGTGGACCATAGAATGATGTTGATGATCCTGGAAGGGGATGATCTCTTGATCAGGTCAATCAATAAGTACATCAACAGGAAGTGACCAAAAATGATGGTATGACCGTGTATTAGTCTCCCTTCTTAGCTTCATGTATTTATGTATTCCTTTGTTTCTTTTTTTGAATCCCCATTACCTTCCACAAAGTGTTTGATAGTATTCCTGGGGTCTACACGAAAAAAACAATACTGATCTACTCTCAAAAAAATTTAAAAGACTAAATGTACTTAACTCTAGTTATTCTGTGCTATTGTATCCCTGTTACAGAAACAGGACCAGGAAGTAAATTGACTTCATGAAAACAGTTTATGGTGAGTGGGTACATTATCACTGACTTTAAAGAGATTTAACATGTCATGACTTGTGTTCAATGATTAAGGGCAGACTTCTTTCCTCAAATTTGAAAGGGCCTTGCATTTCTGTAATAGCCTGGCTGCCATCCCAACTTCTCCCCGCCCACAAAAAAATGTGTTCGGGAAGTTGGGTCTGGAGGGTCTCGTATTGGGAACAACTACATAAAACCAGGATCTGGGTGGACCAATGAAATTACCAGGGCGGGCTTTATATGATGATGGAGAGATGATCAACAGTAACGTAATCAAAAACATCACGAAAGAGCCCTTGGGTTGAATTCGTTTTAAACAAACAACATATTACTTTGCTCTGATTGGTTGTAGGTCTATCCAATTGACCGTAGAGGCATTTGTTTTACGAGTTCGGTTGAAACATGCCCCGTAGTCACAGCCCAATGGAGAGTTTTCAGACTCATATTCTGACTAGAATTGATTGACGTTGAGTATGACAAGGTCAGGCTATTTCTGTAATTTACCTTTGCTATATATTATTTTATTAACTTTGTACTCTGAAGTAATGCTTGAATTTGTACTTCCTTATTTTTGTCATTATTGTGTCGGGGTCGCTCAACATTTCAGATTATATGATCAGGGTAAATCATCAACAGTGGCCTAAACACACATTATGTTTGCATCTCCCTGGTAATGACCTAGTGTAGGTGCCTGCCCTGCCCTGTTAATACATTCTTGTACTCACCCATGTGGTTGACACCGGTCTGCATCTCAAAGCCATCTGCTGTTTTCCCATAGGAACAAACCATTACTCCAGCATTGTTGATAAGGATGTTCAGTTTACTTTCCTCTGCAGACAGATCAGAGGAGAGTCCAGTATAACAACAATGTGGTGTGCCATCATCTCCACTTTAACTTATGGTGTCTATGGAGGGGTCAGAAGATCCTAATGTACAGAAATGTCATGTGATTATGCTCCTACCCCTGTTGATGACCTCTGCAAACTCCTTGATCGACTTGGAATCTGACAAATCAAGCTTTAGGATGACAACGTTTTTATTGCCGGAGCCTTCTATAACTTCTTTCAGTGCAAACTCTGCTTTCTACATATCTCTGCAGGCCATGATGATTCTGGCTCCTGTTAAAAAGTCAAATAAAAAGGTATTCTTGAAATCTGAATCTAAACTGACTGTATGGTTCCACCTAGTGTCACTGGATGGTATAAACATAAATAATAAAATACATCAACTGGTACACTTTGTCATGGCTTGAATACCTAATGCATACCGATATTAACATTTTCTGATTCACCTAAATAGGAAAGTAGCCTAGAGCGACCAGTCTTGGGAGCTAATAAAATTGGCCTTAGTAGAAGTGAACTTCTGGGTGTGTAGTTGGCTACTAAGCAATTATAGGCTACAGAGTAGACTGTGTGTAACGGTTTTATACCATCATAGTTGCTGCTGGACAGTAGTCATATAAACTATACTCAACCTCATCATCAATAAATAGACATAGCCTACTGCATGTATCCTCATCACTACCACACCATGCATGAATGAGAAGTTGGAATTGTTTTTACAATTCCAACTTTTCAATCATCAACTAGACCAGCCTATTATGTTTTTTACCCCAGTTATAATCGACTTAGGCTTACTCATGGTTGGACATCGTCGGTGTGTTTCGTCTTCCTCAACGCTTATGATGGGGAGACAAACATAGGGTTGGGACTGACAAAATCATCAAAGCAAGCTTTAATGAGCAAGGCAGCTCATTCATTGCAACAAAGTAGGCCTATGTGATCCAATTATGATGGTAAAACGAAGATCGGAGGCCAATAATTATATTCAACAATTTGGCAATGCATTCCTAGCCCTTCCACACCATTTGTACACATTCCGGGGAGATCTGCTTCAACAGTGTACACATTAAGTTTAATTGAAAATTGTATGCAAACAAAGATCGGCCTTTCATTACATAGTGAAGCTCCTGGGTAGGCTACACCTATGCAAATTATTGACACAAGTTAAACACAACATCAACGTTTTGAATGTCCTTTATTTGAATTGATTTCATGATGACTAGTTTAAAGTAATGTGACTATGATCTACTGTAGGCGATACACCAATGTTCATCTGCGTATTGAAAACATTTTCAAACAATAAGGCATGTGCATTGCATCGTAAATGTGTAAGAGAATGTAATACATTTTGGACTTCACAACATTACAGAATAAATAATAACAGTTGCATTAAATTAGTAATCACATACAATAATGCTATGATGATTTAGAAAGTATACCTTTGGCTTGAAATTTTACGATGCCTGAATATCATCAAAATCCTGCTGGGATGCATTTTGCACATCCAGTGACATTCCCTTGATAATATGCTATTTACCAAGTAAAAATATTATGAAGTTTCAGTTTAGTTTTAGTTTTGGGATTAATTAGGTTCAGTTTGACAAAAAATATGTTTTCACAATGGATTAATTTAGATTTGTAGCCAATTGTAGGTGGTTTTGCATCTTTGCATTTGTTTTCCTCATAATTTTCCTGTTTAGTAAAATCTCAGTTCACAAACTCATTTTTAGTTTTCTTTTTGATATTAGTTTCCGTTTATGATTATAACCATACCAAGTAAAATATATTTTCTTGATGAAACAATTGTTTCCTGTAATGAACTAATGCCATTTCCCATGTAATGTGATTATGCTTTCATGTTGAACATATGCATCAGAGAGGCCTACAGCCTTGTTGCATTGAGGACTGCTTCCTCATCATCACCCTGATCCTTGTCCTTAGCCTCTGTGCTTTCCACAAGAACTGCTATCAATGTAGACAGTGAAGCGTCTGGGTCTAAGATTTTAACCAGTGGCAAGTTCACACCCCTCTCATGAAATATGCGATTTTGCAGAGTCATAGCAAGCATTGAGTCAATGCCCAAGGCATAGAGGGTGGACTCTTCGTGTAGCTCGTTCTTGTCAACACCCACTGTTTCACTGAGGAGAGATTTGATATATTCAGCAGGAGAAGATAAGGAGACAGTTGTATCTGCTCTTGAGTCTGACAGTTGAGTTTTGCGGAGTGTTTCCTCCATTACATCAATCAGGCGGACGGTCAGTGCAGCATTTTTAGGGAGAACATTTTTGATAATGTTTTTGTAGTGAAACCTACACACTGCCTGTTGGGGTTTGTTTAGCAGTAAGGCTTGCTCCAAACCTTCATGTATCTCTGCCACATCCATCACCATCAGCCCCTTAGCTTCAAGGAACCTATGGAAATGGTCTTTGTTCAGCAGAAGACCAATGTTCAAAGCCCCCCAGTTGATGGACTGCCCAGCCAGTCCAATGTTCCGTCTATACTGACAGAATGTGTCCAGGAACGTGTTTGCTGCACTGTAGTTAATTTGTGCGGCGTTGCCAATAAAGGCAGAAATGGAGGAGTAGCACACAAAGTAATCTAACTTGCAGTGTTCTGTTGCATGGTGCAGATTTAGAGCCCCATTCACCTTTGGCTTCATTACTTTCTCAAAGAGAGATTTGTCAAGGGTTTCAATCAACTCATCATGCAGGACAACGGCACTGTGGAAAACCCCTCTGATTGGACAGGAGCGGAATTTCTTGCCAATCTGACCAATTGCGTTTTGCACATCCTCAGAGACAGAGACATCACACTTGATGCAAAGGATGCAGGAACCTGTCTCTTTCTCCACATTGTTTATTTCCTCCTGCATGTCTGGTGAGGGATTACGCCTGGAGAAAATGACAACATGCCCTCCCCCTTTCTGGGAAATGAACTTGACTGTTTCAAAGCCCAGCCCAGTCAGACCACCTGTAACAATGTACACCGCTCTTTTTTGGAAAAGCTGGATGGATTTCTGTTGCAAGGGAATATTGGAAACTGCACCTCTGGAGTCCTCCTTGCCCAGTGCCACCACAGGAACAATCCTTAAGTTGAAGTAGGAATCTTGCTCGTCCAAAGGAAGGAACTCAATGCTTCCGGACGTCTGTCTCTGAAAAGTGAAGCTGTCGAGAACAAATGCCCTCTTGTCTAAGTGCAAAGACTTGAGCCAATGATAGACATGTGGCATCTGTGCTCTGAGTGATCCCTTCTGTAAGATAATAGTCATCAGGATGTTCTGTGTGCGAACGCTATCCTTTTCACTTCTGACAACTGTGTGGGTGAGCAAGCCCTGGGTGTGGGATTCACAGACAATGACAACATGCTTCACTCCAGGAAAATTGACAGCTTTTGCAACCAAAGACTCATCAAATGGAGGTAGGAGGACAAATGCATCTATTGCATCAACATCTACAAAAACACCATTGGAATGTCCTCCTACAAGAGTACCCCATCCAGATTTGCTTGCTGTCATAGACAGGACTTTCAGTAGAGCTGAGTCACGAATAGAAGTCACGATTCCCAAAGTTTTCTTTTGTTCTTTTACTTTGGGCAATGCTCTGTTCATGATCTCCCATGCCAACACAAAGTAAGAAACACATGGTGTCTCTTTTAGAAATTTAAATCTTTTTGTCTTGTAGCAAGCCTCTTCAGGAACAATCATCTTTGTGGATGCCACAACTGGATAACAAGAGACAACTTCATCTCCCACTTTCAGTTTGCGTACACCATTCCCTACAGCAGTGACAGTACCATTGAAGTCTAGAGCCAGAACATTGTGGTTCTGAGCATCATGTTTGCTCCAGTAGAGTGTCTGGCCAAAGTTCAGGTCAGAGACGCTGACGGGGAAGTAATCAGAGGAATGAACGCACATCTTGTTGAGCTTAATCTCAACAGTCTTATCAGGAATGTACTGATTCTCCAAGTCAGAGGGAATGGCAGACAAGGTAGTCATTCTGTATGGGTCAGTAGTCTGAAATGTGCAGGGCTCAGTTGTTGAGCAGACTTTCCCTTCAGAGATTGAGCTCTCCGTTTTTTCAAGGGGAATGTGAACAATGGTAGAATTGAAAACCAACCCGTTTTTCACCACCAACTCAGCATACTTGCTGCATGGATACGATCTTAAAATGTGTGACAGAGCTTGGATGTCGTCAGTGGACATGGAGTTGATGTCAATCCACTGAATTGACAGCTCAGCCATCTCTGCAGCACATGACCTAATCATACCAGATAGGGCAAAGCCTGAGCTGATGTGGTCAACTGTGGTTTCTGCTGAGCGATAGGTTATTGCTCTGATGGAATTAGTGAAACGAGTGTCTCTAAGTTCTAGGATGACCTGTCGGAACGTCTCACAGCAGTTCACCATGTTCTCCAGAACACTCTCAGATGTATGCGCTGTGAGGTCCTCGTTACCCCACACAAACAAAACCTCCTCAAAGTTCTTCTTTATGTCTGTAATCTTGAGGTTGGCCAAGAGTGTGGCAAATCCATGGGTCAGGATATCCTTAGCATGTGTAAAGGAGATGTATCTAGATTTTGAACTCAAGTGCTGTTGCAAAGACCTCGATATTCCTAAGTGGTCAGAGAAAACCAAGGCTTTGCGACCACGAGATGATGCAATGTCTTCAGAGACGACACAGAATTTATTGTGGTAAAAGTCCTCCTCAAGTACAGCAGCGCGGCTCCCAAGGTACTTGATCAACACATCCCGAAGCTCAACCAACACCCTGCCCTCTTTGTCTGCGAAGCAGCCACACACCTCAAACTGATGATCCTCCACTTTAGTGGCTCTCAGATAGATGATCATCTCATCTTGCAGGGGTTCATTTACAGTCAAGCTTCCAATTCTGGCTGGGAACCCTGGCCTTCCATCAAATGTATTGGAAACAATAGGGAAGAGTTGCATCAGGTAGTCTAACACTACGGGATGAATGCAATAGTCATGCAATTGAGGCAGCAACTCCTCAGAAACAGTGACAACTGAAATAGCCTCCCCAAATTCATCCCCGTAGTGTATATCCCCCTTGTTTTGGAAAACATTACCATACTGAAATCCAGTCGAGTTCAGGTCAGAGTAAAGCTTCTCAGAAGTAATCAGTAGCTTGCATCTCTTGTAGATGGAGCTTAAGGAAATGTTCTGCTCCTCAATCAGTCTCTCTCGCTTGCACCCAACTATACCCATTGCATAGGTTGCAGTAGAAGACTGCATTTTGAAATGTGTTTTACCTTCATGAGGCTCAACATGCACTTGAATCTCAGGTGCATTCTGTGTGAGAAGGAATGGGCTAAGAAAGTCAATGCTGAGTTGCAGGGTATTAAGTGGAACCTTTGGTTTGACACTTTCCAGGGCAACAGTTAAACCCAAATCAGCATAGAAGGCACCTGGCAAGAGAGGGACACCATTGTGCTTATGTTGTAGGAGGTAAGATAAAGATGGCGAAGACAGATCACAGCTGAAGCCATTGCCGTCACTTGTCTGGCTTAGCGCTTTGTGATTACTGGACGTCTCTTTCTGCCATTTTCCATTGATAAGCTCTACCTTTTTATAATCAAACCTATACCTTGGGAATGGTGTTGGTGAGACTTCACATCCCTTGTAGAACTGGTCCCAATTAACATGGACTCCCAGCTCAAACAGTTTGGAGACAACAGACAGCATTGTCTCATGATCTTTATCTGGTTGCACAGAAGAGATGACTGTGATGTCCTTTCCGAGAGTCTCCATAATGTTCCTCTGTAAAGCCCTTCTGGGACCTATCTCTACAAAGACCACATTCTTCTTTTGGTCAGCTGCTGACCTCACTGCCTGCTCAAAAGCAACAGGTTCTCGGATGTTCCTGGCCCAGTACTTACCTGTCGTGAAGTCTGCCTGTTCCACCTCCTTCCCTGTCACTGTTGAGAACAATTTTGTCTCTGTCTCGTTCACCTTCAAAGAGCCAACCCTGTCCTCTATTTGGGTTAGGATGGGGTCCATCATATGGCTGTGGTAAGCGGCAGGAACGTCCAGGATATGGAGGAACAGAGTTTTATTCTTGTCTGGCATGTTTAACTTCTGGTGGAGACTCTTAATAGCATCTGCATCACCAGAAAGGGTGCAAGACTGTGGGCTGTTGTATGCAGCCATGCAAATCTTTCCAGAGTAATCTGGAAGCATCTTCAAGATTTCCAACACTGCCATGTTGCTAATCACAAGCATTTTTCCACCTGTGACCATACCCTGTAAGACGCTGCGGTGATAAATCACCTTCACAGCATCCTCAAGAGACAAGAGGCCAGAACAGTGGGCGGCAGCAACCTCTCCAACAGAGTGCCCAAGAACAGCGTCAGGTTGGACGCCCCAGTGCTTCAGGAGACTGGCGATGCCAACTTGAACGGCGAAGAGCAGAGGCTGGACAACCTCTGGTTTTGAAAAGTCATCAGCCTCAGACTCAGCCTCCAGTCTGTCTAAGATTGCCATGTTATTGAACCCCCGGAAAAGGCTCTCAACTTCCTTGACCTTGTCTCTGAACACAGGTTCCTTTCTCAGAAGCTGTTTGCACATGCCTTGGTAGGTCACACCATTTCCACAAAAGACAAACACTAACCTTGGATCTGAATTTGAGAGGGCAATGTTTTTATTCACCGTCAATTTCAGTTGATTTTTCAGATCATCCAGAGTGGAGGTCATGAAAGCCCTCCTGTACCTGTGTTTCAAGTGGCTTCTCCTACATGCAGATGTGTAGACGAGACTCTCCAGGTCAAATTTGCTGTTTTCATCTATCTGCTGAATTGTGTCCTCCATCATCATAGTAATCGACTTGACAGAACTTGCAGATAGGACAAAGCACTTGTAAGGTTTCCTTCCGATCTGTTTAGGAGTACGAGTATGCTTGTATTGTTTGACAATAGCATGTGCATTTGTTCCACCAAAACCAAAGTTATTTATTCCTGCAACCTTAACAGCATCTGACCACTTTTCTGGTTTGGATGGAACTTTCAAATTCAGGGCTTTGACATCTATACTGGCACTGTCCTCAGAGTAGAAGACAGAAGGTACCATGGTTTTATACTTCATCATCAAAAGTACTTTGATCAGCCCTGCGACTCCGGCTGCAGATTCTGTGTGGCCGATGTTGCCTTTCACAGAGCCAATGCGAAGTGTTTCTGAGCCAGGAGGTCTGGCTGTGGCAATGACTTTGGCGATGGTCCCTGCCTCTATAGGGTCCCCAATTGGGGTTCCAGTCCCATGTGCCTCGATGTACTGGACATGGGTCAGGTCAGACGCAGAGTAGATTGTGCGCAGCAGCGCTTCCTGTTGGACCATGGACGGCTTGGTGATTGGAGTGACTGAGCGGCCATCTTGGTTGACGGCAGTTTTGCTGATGATGCCCCATATTTTGTTGCCGTCCTTGAGAGCCTGTATAAAACAGTTAATGTGCGATATGACTTTTAACAATCTGTTCATTTAATGTGGCTCAAGTTTAAATAAGAATATTTTGCTTTTTTGATGACTGATTTTACATATAAAATACATTACTTGTTTCAATGGCTTTAACAACACCATCCCACAGCCTTCACCTCTGCCGTAGCCATCTGCTCTGCTGGAGAAAGGTTTGCTGGTGCCTTCAGGTGAGATCATCTTTGCTTTGCTAAGAGCGACAAAGATCCACGGGTTTATAATACAGCTGACGCCCCCGCACAGAGCCATCTCACAGTCACCTGATAAGAGGAAGCAAAAAGAAAGCATATTACAACTTTGACTTGTCTTGAATTATCAATCCAAGGTTATTGATGAATTTCCCTTGGCTATGTACAATGAATAGAATATGTACTTTAAGACCTACCTTGTTTCAATGCTTGACATCCTAAATGAATGGCAACCAGAGAAGATGAACAGGCACAGTCAATGGACACTGAGGGTCCAGTGAGATTGAACATGTAGGAGACTCGATTGGCTGCTATGCTCATAACCATGCCAGTGCCTGTGTAGTGGTTGATACTATTTGGGCTTCTCTGTACAGCACAACTCTCATAATCTCTGTTCATAAGCCCTTCAAAGTAATGCAGACACAAGCAGCACATGAGGTGTGGCCTTACAAAAGCCTTACATTTTAAATGAATCCTTGTTAAAGCTGGTAACTTAATTATCACTTACCCACAAATACTCCTGTTCTGGTCCCACTTGCCTTTTCCATTGGCAGTCCAGCATTCTCTAAAGTTCTATATGTACACTCAAGAAGGAGTTTGTGCTGAGGGTCCATTTGTTCCACTTCAGTTTCTGACATACCGAAGAATTTGTGATCAAATTCATTTAACCTGGGAACAGTAAAAAAACAAATAGAAAGAAGAAAAACATATCTCTATGTCTATAAAATATGGTGTTCGAATTGTAATACAATTTATCTGTGAAATGCATCCTTTGACTGTTTATAATTAATACATCATGTGGAGTATTTTGTAGATCCCAAAATCAATTCGTATGAAGTGCAAAATAAGACATTTGATGTGCTAGTCTGTTAGCAAAATATTTTACACAGCATGTAAATGACTCATCAAATATTTAACATCCCTCAACGGCCAAGTTAAGATAGGACATACCCGTCAATGAGAGCAGCTTTTTGCGTGCGGGATTTTCCGGATTTGTTGTCGTCTGGGTCATACCATTCGGACATGTTAAATCTTTCGTTTGGAATTGGCCCAGCACAGTTCCTCCCCTCCAACAGCACATTCCAGAAATTTTGAAGCCCCTCTCCTGTCAAAAGCATAAACTCAACATTTAGTAAATAGCTATCTTATCGGAATATATTGTATATGATAAATATAATTATATACAAGTCTCTGATACATAATGGTACGTAAAGCCAAAATAAATGTGTACCTCCTGGAAAATTGCATTCCATGCCAATGACAGCGATTTCATCTTCAGTGTCACCCATATTCACCTTACAGTGAAATGCTGCTGAGGATCACGCACATACAGTGTTTTACCAATATGCATCAAAACATATCATCTAAATAATAGAACAGTCAATCACAGCACTTGCTCTAAGTTTCAGACATTGAAGTTTGACCAAGAATTAATACAGTAAATAACCAATTCAACTGAATACTTTAGTCCCACCTTGTCTGCAGTGAATCCTGGGTTGGTACTGACAGCATTTTCTTTTTAAACCTTTTTATATCTTCGTCTAACCTTTCCTTGGAAACCTATCAGATGCTTTATTAAAGTGCCTTGTAAAATATTAGTAAATGATTCCTGTTCACAATAAGTACAGATAAAATGTTTCACCTTAATAATACTCAGGACAGGAAGAAGGAAGTACAAAAAAAAATCTGGTTTAAGGAGAACAATAAACAAAGACTGACTTAACACTTGATAAACTTTTATCACAGTCTTTGCTCTCTGCTCTTAACCCTTGCGTTATGCAACGTAAACAAAAATCCATTATATTATGGGTCAAATTGACCTGCACAGTTTAAACACACTCAAAACAGTCAAATAATCAAGTAAAAACAGCAACAACTTTATTTTGTCTCATCAGACATTTCAGAAAGAAGAAATACAAGACCTGGTGGTGAGTTGGCTACGATGGTGGGGGAGGACGCTGGTCAGGCCTGGCAGGCCCAAACGTAATGTGAGGGTCTGCTGGGAACGGCTGGCAGAACCCCCTGTGAGAAGGAGCTTCAACTCCCACCTCCGGGAGAGCTTTGATCATGTCTCGTGGGGGGCCGGGGACATTGAGTCCGAATGGGCCATGTTCCGGGCCTCCATTGTTGAAGCGGCTGACCGGAGCTGCGGCCGCAAGGCGGTCGGTGTATGTCGCGGCGGTAACCCTTGAACCCGGTGGTGGACTGCTTTTTGCAGATGATGTGGTCCTGTTGGCTTCATCAGGCCGCGACCTTCAGCTCTCACTGGAGCGGTTCGCAACCAAATGTAAAGCGGCTGGGATGCGAATCAGCACCTCCAAATCTGAGGCCATGGTTATCGACTGGAAAAGGGTGGACTGCAATCTCCAGGTCAGGGAGGAGATCTTGACCCAAGCATAGGAGTTCAAGTATCTCTGGGTCTTGTTCACAAGTGAGGGAAGAATGGAGCAGTGATGCATCGGTCCGTTGTGGTGAAGAAGGAGCTGAGTCAAAAGGCAAAGCTCTTTATTTACCAGTCGATCTATGTTCCTACCCTCACTATGGTCACAAACTATGGGTAGTGACCGAAAGAACGAGATTGCGAATACAAGCGGCCGAATTGAGCTTTCTCCGCAGGGTGTCCCGGCTCTCCCTTAGAGATAGGGTGAGAAGCTTGGTCATCCGGGAGGGGCTCAGAGTAGAACTGCTACTCCTCCGCGTCGAAAGGAGCCAGCTGAGGTGGCTCGGGCATCTGATCAAGATGCCTCCTGGACGCCTCCCTGGTGAGGTGTTCTGGGCACGTCCCACTGGGAAAAGGCCCCGGGTAAGACCCAGGACACGCTGGAGGGACACTGTCTCTTGGCTGGCCTGGGAACGCCTCAGGGTCCCCCAGGAAGAGCTGGTGGAAATGGCCAGGGAGAGGGAAGTCTGGGACTCCCTGCTTAGGTGGCTGCCCCCGCGACCCGACCCCCGGACAAGCGCAGATAAGAACGAACAAATGAAATACAAGACATTTTATCTAAAAAATATATATTTAAATACTATTTGCTAAACATATTTCCCCAAGTTTCCCCAAGTAAGCTTTTTTTCCCCTATTGGTCAATATTATCCCTTAAGTCTTTCTCTCCACATGTTGAACACATTGTGTGTGTGTGCTTTCTGTAGATGTATTTATTGCGTTCTACACAAGTGGTGCTTTTTTAACAGACACATCCACAATGTTGTAGAAAATCCCCAAAGGCCAGCGGGCAGTCATGGGCTGACAACTATATGTTGCTGTGACTTTATCCAAATTGTCAACTCCTCCTCCTTTGGTGGAATTGTAGTCCAGTATGATTTGTGGCTTGATGTCCTCTCTTGCGCTCAGCAATTCATCTTTGTGCCTTACATTACGAGAACATTCTTGTTCTTCTTTGAGAAGTATGAAACGACTGATGCATTTTTAGAGAAAGCAAATTTAGAGGAATGTACAGTTCTGCCCAGCATTTTCAGAAGCTCACTGGGAAGTTAGGGTTGTTTTTTTCTGATTGTTCCAACCATGGTCAGTCCAGCACTGAAATCCTGGTCCACTCATTTGTCACATCCCGCATCGACTACTGCAATGCCCTCCTCACCGGACTCCCCACCAAAATCATCAACAGACTGCAAATCATTCAAAACTCGGCTGCCCGGATCATCACCTGTACCAAATCATCGGACCACATCACTCATGTACTCATCCAACTTCACTGGCTCTCCTGGGGCCAAAAGGTTTAGGGCAGATGAGTCAACTGACTAATCCTAACCCCACTCTCCCCAACTTACATGCCCTTGCTGGCCATTGATTATATCAGTCATAAATACCTTAGCTTACCATTTGTTTAAACACAACCTCAGTCTCTTATAAACACATACTTTGTAACTATGTCAAAAAATGCCATTACACACTCCGCCGGGTGGCTTCCCAGTGTAAATTGCATATTCCATGCATACGTAGCTTGATGTGGCACCACATGCTGCCCACATTTTGATGCCATATTTTGCAGGCTTGTTTGGCATATATTGTCGGAAGGGACAGCGTCCTCTGAATGGAACAAGGCGTTCATCAACTGTAACATGAGGACCGGGATTGTACAGTAACAGTAGAATTTCCACCCATTTATCCCATACATCTCTGATTGCAGCTAGTTTGTCTCTTTCACGTTGACCCGGACTGATATCACGGTTATCAAAGCGAAACACGCGAGAATTCATGTGGAATTCATGTAGAGACATTGTTGCCCGAAATATTGGCCTTCCATTCTCTTCATTCCACAGGCTGGCCGTTGCTTCTCCGGTAGACCGGTAGACTTCAGCTAATATGAGCAATCCAATGTATGCAAGCAAGTCAATCCGATCCAGTGGCTTCCAGTTCTCTTGAAACACGGCTCCCCTCTAAGTTGGTCATGTCCAGTACAATTGTCTCCATTGCTAGGGGTAAAACAAGCTCAAAAGCAAATACAAAGATTGTATGTCATGGACTCGAGTGACAGTAAATTGTGTAGGCCCTGGAACCATTTTTATGACATTGGAAGCTGAGAGTTGTATACACAATCTACACAGACATTCCACAACACATCAGTGTGTCCAGATTTTGCAGTACTTTGGTTCATTCATTTAATTTCATGGTGAAAAGGAGAGGTTAACTAGTATTTTAGACAACTCAAAAGTGGAAATGGGTCAAATTGACCCACAACATAATAGAAGGGTTAAGATAAATCGAATTGATGTTTGGAGTAGAGGACCAGTCTCAGCATTTCGAGTCTTTATCCATGCTCATGTTTAGATTTGTTTCACAGGAAAAGGGTTGGTATTTCCAACTAACTGACTAACAACAGGTGAACTAAATGTCCCCCGTATAAGATTTATATTGAGCGCCCTAGAATACCCAGTGAAAAGGTATTCAGAAAGGTATACAACCTACGAATCTGCACTGATAACTTCTTTGGAACTTTAGTTATCTAGCTTGCGTCATGGAAACCTGGCCTGCGATTGCTGATGTGTCTGTTTAGATTAGATTAGATTTTAGTTGTCATTGTGCAGTAAAACCAATGCTGCAGCCATCTGAGTGTGAGGGGACACCAAAAATAGCCTAATGAAAAATGATCATAGTCATAATAATTATAATTCCGATATTATTTCAATATATAAATATTAGTCACGTTTTAGGCATGTGTATCTCAAAACAGGCAGAACAAGAGATATTTAATTGTTTAACTTCCCAAGAGACATTTTGCGCGTGCGCAGTGGATAATCTCCAACCGCGTTTTATATATGTCAATGTGTGGAACAGGTAACAAGCCTACAAAGCAGTGTCCCTGGAGCAGAGGGCCACTTCAGTTCATTCGACCTCAGGGACAAGGCCCATTACAAAGTACACAGGGCCGGGGCTGTGCTGGATGCAGGTGTTAATGTTGCTGCGGGGCCACTACCTACTCCTTCCACAAGCGGACAGTTTTGCTTCTCCCGGTCGGCTAGCTCAGCAAGCCCCTCAGTGCCACTCAGGGCTCAATCCCTGAAATACTTTACAAGGTAAGGCACATTTTTTTCAATTTCCATGCCCTTGTCAATAGAATATAAATATAATGTTCTCTTGTATGTTTAACATTTTGAATGAACCTAAATTTATTTCTGAATTCCAGGACTGTCAGTCTGGGAGAGGTACAGAGTGGAAAGGTTGTGAACAGCAGAATGGTGGTTGTAAGATGAACTGGCCAGTGTCCCATCCATGATTGCCAAAGTAAAAGCCTTAGGAAGCAATGAACAACTCACCCTGACAGACCACAATGAAGTGGAAATATTGCACTCAAAAGGAACAAGAGGTGCTTCATTTGAACAATTGTATTTACCATCTCAAATTATTGTGCAGGTAACCCTGTGTCTTGAAAATGTACTGTGAAAATAGCCTGAACTTTTAAGTTGCTTCACAGGTAAGTGGCAAATACATTGGACTATTAATTGTCACGTCAACATTTATAAAGTCTCACATTTTAAACTGGACCCATAAACAATCAAACCTTTGCCGTTTCAGTTAAATACTAAATGAATATGAATTCACATGTCCATCTTCAAGAGTGAGCTCTTATTAATACATACTGTATATTTTTTACTCAATTAGGCACCTTTTATTGGAAGCAAAACTCTCGAAAAATCATGGCTGTACCAGAGGTTGATTTCCAAGCTGTGCAACAAAAGAGGCGAATAATCTCGTAAGTTGGACTACCAGTGGCTTCTACCCCTCAGTTTTTCTTCCTGACATCAGGCACTGTGAAAGGCTAAGCATGGCCTGAATTAAAGAGCAGAGCTGGTCTGATACAACATATTCAAAGAGACTACATGAAAGCACCTCAAATAATGGCACATTTCTCCGTCAGTCTGTCCAGAAACACTGCCATGTTTATCTGAGTCTTTTCTTTGACAACTATATCTCCTACAATCGGACATCTTTAGTCAATGGACACTTTATGCAATATTTGATTGGCACAAAAGCAATCGTTTCTGTGTCCATAATCAATCTGAATGTAATGGCATGTCACAGCATTTGCATACATTAACAGTTTCTAATTATTTAATATATACATGTGGCGTTTCTCTTTCACAGACGCAGAGAAGATGAGGGTGGACTGGACAGTATGTTCGAGAAGATCGAGGAGCTTGTCCTGGCTGCTCAGGGTTTGTCTGAGGTGACAACTGCCATTCAGGGACTCTTTGACCTGGTCCATTGAAAGAGGAACAAAACATTGCTACCGACCGAAGAAGAGTCCAGAAATGTTAGGGATACATTCACTTGTCTGGTTTGCAGAGGTAAGTCTTGTCCTTAGGAAGGAGGAAATTCATGTATTCACCCTGACAAACATATTGTTGTTGTTTGGTGGAATTTATGATGTAGCGGTCATTTACAAGCTTAAGTGTCCTGCTCCTGGTTGTCTTTGTTTAGCCAATTGAGATTAAGAAAACCAATCCATAAAAAAAGAGCCATTCCTTAAGCGTACTTCAGGAATTTACATCCGTGATGTTAAGTGGTACGGGGTGTGCTTGGAGTATCTGTAGACAGAGAAAGGAATTTGTTAATTCTCACTGAACTTATGCCATATATAGACTCAGTTACATAAAGGATGCTTTTTGAAATGCTGTCTGACATTCATTTGGAAAATATTTTTCAGTCTTCATCTAGTATATGTTGTTTTGTGTTTTCAGACCTCTAATATGTATTTCTTACACTGACAGGAATCATGGAAGATCCATTATTTGCAGCATGCTGTGGAAGTTTGGTCGGATGCAGATCCTGTACTACTGTGTGGCTTCGGAATTCCTCAATGTGTTTGAAGTGCAGAGCAGATGATCAACATTCACAGAGTCACTGGCCTTTCTAGTGTAGTAAATGTCATGAGAGAGCTGGCACGCAAAGAGTAAATGTTGCTTTTCTGCTTGCCATCAATCCTTACTTTTCAGTGTTATTTCATGTTATAAATACTTTTGATATTGAGGATTGATGTTTTTATGTTGCATCGATGTTCTTAGCTATGGAGTTTTAAGAGCTAGAAGATTTAACAATGTTTTATGTTACATCATTGTTCCCACCTCACAGTGATTTTATAAGAGCTAGTAGGCCTAAATGTGGCAAGATGTGACAGGCTCTTCTGTGGAGATTTGCAAAGCTGGATTTACTTTGTTTACACAATTTATGTGTCTCTGATTATTCTTTCTGTACAAAATTTAAAAAAAATCTCCATAAAACTACCCTGTGAATAATGTGTAATATGGATACAATGACAGTAAAATTATTTATTAATGGTAACAAAATAGGCAGTTGACATTTTTTTGTGACACTTATATACACATGTAAAGTAAAACTTGTATGGTAAATACTATCAGGGTATACTTACACCGTCTACTGTTGTAGTAGTAACTTCATAATGGTGTCCACAGACACAGATGTCTTCACAATCCAGTGCACATGAAATTAGGAACAAGTCTTTGTTACATCAATGAGGTAGATCAAGGCCTCTTTGAAGGGAACATAGCTGTAATTGACAGCACTGTCAAAAACAACTGAAAGGTTGGGGTAATAATGTGCAAAGTGCTGCTCTGCTCTCACTTTGTCTGCCTCAGACAGAAAGGGGTCAATTCTGAATAAAGATACTCTGGTTAGGGAGGATCCCATGTCCCTGTCGTACATGTCAGCTGCAACTGTGGCATCTGGTAGAAGATCGGTTGTGATTTTTCTTGGTGTTCCAGTCCCTGCTAGGCGATTTGGTGACCCTCTCTCTTTAACAACACTAAAAATGTTTACTGTGATGTTCAATGATAAAACACAAACTGAGTAACTTTTAAGGGAAATGTGACATACCTGGAATCCTGTGAGCATTCCATGATTGCACAAATCTGTGTATGCCAGTCTGGCACATCTGGCAGGTCAGATTAGATGTGCAGACCCTTGTCAGATTAGATGTGCAAAACCTTGTCCTCAATATCTATTGCTTCCTGATCTTGTAGCTGGATGAGGGCCTCCTTAAATGGATAATTCACTCGGTTGTTAATTTCTGGCCACATCCTTTTCACTGTGTGATTCTGTGTTTTTTTTTTTTTTTTTGAATATTATAGAAGTCTGTTAACAATGTGTTTCTATGTTATTAACAGTTGGGAACTAGTGAATAGACTAATAAAAACCTTGTTGTGTAAAATTCCCAAGACTACACAATGTTGAAAACATAAGAAAAGGTTATGTATTCAAAATCCTAGAATAAGTATTATCGGAGGTACTGATTGTAACCACTCTTGACAATTGGCCCAGGATATATTTTAAATTATTAGATTACTCATTATGTAGTGGAGTATAAAGTAGCAGGACATGGATATGCTCAAGTAAAGTACAAGTTCCTCAGACTTGTACTTAAATGCATTACTTGGCTAAATATACTTTTCACCAATGGTGTAATGTAGATGCAGATGTTGACATTACCCTTGTTGACTGTGTTTGGAGGTATGGCTGTCTTTGCTGGTTGTGTCTATATTCTGACATCCTCTCTTGCATGTAGAGGCACAGGTAAAACTCTTTGCCATTATCCACACAATCTTGATCCCACATTCCATAATGTGTTACTGCAGGTCTACATAAACACATATAAACGCTCAATTATTAATATTATTAGAATTGATAAAATGTGTTTGATCAAACATAACATACAACACTGACCTGTACACCTCTTCATAGATGGCAAGATTTGTTTTTAGCAGGCATCGTTGCATTTGCAACAAGTTTTTTTCTGTATCCATCTACAGCAATCACATGAGTCACTGCAAACATGACCAATTTATCATTTTGGTCCATGTACATCTTGTGTCCCATATACTCAGCATTATATGGGATTGGGTTAAAGTTACGGGAACCCAATGCAAGCAAGAAATATAAATATATTAGTCAGCATTAGATATGGGCTAGGTATTATTAGGTATACATGTGCGTGGTATGGGCTACATGGCCAGAAGGGTGTGCCACAGAGGCATTGTTAGACTATTATTTTTTTTCTTCCAAGCATGCTCTGCACAATATACTCCTTGGCTATAGAAACTCCCTTTGCTTAACCCACTATACAACAGTTCAGGGACGCAAGTTTGATATCAGCTTTGGTGGCAGGGAGAGGTATATACATTGTTGGAATACTCTGCTGTTCGTTTGAGGTTTTTTATTAATAAAAATATTATAAAAGTCATCATTTTTCAAAATTGTACGGGTAGTTTTTACCCGGTCCCTAACGCGACACTGCAAAGTAGCGTCTTCCGAATGTGAGACGAATGTAGAATATGAAACTAATTCCACCTCGGTCTTTGGCAGGGACATCAATAGTTAATGCCAGCGTACATTCAAATTCGTATCAATTTGTGCGCAGATAGGCCTACATTTTTATGAACTTCATGTAATATTGTTTTTATGTTTTAGTGAAAATACGATGATCGGTAGGCCTATCATTTTGAAACTTTATTTAGTTTTGTAATGTTTTCTTAGCCTACCTCAATTGTGTCCGAGTCCTACACCTGGACTTCTGTGTGCGTCCTGCAGTGGCTATTTGGCAAGCTCAGAAGAGCGCAGTGACAATTAATTCTGCAGGCATCGGTTTGTGTTTTTGGTTAAACTGCTTTGATTTTACAAGCGTTGATACCTTTATTTTTTTCCAGGATCATCAATCTAAATGAATGCACTGACTAATAAAGTACATTGTTAAAACTCAAACTTTTGATTTTACTGGGGCACAGCAGATTTATCATTGGTCACGTGCCCCAGTAAAAAGGGTCTAACGACACCCCAGGTCTGCCAGCAGACCTCTGTGGGACTCCCATCTGATGGAAATTACATCAGAATCACCCACACTCTGTAAACTAAAGGTAACCACAGTAATACATAAACGCTGTTGGAGATTATCCATTGCGCATGCAGAATTGATGGCACCGTGGGAAATTGAAAAACAAATAAAGAAAAAGAAAACATCGTAAATTCAAATTCAAAAAATAATAATTTTTCCGTTTCAAACCCAAATCGGAGAAACCGAAAAACAAATTTGGTTGTTCTGCTTCAAAACCAAAACCGAAAAAGGGGAAAAATAAGTTTTTGATTGTAATTGTTTCGTTATTGTAATATTTTGCTGAAGTCGTGGAATTCTGGTGGAAATGTGGAGGTGCAGGCGCATTCAGTTCACAGTTCAAGATGGCTGCAAGCTTAATAGTTTTTGGGGGATTTCCTGCAGGTACAGGCACATGTAAAACTCATTCCCATGGTCGACCCTCACCTGTTCCCACATTCCATTGTTAACTACTGTACATCTGGAACAAATGTAGACTATATGTTAATATAACATGTCCAGTTGGTGCAACAGTCATACACAAATTCATTAAATGCATTAGACTCAATGATATACAATGCATAGACCAGAGATAAAAAGCATGTTTTAAATGGAGCGTTGATCCCAAGCATGTCTGGCTTGGTAGGTGGCCAATGCCTAAAGGGGTGCCTACTAATTGCAGAGAGGGGTACTGTGTGTAAGTGATGTCCGCAGACACCCCCTGTGGATAAAGGGTAATGTGAGTTTATATATAGTGACATGGAGGAGAAAGGGGAATAGGTGAGATTCTCTGCAGCGCTGAATTATGTGATGACAGGTAAGGAGGGCTAAAATGTTCTACAAAGCAGAAATGGGGTGAGCGAAACAACTTGGCTATGACCTGTGTGTTGATATTAATTTGATATTAGGCAGGTCTAATCAAAACGTTGCCCCGACAAACAGTTTAATTTGACTTGGCTTGAATATTTAATGCATACGGTTATTAACATTTTCTGATGCACTTGGATATGAAAGTAGCCTTGAGCAACCAGTCTTGGGAGCTAATAAAAGGGGCATCAGTAGACATGAACTTCTGAGCGTGTAGTAGGCTACTGAGCAATTATAGGCTACAAAATAGACTGTGTAACTGTTTTACTGTCATAGTTGCTGCTGGACAGTCATTTCATAAACTATTTATCCTCATCATCAAAAAATAAACATAGCCAACTGCATGTATCTTCGTCACTACCACACACAGAACTTAGAAGTCCATTGTTTTTACAATTTCAACTTTTCAATCATCAACTAGGCCAGCCTACTATGTTTTTTTCCCCCAGTTATAATTGACTTAGGCTTACTCACGGTTGGACATCGTTGGTGTGTTTTCACTTCCTCAACGCTTATGATGGGGAGACAAACATAGGGTTGGGACTGACAAAATCATCAAAGCAAGCTTTAATGAGCAAGGCAGCTCATTCATTGCAACAAAGTAGGCCTATGTGATCCAATTATGATGGTAAAACGAAGATCGGAGGCCAATAATTATATTCAACAATTTGGCAATGCATTCCTAGCCCTTCCACACCATTTGTACACATTCCGGGGAGATCTGCTTCAACAGTGTACACATTAAGTTTAATTGAAAATTGTATGCAAACAAAGATCGGCCTTTCATTACATAGTGAAGCTCCTGGGTAGGCTACACCTATGCAAATTATTGACACAAGTTAAACACAACATCAACGTTTTGAATGTCCTTTATTTGAATTGATTTCATGATGACTAGTTTAAAGTAATGTGACTATGATCTACTGTAGGCGATACACCAATGTTCATCTGCGTGTTGAAAACATTTTCAAACAATAAAGCATGTGCATTGCATTGTAAATGTGTAAGAGAATGTACTACATTTTGGACTTCACAACATTACAGAATAAAAAATAACAGTTGCATTAAAATAGTAATCACAAACAATAATGCTATGGTGATTTAGAAAATCCTAATTGTACACAATACAGTATACCTTTGGCTTCTAATTTTATGATGCCTGAATATCATCAAAATCCTGCTGGGATGCATTTTGCACATCCAGTGACATTCCCTTGATAATATGCTATTTACCAAGTAACAATATTATTAATATTATTGTTAATGATAGATTAATTCAGATTTGTAGCCAATTGTAGTTGTTTTTTCATCTTTGCATTGCATTAGTTTTTTTCATCATTTTCCTTTTTAGTAAAATCTTAGTTCACAAATTCCTTTTTTTTTTTTTTATATATCAGTTTCAATTGATGATTATAACCGTGTTGTAGTGTTGTTTCCTGCAATAAACGAATGCTCTTTCCCATGTAATGTGATTATGCTTTTATGTTGAACATATGCATCAGAGAGGCCTACAGCCTTGTTGCATCGAGGACTGCTTCCTCATCATCACCCTGATCCTTCTCAGCCTCTGTGCTTTCCCCCAGAACTGCTATCAATGTAGACAGTGAAGCGTCTGGGTCTAAGATTTTAACCAGTGGCAAGTTCACACCCCTCTCATGAAATATGCGATTTTGCAGAGTCATAGCAAGCATTGAGTCAATGCCCAAGGCATAGAGGGTGGACTCTTCGTGTAGCTCGTTCTTGTCAACACCCACTGTTTCACTGAGGAGAGATTTGATATATTCAGCAGGAGAAGGTAAGGAGACAGTTGTGTCTGCTCTTGAGTCTGACAGTTGAGTTTTGCGGAGTGTTTCCTCCACAACATCGATCAGGCGGACCTTTAGTGCAGCGTTTTGAGAGAGAACATTGTTGATAATGTTTTTGAAGTGAAACCTACACACTGCCTGTTGGGATTTGTTTAGCAGTAAGGCTTGCTCCAACCCTTGGCGTATCTCTGCCACATCCATCACCATCAGCCCCTTAGCTTCAAGGAACCTATGGAAATGGTCTTTGTTCAGCAGAAGACCAAGGTTCAAAGCCCCCCAGTTGATGGACTGCCCAGCCAGTCCAATGTTCCGTCTATACTGACAGAATGTGTCCAGGAACGTGTTTGCTGCACTGTAGTTAACTTGGGCGGCGTTACCAAGAAAGGCAGCAATGGAGGAGTAGCACACAAAGTAATCTAACTTGCAGTGTTTTGTTGCATGGTGCAGATTTAGAGCCCCATTCACTTTTGGCTTCATTACTTTCTCAAAGAGAGATTTGTCAAGGGTTTCAATCAAACCATCATGCAGGACAACGGCACTGTGGAAAACCCCTCTGATTGAACAGGAGGGGAATTTCTTGCCAATCTGACCAATTGCGTTTTTCACATCCTCAGAGACAGAGACATCACATTTGATGCAAATGATGCAGGAACCTGTCTCTTTCTCCACATTGTTTATTTCCTCCTGCATGTCTGGTGAGGGATTACGCCTGGAGAAAATGACAACATGCCCTCCCCCTTTCTGGGAAATTAACCTGACTGTTTCAAAGCCCAGCCCAGTCAGACCACCTGTAACAATGTACACCGCTCTTTTTTGGAAAAGCTGGATGGATTTCTGTTGCAAGGGAATATTGGAAAGTGCACCTCTGGAGTCCTCCTTGCCCAGTGCCACCACAGGAACAATCCTTAAGTTGAAGTAGGAATCTTGCTCGTCCAAAGGAAGGAACTCAATGCTTCCGGACGTCTGTCTCTGAAAAGTGAAGCTGTCGAGAACAAATGCCCTCCTGTCTAAGTGCAAAGACATGAGCCAATAATAGACATGTGGCATCTGTGCTCTGAGTGACCCATTCTGTACGATGCTAGTCATCAGGATGTTCTGTGTGCGAATGCTATTCTTTTCACTTTTGACAACTGTGTGGGTGAGCAAACCCTCGGGGTGGGATTCACAGACAATGACAACATGCTTCACTCCAGGAAAATTGACAACTTTTGCAACCAAAGACTCATCAAATGGGGGTAGGAGGACAAATGCATCTATTGCATCAACATCTACAAAGAAACCACTGCACTGTCCTCCTACATGAATACCCCATCCAGATTTGCTTGCTGTCAGAGACAAGACCTTCAGTAGAGCTGAGTCACGAATAGAAGTCACGATTCCCAAAGTTTTCTTTTGTTCTTTTACTTTGGGCAATGCTCTGTTCATGATCTCCCATGCCAACACAAAGTAAGAAACACATGGTGTCTCTTTTAGAAATTTAAATCTTTTTGTCTTGTAGCAAGCCTCTTCAGGAACAATCATCTTTGTGGATGCCACAACTGGATAACAAGAGACAACTTCATCTCCCACTTTCAGTTTGCGTACACCATTCCCTACAGCAGTGACAGTACCATTGAAGTCTAGAGCCAGAACATTGTGGTTCTGAGCATCATGTTTGCTCCAGTAGAGTGTCTGGCCAAAGTTCAGGTCAGAGACGCTGACGGGGAAGTAATCAGAGGAATGAACGCACATCTTGTTGAGCTTAATCTCAACAGTCTTATCAGGAATGTACTGATTCTCCAAGTCAGAGGGAATGGCAGTCAAGGTAGTCATTGTGTATGGGTCAGTAGTCTGAAATGTGCAGGGCTCAGTTGTTGAGCAGACTTTCCTTTCAAAGCTTGGCCTCTCCATTCTTTCAAGGGAAGTGTGAACAATTTTAGGTTTAAAAACCAACCCGTTTTTCACCACCAACTCAGGGTACTTGCTGCATGGATATGATTTTAAAATGTGTGACAGAGCTTGGATGTCGTCAGTGGACATGGAGTTGATGTCAATCCACTGAAATGACAGCTCAGCCATCTCTGCAGCACATGACCTAATCATACCAGATAGGGCAAAGCCTGAGCTGATGTGGTCAACTGTGGTTTCTGCTGAGCGATAGGTTATTGCTCTGATGGAATTAGTGAAACGAGTGTCTCTAAGTTCCAGGATGACCTGTCGGAATGTCTCACAGCAGTTCACCATGTTCTCCAGAACACTCTCAGATGTATGAGCTGTGAGGTCCTCGTCACCCCACACAAACAAAACCTCCTCAAAGTTCTTCTTCATGTCTGTAATCTTGAGGTTGGCCAAGAGAGTGGGAAATCCATGGGTCAGGATATCCTTAGCATGTGTAAAGGAGATGTATCTAGATTTTGAACTCAAGTGCTGTTGCAAAGACCTCGATATTCCTAACTGGTCAGAGAAAACCAAGGCTTTGCGACGACGAGAGGATGCAATGTCTTCAGAGACGACACAGAATTCATTGTGGTAAAAGTCCTCCTCAAGTACAGCAGCGCGGCTCCCAAGGTACTTGATCAACACATCCCGAAGCTCAACCAACACCCTGCCCTCTTTGTCTGCGAAGCAGCCACACACCTCAAACTGATGATCCTCCACTTTAGTGGCTCTCAGATAGATGATCATCTCATCTTGCAGGGGTTCATTTACAGTCAAGCTTCCAATTCTGGCTGGGAACCCTGGCCTTCCATCAAATGCATTGGAAACAGTAATAGGAAAAAGTTGCATCAGGTAGTCTAACACTACGGGATGAATGCAATAGTCATGCAATTGAGGCAGCAACTCCTCAGAAACAGTGACAACTGAAATAGCCTCCCCAAATTCATCCCCGTAGTGTATATCCCCCTTGTTTTGGAAAACATTACCATACTGAAATCCAGTCGAGTTCAGGTCAGAGTAAAGCTTCTCAGAAGTAATCAGTAGCTTGCATCTCTTGTAGATGGAGCTTAAGGAAATGTTCTGCTCCTCAATCAGTCTCTCTCGCTTGCAAACAACAGTGCCCGATGCATAGGTTGCAGTAGAAGACTGAATTTTGAAATGTGCTGTACCTTCGACAGGCTCAACGTGCACTTGAATCTCAGGTGCATTCTGTGTGAGAAGGAATGGGCTAAGAAAGTCAATGCTGAGTTGCAGGGTATTAAGTGGAACCTTTGGTTTGACACTTTCCAGGGCAACAGTTAAACCCAGATCAGCATAGAAGGCGCCTGGCAAGATAGGGACACCATTGTGCTTATGTTGTAGGAGGTAAGATAAAGATGGCGAAGACAGATCACAGCTGAAGCCATTGCCGTTATTGTTCTGGCTTAGCGCTTTGTGATTACTGGACGTCCCTTTCTGCATTTTTCCATTGATAACCTCTCCCTTTTTGCTATCAAACCTATACCTTGGGAATGGTGTTGGTGAGACTTCACATCCCTTGTAGAACTGGTCCCAATTAACATGGACTCCCAGCTCAAACAGTTTGGAGACAACAGACAGCATTGTCTCATGATCTTTATCTGGTTGCACAGAAGAGATGACTGTGATGTCCTTTCCGAGAGTCTCCATAATGTTCCTCTGTAAAGCCCTTCTGGGACCTATCTCTACAAAGACCACATTCTTCTTTTGGTCAGCTGCTGACCTCACTGCCTGCTCAAAAGCAACAGGTTCTCGGATGTTCCTGGCCCAGTACTTACCTGTCGTGAAGTCTGCCTGTTCCACCTCCTTCCCTGTCACTGTTGAGAACAATTTTGTCTCTGTCTCGTTCACCTTCAAAGAGCCAACCCTGTCCTCTATTTGGGCTAGGATGGGGTCCATCATATGGCTGTGGTAAGCGGCAGGAACGTCCAGGATATGGAGGAACAGAGTTTTATTCTTGTCTGGCATGTTTAACTTCTGGTGGAGACTCTTAATAGCATCTGCATCACCAGAAAGGGTGCAAGACTGTGGGCTGTTGTATGCAGCCATGCAAATCTTTCCAGAGTAATCTGGAAGCATCTTCAAGATTTCCAACACTGCCATGTTGCTAATCACAAGCATTTTTCCACCTGTGACCATACCCTGTAAGACGCTGCGGTGATAAATCACCTTCACAGCATCCTCAAGAGACAAGAGGCCAGAACAGTGGGCGGCAGCAACCTCTCCAACAGAGTGCCCAAGAACAGCGTCAGGTTGGACGCCCCAGTGCTTCAGGAGACTGGTGATGCCAACCTGAACGGCGAAGAGCAGAGGCTGGACAACCTCTGGTTTTGAAAAGTCATCAGCCTCAGACTCAGCCTCCAGTCTGTCTAAGATCGCCATGTTATTGAACCCCCGGAAAAGGCTCTCAACTTCCTTGACCTTGTCTCTGAACACAGGTTCCTCTCTCAGAAGCTGTTTGCACATGCCTTGGTAGGTCACACCATTTCCACAAAAGACAAACACTAACCTTGGATCTGAATTTGAGAGGGCAATGTTTTTATTCACCGTCAATTTCAGTTGATTTTTCAGATCAGCCAGAGTGGAGGTCATGAAAGCCTTCCTGTACCTGTGTTTCAAGTGGCTTCTCCTACATGCAGATGTGTAGACGAGACTCTCCAGGTCAAATTTGCTGTTTTCATCTATCTGCTGAATTGTGTCCTCCATCATCATAGTAATCGACTTGACAGAACTTGCAGATAGGACAAAGCACTTGTAAGGTTTCCTTCCGATCTGTTTAGGAGTACGAGTGTGCTTGTATTGTTTGACAATAGCATGTGCATTTGTTCCACCAAAACCAAAGTTATTTATTCCTGCAACCTTAACAGAATGTGACCACTTTTCTGGTTTGGTTGGAACGTTCAAATTCAGGGCTTTGACATCTATACTGGCACTGTCCTCAGAGTAGAAGACAGAAGGTACCATGGTTTCATTCTTCATCATCAAAAGTACCTTGATCAGCCCTGCAACTCCAGCTGCAGATTCTGTGTGGCCGATGTTGCCTTTCACAGAGCCGATGCGGAGTGTGTCTGAGCCAGGAGGTCTGGCTGTGGCGATGACTTTGGAGATGCTCCCTGCCTCTATAGGGTCCCCAACTGGGGTTCCAGTCCCATGAGCCTCAATATACTGGACATGGGACAGGTCAGACGCAGAGTAGATTGTGCGCAACAGCGCCTCCTGTTGGACCATGGACGGCTTGGTGATTGGAGTGACTGAGCGGCCATCTTGGTTGACGGCAGTTTTGCTGATGATGCCCCATATTTCGTCGCTGTCCTTGAGAGCCTGTTTAAAACAGTTAATGTGCGATATCACTTTTAACAATCTGTTCATTTAATGTGGCTCAAGTTTAAATTAGGATATTTTGCCTCTTTGATGACTGATTTTACATAAAAAAAACATTACTTGTTTCAATGGCTTTAACAACACCATCCCACAGCCTTCACCCCTGCCGTAGCCATCTGCTCTGCTGGAGAAAGGTTTGCTGGTGCCTTCAGGTGAGATCATCTTTGCTTTGCTGAGAGCGACAAAAAGCCTTGGGTCTATAATACAGCTGACACCCCCGCACAGAGCCATCTCACAGTCACCTGATAAGAGGAAGCCAATAGAAGGCCTGTTAAAGCTTTGACTTGTCTTATATTATCAATTACACTGGATAGAATATTTACTTTAAGACCAACCTTGTTTTAATGCTTGACATGCTAAATGAATAGCAACCAAAGACGATGAACAGGCACAGTCAATGGACAGTGAGGGTCCAGTGAGATTGAACATGTAGGAGACTCGATTGGCTGCTATGCTCATAGCCATTCCAGTGCCTGTGTAGTGGTTGATATCATTTGGGCTTTTCTGTGCAGCACAACTCTCATAATCTCTGTTCATAAGCCCTTCAAAGCAATGCAGACGCAATCAGTACATGAGGTGTGGCCATACAAAAGCCTTACATTTTAAATGAATCCTTGTTAAAGCTGGTAACTTAATTATCACTTACCCACAAATACTCCTGTTCTGGTCCCACTTGCCTTTTCCATTGGCAGTCCAGCATTCTCTAAAGTTCTATATGTACACTCAAGAAGGAGTTTGTGCTGAGGGTCCATTTGTGCTACTTCAGTTTCTGTCATACTGAAGAATTTGTGATCAAATTCATTAAACCTGGAAACAGTAAAAAAAATATATAGAGAAAAATAAACAGATATACACTTAATTTGTTTTGTTCATGTCAAAATGTGTTTTGAAATGTATGCTTTTAATGTTAATAATTAACACAACAGGTCGAGTATATTACAGCATTTCTAGAACCCCCCAAAAAGGTGGACATTAAGACATTTGATGTGCTAGTCTGTGAGCAAAACCTTTTACTCAGCATGTAAATGACTATTAATTTTTTTTATATCCTTCAACAGTCAAGATAAGATAGGACATACCCGTCAATGAGAGCAGCTTTTTGAGTGCGACATGTTCCTGTTTTGTTGTCATCTGGGTCATACCATTCGGAAATGTCAAATCTTTCATTTGGAATTGGCACAGCACAGTTCTTACCCTCCAAAAGCACATTCCAGAAATGTTGAAGCCCCTCTCCTGTCAAAAGCATCAACTTAACGTTTAGTAAATAACTATCTTATCGGAATGAATTTTACATGACAAATTAAATAATATACAAGTCTCTGATACATAATGGTACGTAAAGCCAAAATAAATGTGTACCTCCTGGAAAATTGCATCCCATGCCAATGACAGCGATTTCATCTTCAGTGTCCCCCATATTCACCTCACAGTGAAATGCTGCTGAGGATCAAAGCACAGACAGTGTTTTGCCAATATGCATCAAAACATGTAATCTAAATAATAGAACAGTCAATCACAGCACTTGCTCTAAGTTTCAGACATTGAAGTTTGACCAAGAATTAAAACAGTAAATAACCAATTCAACTGAATACTTTAGTCCCACCTTGTCTGCAGTGAATGCTGGGTTGGTACTGACAGCATTTTCTGTCTTTATATATTTGTCTTTGATTGGAAACCTATCAGACGCTCATGCCTTGTAAATGATTAACAAATGATTTCTGTATCACAAAAAGTACAGAACAAATGTTTAACCTGGTTTAACTCAGTACAGGAAGAAGGAAGTAAGAAATTATTTGTTGGTTTATGAGAACAATAAAAAAAGGCATGACACTTGACGCACTCATAAAGTCTTATCACAGTCTTTGCTTTCTGCTCTTGAGATAAATGTAATTATGTCTTGAGTAAGGGACCAGTCTCAGCATTTTGAGTCTTTATCCATGCTCATGTTTAGATTTGTTTTACAACAAAACTTACGTATCTGAACTTATTTGGAACTTTAGTGACATATGCAGCCGTCATGGAAACCTATCTGGCTTGTGTTTGCTGATGTGTCTGTTTCACTAAGTGAGTCATAACTGACTAAGGTAGAAAGGATAGTCGACCTTATCATTTAATGCAATACTTATTTGAAACTTGCTTAATAAGTCAAGCATCTAATAATATAAATAAATCATCTTATTTTTTAATGGTGTCTATTAAGTACTTCAAATACGATAAAAAATACATAATTTATATATAATTATATATATAGTTCAAGTTCAAGTCTTTTTATTTGTCAGGTACACAGAACAACCCAAGGTCAGACTGGGCACTGAAATTCTTAAGACAAGACAACGCAAGCACCTGGCATAACATTACATATAAGTACACAGAACATAATTTACATATATGCTGAGCTTAAATAAATTAAATTTCCGAAATATACAGATAGCAATAAATAATCGACTATACTAACGCTAATACTAAAACTTCCTAAATTACAGATAACAATAAATAATACACTATACTAACCCTAAATGCACATAAAACCTATTTCAACCCAATAACCTATTCTAACCTAAGTGGAGTACTGATATGTTACTGATAGTGCAACCAGTAGCTGAAGAGTGACAGTGTATAAGTGACTAGTGTGCAGTAAATCAATGTCCATATCATTGTCCATTCAGAAGCCTGATGGCCCTTAGGTAGAAACAGGTCCAGTCTGCATGTGCCCGACCGGATGCTGCGGTAACGCCTGCCAGAAGGCAACGGGGTAAAGAGACTGAAGGATGGGTGGGAACAGTCTCTTAGAATCCTGCCGGCTTTCCTTAGGCATCGTGTGTGGTAGGTGTCCTGTAGGGCTGGGCGCTTACTGCCGATGATGAACTCAGCAGAACGGACCACACTTCGTAGGGCCTTGCGGTCCCTGTCTGTGCAGCTCCCATACCACACTGTAATACAACCAAGTCAGAATGCTCTCTATAGTGCATCTGTAAAAGTTAGTGAGGATGACTGAGTCCATACCAAACTTCTTCAGTCTCCTCAGGAAGAAGAGACGCTTACGGGCCGATTTGACCACCTTGTCCGTGTGAACAGACCAGGTGAGGTCGTTGCTGGTGTTCACCCCGAGGAACTTGAAGCAGCTGACCTTCTCCACTTCAGATCCATTGATGAGTAGGGGTGCATGCTCCTCCTCCTGCCTCCTCCTATAGTCCACAATCATCTCCTTGGTCTTGCTGATGTTGAGAGAGAGGTTATTGTCCTGACACCATGATGTCAGGGTGTCAACCTCCTCTCTGTAGGCTGACTCGTCACTGTCAGAGATGATGCCCACGATGGTTGTGTCGTCAGCAAACTTAACAATGAGGTTGGAGCTGTGCGTTGCCGCACAGTCGTGAGTGAACAAGGAGAACAGGAGAGGGCTGAGCACACAGCCCTGGGGGGTGCCTGTGTTGGTGATCAGTACAGATGAGGTGCGGTCACCGATTCTCACCATCTGTGGCCTCCCCGTCAGGAAGTGGAAGATCCACTTGCAGAGGGAGGTGCTTAGTCCCAGGTCCACAAGCTTGGAGACCAGTCTGGAGGGGATGATGGTGTTGAATGCTGAGCTGTAGTCAGTGAACAGCATCCTCACATACGTATTCCCCTTGTCCAGAGAAAGAAAGATAATAATATAATGAGAAAGAAAAAAAGTTATTCATGGTCAAAGACCATGACTAGAAGAAAAAAAGTTTACCAAATTTGGCTTTGCCAATGTTATCATGTACATTGATCAATTTGTTTAACTTCCTGGAACAGACCTTTTATTTTCTTGTTTCCTTGTACTATTTGGATTGCATTGCTCACGTTTAATGGTTTGATGATCTCATTTTAATAATGAACTCTTGTTTGTATTTATTACATTTACATTTATGCATTTAGCAGACGCTTTTATCCAAAGCGACTTCCAAGAGAGAGCTTTACAAAAGAGCATAGGTCGTCACTGATCATAACAACGAGTTAGTTCCAAACACTGCAAGCAGCCAAAACATGAAGCATACATTGTGAAAAACTAAACAAGTGCCAAAGGGAAGACCCATAAGAGCATGCAGTTATACAAGTTACAAATTAAAACAATATGAAGCCCAAAAAGTGCAAGACTGTACCTGTAGGAGAACAATCAACAATAAAATATTTCACAGCGAATACAAGAGTTCAAGAGTGAACTTCGTTATAACTAACTGCTCTTGTTGCCTACAAGAGCAACAAGGCTCTCAATAAGAGTCATTGTGATCCTGGAGGAAACTAACATCCGGTCCAATCAAGCAAGCATTCCTAAGTGCCGTTGTACTTCCGGAATAAGTGCGTCTTGTATTTTCCCGGCATGACCTCACTCCCAGTTAGTAAGGAGTTAATATCAGACCGCGGACCGGCGATGAGGTCAATACGCGGCTGGCATGACTACCCATTAGCCAATCAGAACGCTCCCACTGTCGTTGCCATATCATAATATAAGGTTTTAGTTTTCACCCCCCCCCTTCCTCCCACACACACACACACACACACACACACTCACACATGCACACACACAAACACACACACATTTTTCTCTCATGCATTGCAATGCTTCGCTCAGCTAATTCAGGCATGGCACTCGGGCAGCGCGAGCCATATCACCCATAGCCGTGTTCTCAGCCCATAGGCTGTAGGCCGTGCACACATGCACGCACACGCGTCCTCGATTACCTTGTGTTCTGCGCAGCTGCCACCCACCACCATCCCCTTCTCCCCCATGTTGTCTGTCTGTTCTCCTCGTGGGGGATTGAACTCGTTGCTCCCTGCCTCATGTCATGCATGCTGCAGTGAAGGCAGGGAGCGCTTCCCCATGTTCGTTCCGCCAATGTTTAACCATTTGTCATGTGTATGAATAAATTGTGAAATCAACCACGTGAGTGTCTTGACTGAACTATTATTGAGTATCTTTACTGTCTTTATTTGTTTCTTTCTTCTTTGTTTTAGTGATGGCCAAAGCAATCAGACTTATTGCATATCATCTACTCAGTTTGCTGTGAAGTGACCAGTTCTGCTGCAATGAAGTATCTACTGTATACAATACAGTACATATGTGATGCTACAAATGTGAAATGATGATGTAGAACAGACATTTTGGTTGTTTCTTGATTGTATACTAAATTACACCTAGAGCCTGGAGGTCTGTAGGTCTTGTGAGATTAATTTAAGGGGGCCGAGCATTAAGCCAACATCCATTGTTCATCCCTCAGAGAGGAGGATGGAGATCTTGGCTGTAAGAGGTGGGCACTGGGCAGGGATGCCAAGGAAGGGGATGGGTCATGAATATGTAAACTGCCACATGCTCTTATTGTGTTTTGAATCTCCGAGAAATCAAATTTTTGGGCAAATACTACAAAAAATATAACAATTAAAAAAAATATATGTAAAAATAAGAATAATAATTTGAATGAGCAGCATGAGTGGGCAACTTAGTGCAATGAGAAAACTGCTCTGCCTTTCTCATACAATGTCACTTCTCTATCTTTTAGGGCCCTGACGACAACATCGGTCTCCTTGGTTGTGCGCCTGCAAATCCGCCATAATAATAACAATTCGCCATGGAACAAGCGCTGCTCTTAAAGGGAATGTGAGATGATGCTCTGATTGGTTTATTGCACGTTACGCCCAAACCACACCCATTAGTAATGTAGCTACTTCAGACCAACCCTTTTTAGATTTCATTTATCCCGCCGGCAAAATAACAACCAAGCTGAAGTCACGCCCACAAAGTTACTTGGGCTTTGCGTTTTGATACTTGCCTTTCAGATTGTCAAAATAGGGGGTTGGTCATTTAGCAGACGCTCTTATCCAGAGCGACTTACAGTAAGTACAGGGGCATTCCCCCGAGGCAAGTAGGGTAAAGTGCCTTGCCCAAGGACACAATGTAATTTTGTACGGCCAGGAATCGAACCAGCAACAATTGGATTGTTAGCCTAATTCCATAACCGTTCAGCCACCTGAATGCCTCACTGACTCCCACATGACATAAATTCTGTACATTAGGATCTTCTGACCCCTCCATAGACAGCATAAGTTAAAATTGAGATGACTTCAGCATTGATCAACAATGCTGGGACAACAGCAGATGGCTTTGAGATGCAGATCGGTGTGAACCACATGGGTGAGTACAAGCATGTATTAACAGGGCGAGGCAGGCACTTACACTTGGTCATTGCCAGGGAGATGCAAACATTTAACCTGTGTTTAGGCCACTGTTGATGATTTACCCTAATCATATAATTTGAAATGTTGAGCGACCCCAAAATGATAGTTAACAAAATAAGGAAGTACGGATTTAAGCATTGTATAATGCTGGAGTTCAAAGTTATTAATGGACGTTAGTCAATGCATATAACAATAATTAACAAAGGTAAGTTACATAATTGAAAGGCCCTTTCAAGGTTGAGGAAAGAAATCTGCCCTTAATCATTTAACTTGTTAACTGTCTTTACCATCAGTGATAATGTACCCACTCACCATGAATAGTTTTCAAAAAGTTAATTTATTTCCAGGTCCTGTTTCTATAACTTAAGGATACTATGACACAGAATAACTAAAGTTAAGTAGATGTTTTTTTGCGTGGACCCCAGGAATACTAGCAAACGCTTTGTGGAAGATAATGGTGATAAAAGAGAAAGAAAGGAATGAGTAAATACATAAAACTAAAAAGGGAGACATACACGGTCAGTTAATTCACCTCACAGGGTCTTGACACACATAGCCTGACGTTGTCATACTCATAATTTTCTGGTCCGAATATGAGTCTGAGAAACCTCCGTTTGGCTGTGAGTATGGGGCGTGTTTCAACCGAATTTGTCAAACAAATGCCTCTTTGCTCAATTAGATAGACGTACAACCAATCAGAGCAACGTAATATGTTGTTTGTTGAAAACAAATTCAACTCAAGTGGTCTTTTATGACGTTGATTACATTATTGTTGATCATCTGTCCATGATCGTATAAAGCCCGCCCTGACAATTTGATTGGTCCGAACAGCTCCTGTTCGGACGTAGTTTTTCCCCAACGAGGTTCTCCAGACCCAACTTCCCGACCAAAATTGTTTTGTTGTGGGCGGGGCTAAGTTGGGCTGGCAGTCAGGCTATGACACACAGGACCTGATCAAGAGATCAGCCCCATCCAGGATCATCAATGTGTCTACCATGGCCCATAGCTGGAGCACCATCAACCTGGACGACATCAACAGTGAGAAGGGCTACAACAAGAACAAGGCCTACAGCCAGAGCAAACTGGCCAACATCCTCCTCACTCACCTACTGGCCAAGAGACTAGAAGGTCATCTTTATCTCTCCTTCATTTGGTTAATGTACGGGACTCTGTACTGCAGCAGTCTATTTACCCTTGAGCACCTCAAACATGAATGCTTTGTGTGGTGTAGCTGCAAAATTATACAGTGTTGTACGTGAGATATGATGTTGTTGCACAATGTCTGGTCGTATAGAGATTGTTATCCGGCAATCATTTAAAAACAGTATTTATTATTTTGTAAAGCCTATACATTTGCTCTGTTGATGCTGTAGTTACTGGAATACTGTGAAGCCTCATGTTGTGTGTTGTCTGTGTTTGCTCACAGTGACTGTGCACCTGCCACCTGCTCCAGGGCTGCCACAGACGACAGTGTGGCTCAGAAACTGTGGGATCTCAGCTGTCAGATGCTCTCTATATCCTGGGATTGATCTGTGTTGACGTCGTCCAACTGTTTCCTCATTTATTACATAAAATCAAATATACATTTCATGTTGAGTTGTACTAAACCAACACTCATGACAATATTGAAATTATTATAAATATTTGCATGATATTTTGTGCAGAGACAAAATACAAATGAAAATGTTCTATTTTAGCACCATAATCACAGGCTTTGAACTTTGTTCTGTAAATGGTTGAGGATGAGTACAGAACTTTTTCCACGGAGGAATAACATTGAACTTACTCTCAAAAAATATATGTTATTGTTCCTGTAGACAAGTAAATAATACTGTATGTAACAACAATATAAATCTGCTTATTGGACCTGGCGAGTTATTACTGTAACCTTAATCATTAAATGTATTTTTATTAATTTATAAATATATTGTCTGTGATTTGTCTGTTCGGTGACATCGCTGTTCACTGTTGCATCTGATGCACTTTTATTACATGTTATTACTACAGAATATGAATAGTTCAACTATTACTGTAGAAAGCACGTCTTATCTTGTTGCCATGGACAGTAATAGCACACTGTATAAAAGGGTCTGCTATCAGACCTGACGGGAATCCAGAGTAGGCAAGTTGTTCACTTAGAACTGCACCTTAATTTCTTCTAAAGAAGTTAAATTAACAAGAAAATGCCTGAATGCAATACAAACTGCATTGAAAAGCCCTTGTCAGAGGGTTTTGGGAAACTGGGAAATTTTGTTGGAAGGCATCACTGGTGGTTTTTTATTATTCCTCTGTTCGTCTCAGCCGGTCTCGGAGGAGGATTCTACTTCCTCAAAGACAGAGAGGCAAAAGGCATTGAAGAGCAGTTTACACCTGTGAATGGACCTGCTAAAGACGAGAGACTCATTGTCAAAACTAACTTCCCAAACAATGACAGCGAATTTTCTCGCTTGAGACTGTGTACTGAAGGGACTTTTGCCTCCCTGATTTTGAGTAACACGGTAAATGTGCTGTCAAAAGACGTTTTTGCAAAGATTGTTGAAACGGACCAACTTGTTGAGGATATTAAAGTAGCAACAATTGGCTTCAAGGACATTTGTGCCAAGAAAAAAAACTCCTGCTGATGCTGAGAGCACAAACATTACATACCCATTTAATGGTGGTATTTTCACTGCCTCTGAGATTGGTGGTGTGAAACTTAAACCAGGGTCAGAGCTAATTGAAAGTGCAAAAGCTATCAGGTTATTTTATTTCTTAAATGATGTGAACCAGACTTTAAATACAATGTGGCTGACAGAGTTCATCAACAACATTTCAAAGATTGAAGACAACGAGGTAAGAACTTTTAAGATTGTACATATTTAGTACTACACATTCAAATAAAACAGTGCTGCTATACAGTTTTTATATGAACTTTGAACATGATTTTTCTTCTTCAAAAAGACTTGGAATAATGCCAGTCTCATATCTCACAAATTATAACTTTTGCAGTTGGCGAGTGAAATCTTTTCAAAATTTGTTCTGAGTTGTTTTAAAAAGGTGTGTGGGATGTACCACTAATATGTAACATTTCTTTGACAATTGCAGATGTCAATTTCTTATTTCACTTCACTATCAAGAGAAGAAGAATTTGAAAAGAGCACAGACTCCATCATCCCCTTGTTCTCAGTGACGTATACCATCGCCATTACTTTCTCTATTATGTCATGTACAAGGTATGTCTTGTCTTCATTGTATCTTACATAAACTTTATAATCACTCTAACTTATCTCTATAATGAAAATATCGTATCTGCTGTACTTATTATTTATAGTATTTTTTCATGGATGAACTCTTAGCTAAAGAGAGGTGTGTTGTTTCTAGGTTGGACTGTGTGAGGAATAAGGTGTGGGTAGCCACCTTCGGTGTCCTCTCAGCAGGCTTGGCAGTGGTGTCCAGTTTTGGGTTGTTGCTCTACTGTGGGATGCCCTTCGCTACCACTGTGGCAAGTGCTCCATTTTTGATTCTGGGTAAGTTTACAGACTAACATTGTGACACACGAAACGAGTTAAGAGGGATCCTGTGCTCTGTTACAATGCAACGATCTTAAAAGACGATGTATGTATATTACATACTGTGATAATTCGAATACTGTATTTTCTTTTCTTTAGGAATCGGTGTTGATGATATGTTCATCATGATTTCTTGCTGGCAGAAGTCTCAAGTTAACCACAGAGTAGAGGACCGTATGGCTGAGACGTACAAAGAAGCTGCAGTTTCCATCACCATCACAACACTGACCGACGCCTTGGCTTTCTATATTGGTCTCTTAACTCCCTTTGCTTCTGTGCAGTCTTTCTGTATGTATACTGGCACTGCAGTTGTATTCTGTTACTTGTACAACATCACTTTCTTTGGTGCGTTCTTAGCACTGAACGGATGCAGAGAGAAAAGCAACAGACACTGGCTGACCTGCAGGAAGGTACCAGAACCCAGCTCTGCCAAGTACAACACATGTAGTGAAGGGGGCTACTATGATGAAAACACAGGGAAGGAAGAACCAATGCCAATCAACAACTTTTTCAAGAACTATTATGGGCCATTTCTGACAAAGAAGTTGACCAAGGGGTTTGTAATGCTCCTCTATGCTGGATATTTGGCTGCAAGCATTTATGGCTGCTTCCAAATGAAAGAGGGCATCGATCTGAAACAGTTAGCAACTGATGACTCATATGTGGGTAGCTATTATGATGACGAGGACCAGTACTTCTCAGAATTCGGCCCAAATGTGATGGTTGTTGTGACAGACACACACTTCCGATACTGGGATGCTAATTCCCGGGACAAACTTGATGCTTGTCTTCAAAAATTTGAGGATCTAATCATTGATAATCGCCCATTGGTCGCCAAAAGTATGACTATATCTTGGCTAAATAAATATCTGACATATGGACATACAGCAAGTTTGAATCTTTCTGACAAAAAAATCTTCATTGATAATTTACCAAATTTTTTCAATCTTTCACCTGCCACACAAGATTTTAGACAGGATGTGAACTTTTCAGTGACTGAAGGACATATTTATGCCTCCAGAATGTTTGTCCAGACAGTTGATATTCGGACAGCTATTGATGAAAAGGACATGCTGAATGAGTTCAGAAAGACAGCTGAAGCCTGTCCTGAGGCCTTGGTTGTCTTCCACCCTGCTTTCATTTTCTTTGATCAATATGCAGTCATTGTTAGTAACACCATCCAAAACATTGTTGTGGCCACTGTTGCTATGCTGGTCATCTCTCTTCTGCTAATTCCCAGTCCCATATGTTCCCTATGGGTGACCTTTGCCATTGCCTCAGTCATAGTTGGAGTTGCTGGTTTCATGGCTTTATGGGATGTTAACCTAGACTCTGTCTCCATGATCAATCTTGTCATCTGCATTGGGTTCTCAGTGGACTTCTCTGCTCACATTTCTTATGCCTTTGTCACAAGCAAACAGCCCACAGCTGATGACAAATTAATAGAGGCTGTTTTTAACTTGGGGTATCCTATCATTCAGGGGTCTCTGTCTACTATTTTAGGAGTAGTAGTTCTGTCTGCATCTGAGAGCTACATCTTCAGAACCTTCTTTAAGATAATGTTTCTGGTCATTTTGTTTGGGGCTTTACATGGTGTGACTTTTATACCAGTGTTTTTAAGTTTCTTTGGAAAATGTAGTATTCAAATAAGTGATGAAAAGAAAGACATTGAAAAGTCTGGCTCATCCAACCCACCAGTTAACGTGTATGCAAATCAGATAAGTATCACTAACTCCAGTCCTAATTTAAATGTTTCAAAGTATAGCACTAATGAAAAGGTGAACAACGCATTTGAAACTGATGCTCAATTCAATAGTTAAAAGAGGATAACTGTTCAATGACACAAATAAACATTTAAAATGTAAAATCAAATTGTTGTATTAGTCATGGGATAGATTATATGGCATGTAAAACTGATCATGACTAACAAGGAATGTGTTGAATCCTTGCTGGACAAAAAAAAGGATTTTGTTTTGGGATTTAAAAGATAAACAGTTGTCTGTCTTTGTATTAGAGGCAATATTACTACTACTATTAACTACTGAACGCAATAGATTCAAATTGAAATGATTGTAAATAAACTCTATTTAGGTTTATAAGTGTACTATGTTATTTTAATAATTCGCTATTATCTACAAGCTTCAAGTTATTTATAATATAAATACTGTACAGTTTGATATTATATGTTTAGCTGGATGTATTTGGGTCTGTTCAAATGGTGAAATACAATTTCATATTTTTTCATCAAGTTCTTCTATGATTTGATTATTTGTTTCACATTGTATGACAGACTTTAGGACTCAAAACACTGTCTAACTCAGCATCGATGAGCATTAATCCCTTATATTTACTACTCTCTAATAGTTGGTGATAGCTTTGCTTTGCCAGGCTGGATTACATTTTTCACTCAACAATAGGTACTTGCAAAACTGTCCAGGAGTATCATCAAATGCCGTTCATTATATAAAGATATTTTGATTACAAAAAGCCTCGGTTGAAGATAGTCAAAACCTAGGCAAGGTCACATTACACAGTAAGTACATCATGTATTTCGGTAAAATATTCTTTAAACATGTACACATACAGAACTTGCAAAATATATTGTAATGTTAGCTATTATTTTGACATTAATGATAATTTGGTGGGCGGAATTTTGCGTATTTACCATTAATGTGTGGCGGTCTGCAAGAACCTGTCAGATGTCGCGGCCGCTCATTGTTGGCTATAAGCCAAAAAAGATCGAAAATCTGTTTTCTGTCCAAATTCAGATTTTTGATGTTTTGTATAGTTAACACCCTAAACTTAATTGTAATGTACAAAAAGTATATGATAACTGAAGAGGTCTGTCCTTAAACAATTGATCAGTTATAACAACAATTAAAGATAATAATTACTTTATTACTTCTACTGTTTAACATTTTCTGAATCTAATAAACAATGTTTGATCCATACCTTACAATATTAAGCTCACGAGCACATAACCCTTGGTAAGGTCCTGGAGAGAAATGCCTCTCTATTAAGTTCCTTGAATCATCGATAAACTGTCATTGTGCTGTTTTCTTATGCCTGCATAGCCATGAAGTTAGGTGCCCGTAGGGTGACTAGGAAAGACCACACAATACTGCCAAAGTCAAAGTGTAAAATGCCATGCTACTTTGAATGAAGAAAATAGAAGGAGCGACAAGGCCATTTCTCTGAGCCCTATCTGAAGACCTAAACAAAAACTATGTGTCATTCTGTGTCATTTTTCAGTGCCAAGGCTTTGATAATAAATGTACATCCTTCCATATTGTGATACCATATACTCTCTTGATTTCCTGTATTCAATGTCTAGTCTTTTGTGATACTCAACTTGAGTGTTACAGACACCTGAACCTCACATTTGTGTAATAAATACATTGATTTTGTCTTGAACTTGTCTTGAACTCATCTTACTGTAACTGTTCCTTTCATTGACTTGGTACTTTCATAGCAATTGGGTACTATCTAATATGTCTCCATTACCAATGAAAAACAGTTAATTTTAATGGTTTTTGGACATGTTAGCTAGCATGATTATCAAGCCATGTCAAATCAAATTATGAAATAGAGTGGAATCTGTGAATGCAGTTTTTTCCCTTATCACTTTTTGTCACAGATCAACTTTAAAAGTATGTAACTTTAGTTGTGATAAAGATATCTGAGTGATTTAAACATATTTATATTCAAGATAGTTTGTAGTTCCAAAGATGTTAACAAACCCAGAAAGTCACATTTTCACCATGTGAAGGGTTTCCCCATTTTGTAAAATAAAGAAGGATTGTAAAATGTGTGTTATAATTAACATATCTGTTGTAATGGTTAAATTAATATGTTTTGGCCAAATTATTTACATTTTGCATTTACATTTATTCATTTGGCAGACGATTTTATCTAAAGCAACTTCCAAGAGAGAGCTTTACAAAGTGCATAGGTCACTGATAATAACAACCAGATAGCCCCAAGCTTTGCGGGTAGCCAAAACAAGAAGCACACATTGTGAACAACCCAAAAATAAGTGCCAAAGGGAAGAACCATAAGAGCATGTAGTTAAGCAAGTTACAATTAAAAACATTAATTGCTAAGTGCAAGTGTACCTGTAGAAAAGCAAGCAACAGTAAAAATAAAATAAAAAATAGGATTAACTAAAATAGAATATTTTGCAGCAAATACAACAGTTTAAATCAGTTACCACTAACCAACAAGAGCAACAAGTCTCAAAGCAAGAGTCATTGTAATCCTTAAGGAAACTAGCATTGGGTTCAGCAAACCATTCCTACTACCAGTCTGTAGTTCTGGAGGACGGCTGGGTTAAGGGAGGGTTTTTTGAGTAGAAGGCTAACTCTGGCCTGTTTGAAGGCAGAGGGAAAAGTGCCGGAAGTAAGAGAAGAAGGACATGGAGAAGAAAAGTTATGATGGACGGAGAGATGGTTTGAAAGAGAGGGGAGGGGACTGGATCAAGGGGACAGGAGGTGGGGCGATGAGAGAGAATGAGTCAGAGATCTCTGCCCCAGACAGGGGAGAGAAAGGGTTTAGACATTTAGTTGGGTCAGTCATAGAGAGTGAGGGAGTAGGAAAGGAGGGTTCACAGAACCGACTGCTAATGTCTCCGACTTTTTCCTCAAAGAAGGAGGAGAAGTCATCTGCTGTTAGGGTGGAGGGAGGGGGTGGGGGAGGTGGGTTAAGAAAGGAGGAGAAGGTAGAGAAAAGTTGGTGGGGGTTTGAGGCGGAGTTTATTTTGTTCAGGACGTAGTGGGTTTTAGCACAAGTTATGTGAGCAGAGAAGGATTTAAGGAGGGAGTGATACTAATCAAGGTCCAGACCGTCTTTGGACTTGCGCCATTTCCTCTCAGCTGCCCGAAGGGTGGACCGTTCTTTACGAATAACATCCGTGAGCCACGGGCAGGAGGGGGAACGAGAAGAACGAGCAGGCCTGCTTGACAGGGGACAGAGAGTGTCAAGTGATGCAGTTGATGTGGATAACAGGGTGTTAGTGGCAGTGTCGGTGGGGTGGGACATTAACTCGTCAATGGGAGGGAGGGAGGGAGGATGTTACAATGGAGGAGAAATGGGAGGGGGATAGGGAGCTGAAGTTGCGGCTGAAAGTTACAAGGGGAGGATGTAGGGGTTGGAGAGACAGAGAATTGGATGATGAGGTCGGTGGTTAAATCCATATTATAGTAGAGATAAATGACTGATTAGTGAACACGCATACTTTAGGGTCGATGCTCTGATCAAGCAGACGATTTTTATCTACGTCAGAGTTTCATGTCATTAACTGTTTGGCGCTCAAGGTTACAGGTAACGCACTTGTGCACATTTCTTAAAATTGGAGTCAGATATTAACGAGTCAATTATCTCCCTGAACATCTAACCAGAATTTAATTGTGTTGCCCAAGCCGGGGACAAACACGAAGCTACTCCGGCCTTACAATTCAACAGTGTGTGTGTGTTTGTGTGTGTGGGAGGGTGTGGGTGTGTTTATGTGTGTCTGAGAGAATTGTATTGTAACTTGTGTTTGTGTCATGTCTTGTGTGTATTTGTAAATTGATTTTGTTTTTGTGTGTATGTCTGTGTGCATATGTGCGTGTGTGTGTGCAATGTGTCATGGATCAGATTTTGAGGAGAATATTTAACCATGTTTTCTCTCTTACAGTCTCTCTGTCTAATATGTGTGTGTGCGTGTGTGTGTGTGCTTGTCTGACAACTATCCCTACGCTATTTGTTTCCTTTCTGTGTGTATGTTAACTCCTGTGTGTAAACCCCTGATGTTGTGAAAGTATCTCAAACTCTAACATCACTGTTCTATCTGGATGTGCTGTGTGATGTTTAAGCTGCATGTGGCTATAAGCCCCATAAGATGTACTTTCCCCCAAAAATGTATAACACAGATTGTTGAAATGGACCAACTTGTTAAGGATATTAAAGGAGCAAAAATTGGCTTCAATGACATTTGTGCTATGATTGCTGGAGAATGGATGACAAATTCCATTTTTGACATTGTTAAAACTCCTGCTGATGCTGAGAGCACAAACATTACATACCCATTTAATGGTGGTATTTTCACTGCCTCTGAGATCGGTGGTGTGAAACTTAAACCAGGGTCAGAGCAAATTGAGAGTGCAAAAGCCATCAGGCTATTTTAAGACAGAGTGTATGTAGATAACATACTGTGATAATTTAAATACTGTTTTTTCTTTTCTTTAGGAATCGGTGTTGATGATTTGTTCATCACGATTTCTTGCTGGCAGAAGCCTCAAGATAACCATAAAGTAGAGGACCGTATTGCAGAGACGTACAAAGATGCAGCAGTTTCCATCACCATCACAACACTGACCGACACCTTGGCTGTCCCCCAGAAAGAGCTGGTGGAAGTGGCCGGGGAGAGGGAAGTCTGGGCCTCCCTGCTTAGGTTGCTGCCTCCGCGACCCGACCCCCGGACAAGCGGCAGATGACGACGATGACGCAAAAAGATGTACTTCCTGGATTTCATCCCATGCCAATGACGATTTCATCTTCAGTGTCCCCCATATTCACCTCACAGTGAAATGCTGCTGAGGATCAAAGCACAGACAGTGTTTTACCAATATGCATCAAAATAGGAATTTACATAATAGAACAGTCAATCACAGCACTTGCCCTAAATTTCAGAGATTGAAGTTTGACCATGAATTATTACAGTAAATAACCAATTCAACTGTATACTTTAGTTCCAGCAATATCTTAATCTAACCATTATTTGGAAACATATCAGATACTTTAAGGTGCCTTGTTAATGATTAACAAATTATCACAAAAAGTAATTTTTTACTCAGGACAGGAAGAAGGAAGTAAGAATTTGTTGGGGGGTTCATGAGAACAATAAACAAAGGCATGACTTCACACTTTAGGTGCCATCATAAAGTCTTATCACAGTCTTTGCTTTCTGGTCTTAAGATAAATGTTATTGATGTTTGGTGTAAGGGACCAGTCTCAGCATTTCAAGTCTCTATATCCATGCTCAGATTTGTTTAAAACAAAAGGTTTGGCATTTCCAATTTACTAACGAACAATTTGGGATTAAAATGTTTCCAGTACAAGATTTATATTGAGCACATTGTATACCCAGTGAAAAGGTATTCATAAACGTATACAACCTACGTATCTGTACTGATAACTTGATTGGAACTGTAGTGACATATGCAGCCGTCATGGAAACGTGGGTTGTGTTTGCTGATGTGTCTGTTTCACTAAGTAAGTCATAACTGATTAAGGTAGAAAGGATAGTCGACCTTATCATTTACGTAATGCAATATTTGAAACTTGCTTGATAAGTCAAGCAAAAATCTGTGTGACAACAGTATATTTTTTTATGGTATCTATTAGTTACTTATAAAATATGATCAAAGAATTAAAGGAAAAAAGTTATTCATGGTCAAAGAACAAAAAAAATTGGCTTTGCCAATGTTAGAATGTGCATTGATTGATTTGTTTAACTTCCTGAAACAGTACTTTTATTTTCTTGTTTCCTTGTACTATTTGGATTGCATTGCTCTGCATTTAATGCTTTGATGATGAGTTTCACATATTATTTGATTTCACCACTTTATACATTCTCCAATTGTATTAACTTCAACAGACCGTATTTGTTTTTTTCAGGTGTCTAAAACTATATATTATTAGTTTTCAACACCCCCTCCCACACACACACACATACACTCACACACAGACACTCACACACATACACTCACACACGTACACTCACACACAGACACTCACACACAGACACTCACACACAGACACTCACACACAGACACTCACACACATACACTCACACACATACACACACACATACACACACACACAGACACTCACACACAGACACAAACACACTCTGGAGTGGAATGACTGTGAATGATTATGGACTGTGCATCTGTTAAGGCAATAATGAAGGCAAAATTGTTATGGGATTTTTCCATCCTGTTAAAGAGTATCTTTACTTTCTTTTTTCTTTATGTTCTTTGTTGATGTGATGGCCAAAGCAATCAAACCTATTGCATATCATCTACTGAGTTTGATGTGATCTGACCAGTCCTGATGCAATGAAATATGTACTGTATACAGTACAGTATATAAATTATGTTACACAAGTGAAATTATGATGTAGAACAGACAATTTGGTTGTTTCTTAATTGTATACTAAATTGTCGTAGATTGTACCATATTCCAATTTAAATGAAATCCTTAGTTGGTTTACTGTAATAGTAAAGAAGAGTGTTTCAAAATCCTGTATTTGCACACTATCTAACCAGGATTATAGACAAATGAATCACTAATGATGACATAAACATCATAAGCCTTAAGTAAATACTAAAGAAAAACAGTGAAAAACGTTTTTAAATGCATATTTGTATTATTATATCATTATAAAACTTGATTAAATAAACTGTCAACATGTTTTCAGAAGTGCAATATGCAAAAGTTATAATCATTGTCATAATTATGTAATGAGTAAATTAACATATTTCTTAAAAAACACAATTTAACAAGTTTCAAAATGTTAACATCCTTTTCTTTTGGAAATCATATAGACAAATATAATAAATGCACTATTACATAGTAAGTGGGAAGGTCTATAAAAGTGAACTATTGCACAAGGAGTTACATCTTTCCTGTAATTGTAAGACAGAGAGGAGATCCACATACTGTTCTGCATAATGTGTGGTTCTCAAACAGTAGGAGATCTAAGTGTTGCACTGATAATCTACATTAGTAGCAGTCAGGATCACATGCATAATTTACCCTTTCACCGGTAGTATGAGTTGAAACATTTAAATTATGATTGGATTTTCTAAAACTCATCTGATTTGCATACATGTTAACTGGTGAGTTGGATGCGTCAGACTGATCATTGTCCTTATTTTCAGCACTGATTTGAATACTACATTTTCCAAAGAAGGTTAGAAACACTGGTATAAAAGTCACACCATGTAAAGCCCCAAACAAAATGACCAGAAACATTATCTTAAAGAAGGTTCTGAAGATGTAGCTCTCAGATGCAGACAGAACTACTACTCCTAAAATAGTAGACAGAGACCCCTGAATGATAGGATACCCCAAGTTAAAAACAGCCTCTATTAATTTGTCATCAGCTGTGGGCTGTTTGCTTGTGACAAAGGCATAAGAAATGTGAGCAGAGAAGTCCACTGAGAACCCAATGCAGATGACAAGATTGATCATGGAGACAGAGTCTAGGTTAACATCCCATAAAGCCATGAAACCAGCAACTCCAACTATGACTGAGGCAATGGCAAAGGTCACCCATAGGGAACATATGGGACTGGGAATTAGCAGAAGAGAGATGACCAGCATAGCAACAGTGGCCACAACAATGTTTTGGATGGTGTTACTAACAATGACTGCATATTGATCAAAGAAAATGAAAGCAGGGTGGAAGACAACCAAGGCCTCAGGACAGGCTTCAGCTGTCTTTCTGAACTCATTCAGCATGTCCTTTTCATCAATAGCTGTCCGAATATCAACTGTCTGGACAAACATTCTGGAGGCATAAATATGTCCTTCAGTCACTGAAAAGTTCACATCCTGTCTAAAATCTTGTGTGGCAGGTGAAAGATTGAAAAAATTTGGTAAATTATCAATGAAGATTTTTTTGTCAGAAAGATTCAAACTTGCTGTATGTCCATATGTCAGATATTTATTTAGCCAAGATATAGTCATACTTTTGGCGACCAATGGGCGATTATCAATGATTAGATCCTCAAATTTTTGAAGACAAGCATCAAGTTTGTCCCGGGAATTAGCATCCCAGTATCGGAAGTGTGTGTCTGTCACAACAACCATCACATTTGGGCCGAATTCTGAGAAGTACTGGTCCTCGTCATCATAATAGCTACCCACATATGAGTCATCAGTTGCTAACTGTTTCAGATCGATGCCCTCTTTCATTTGGAAGCAGCCATAAATGCTTGCAGCCAAATATCCAGCATAGAGGAGCATTACAAACCCCTTGGTCAACTTCTTTGTCAGAAATGGCCCATAATAGTTCTTGAAAAAGTTGTTGATTGGCATTGGTTCTTCCTTCCCTGTGTTTTCATCATAGTAGCCCCCTTCACTACATGTGTTGTACTTGGCAGAGCTGGGTTCTGGTACCTTCCTGCAGGTCAGCCAGTGTCTGTTGCTTTTCTCTCTGCATCCGTTCAGTGCTAAGAACGCACCAAAGAAAGTGATGTTGTACAAGTAACAGAATACAACTGCAGTGCCAGTATACATACAGAAAGACTGCACAGAAGCAAAGGGAGTTAAGAGACCAATATAGAAAGCCAAGGCGTCGGTCAGTGTTGTGATGGTGATGGAAACTGCAGCTTCTTTGTACGTCTCAGCCATACGGTCCTCTACTCTGTGGTTAACTTGAGACTTCTGCCAGCAAGAAATCATGATGAACATATCATCAACACCGATTCCTAAAGAAAAGAAAATACAGTATTCGAATTATCACAGTATGTAATATACATACATCGTCTTTTAAGATCGTTGCATTGTAACAGAGCACAGGATCCCTCTTAACTCGTTTTGTGTGTCACAATGTTAGTCTGTAAACTTACCCAGAATCAAAAATGGAGCACTTGCCACAGTGGTAGCGAAGGGCATCCCACAGTAGAGCAACAACCCAAAACTGGACACCACTGCCAAGCCTGCTGAGAGGACACCGAAGGTGGCTACCCACACCTTATTCCTCACACAGTCCAACCTAGAAACAACACACTTCTCTTTAGCTAAGAGTTCATCCATCAAACAGAGCAGATAACAGCTCTTTAAAACTGCTTCAAGCTTTTAACGTGATTTTTTGTTTACCATTGTTTTTTCAATAATATTGTCATTAGAAAGATAAGTAAGAGTTATTACATAGTTTATGCAAGGTAGAATGAAGACAAGACATACCTCATACATGACATGATAGAGAAAGTAATGGCGATGGTATACGTCACTGAAAACAAAGGGATGATGGAGTCTGTGCTCCTTTCAAATTCCTCTTCCCTTGATAGTGAAGTGAAATAAGAAACTGACATCTGCAATTGTCAAAGAGAGATAAGACATTAGTGGTACATCCCACACACACTTTTTTTTTAAAACAACTTCTCAGAACAAATTTGGAAAAGATTTCCTTCGCCAACATTTAATTGATCTGATCAGCAATAATCCAAGTCTATTTGAAAGAATCAAATATGTTTAAAGTTTTTATAAAAAACGGCTAAATAACAGATTTTCTATTGTACGTTATGAGTTATAGCAGCGCTGTTTTATTTGAATGTACTAGTACTAAATGTGTACAATTTTAAAAGTTATTACCTCGTTGTCTTCAATCTTTGAAATGTTGTTGATGAACTCTGTCAGCCACATTGTATTTAAAGTCTGGTTCACATCATTTAAGAAATAAAATAACTTGATAGCTTTTGCACTTTCAATTTGCTCTGATCCTGGTTTAAGTTTCACACCACCAATCTCAGAGGCAGTGAAAATACCACCATTAAATGGGTATGTAATGTTTGTGCTCTCAGCATCAGCAGGAGTTTTAATGATGTCAAAAATTGAATTTGTCATACATTCTCCAGCAATCTTGGCACAAATGTCCTTGAAGCCAATTGTTGCTACTTTAATATCCCTAACAAGTTGGTCCGTTTCAACAATCTTTGCAAAAACGTCTTTTGACAGCACATTTACCGTGTTACTCAAAATCAGAGAGGCAAAAGTCCCTTCAGTATACAGTCTCAAGCGAGAAAATTCGCTGTCATTGTTTGGGAAATTAGTTTTGACAATGAGCCTCTCGTCTTTAGCAGGTCCATTCACGGGTGTAAACTGCTCTTCAATGCCTTTTGCCTCTCTGTCTTTGAGGAAGTAGAATCCTCCTCCGAGACCGGCTGAGACGAACAGAGGAATAATAAAAAACCACCAGTGATGCCTTCCAACAAAGTTGCCCAGTTTTCCAAAACCCTCTGATAAGGGCTTTTCAATGCAGTTTGTATTGCACCCAGTCATTTTTGAAAACATATACAATCTAATAAACACGATCTCAACTTGAAGTTCAGGAGGAGAAAACGTGCTTCCTTTGACTTTCACCCAGCTGACAAGATATTTGTACAGTCTGCTATAACTATGGAAACATTTACTTCCTTCAAATAGTTGACCAAGTAATGACACATGGGCGTTTATGGCTGCATCAGATAAATTAACCATTAACTGGTTGTTTCCACAGAAGGGAGGAATTACTCACAATTTGTCTGGAGCGAAACCAGACACATTTACAATAACATGGAAGAATGACTCTGCTATACATTTTGGGGGGACAGTCTGTCTACGCATAGACCCTCAGATCTGATTGTAATTCTGTCAAAATAACAGCACCCATCTTTATTTAGAATTGAAGCATATCCTCCATTTGTTTGTGATTTGTGCTTTAAGGGATCTATTCTAGATCATGCTAGAAGTACATACAATTTGGCCAACACACATTAACCTATTAATTTAAACATTTTATTGACTACAACAGATATGTTAATTAGAACACACATTTTATAATGATTTTTTATTTAACAAATGGTAAATATGCAAAATGACAACCCCTCAAATGTTCATTAATGTCAATATAATGGCTAACATTACAATTTAATTTGCAAGTATGTGTAACTGTTTAAAGAATATTTGACAAAAATACATTTTTGTACTTCCTGTGTAATTTGACCGTGCCTAGGTTTTGACTATCTTCAACCACATCTTTTTAGAATAAAAAAAATATTGTATATATATATATATATATATATATATATATAATATATAATGAACAGCATTTGTTGATAGGGCCCCTGTCAGTCAGGGGGCCTTAGAATCGTCCTAACATCCCCCCCCCCCCCCCCCTATACGGCGCCCCTGCTTTGAGGGTTTTAGCCCCTACTGGGCCCAGGAAGGGGACAGTAGCTTAGCAACATGTTTAGATTCGGTAGTTTCCCTTGAGGAAGCAAAAACCAATAAGAGAGCGTGCTATATGGACAACAGTGTGTTAATGCGCAAATGGAAAGCGCGTGCCATAGACGGTGAGTGGAGCATTATGTGGTGCCTCCCACTTTGTATAGACAGCAAGTCCTGTCTGTGGCTCATGATCCGGCACGGTCTGACTTCTGCATAACCTGTCTTGTGTGTCATATTATGGGTAAACCCAACTAAACCACTCCCCGCGCTCCTCTTCGTCCCATTCCATTAGTGAGGGACCCGTTTGACAGGGTCATTGTTGATTGTGTGAGCCCGTTACCCAAAACAAAATCAGGAAACCATGTTTTTTTAATGTGCTGTGCTACTCGCTACCCTGAAGAAGTTCCATTACGGAATATTACCGCAAAAACTGTGACCAAAGCGCTCATCAAATTCTTTACAACGTTTGGTCTACCAAAGGAAATTCAAACTGATCAGGGAAGCAACTTCATGTCCAAGCTGCTGACACGATGCAGTAGAAGCCGCGAGTTTAAGGAAGGAAATCAGGTGTTAGTGTTACTGGTCCACACATGGTGCAGAGAAAGGTTAATGACACTTATTACATTGTGAAAACTCCGGAACGGAGGCACTCGGTTGTGTCATGTGAAGATGTTAAAAGAGTATCACATGCGTAAACCACATCTCCCCAGTACCCAAGACCCGATTGTCGTGGCCACTGTGGTGCTGCACTCGGACGCCTCCCTGGAAGACAATCAGGAGGATAGGTTGGAGCCAGATACTGCTAATGTGCAGGGTGAACGGTTGAATAATTCGGTTTGTCTGAAAGTCTTACCGTCCATAATGCCACATTATAGACGGTAAAGCGCTAAACTACACAAACTAGTAACCTTTATCCATACCTTTCCTGAAATCTTTAAGGATGTTCTGAGCCGTACCAGTGTGCTGGAGCACGGCGTGGATGTAAGCCAATCAACATAGTCAAAACCCGTAAACGGGAGCTGATGAGAAAAGAGACAAATTTGTTGGAGAATGACATGGCAGAACCCAGTAGCAGCCCATGGAGTTCTCCATGGGGGGGGGGGGGAGGGAGGGAGTTGGCTGCTTTCTGGTAAGCATTGTTTTGTGTATGGGTAAGGCCCACTACTGTGTTTAGGCCTGTGTTAAGGCCAGTGTTTTGAATTCCCCTGTGTGATAACCGTTAACCTTGTGTCTTGTTTCTTATGTCTTGTGTTTGGGTTTTGGGCTGCTTTGTTTGTAGTGTTTTGGTAGTGTTATTGTCGTCCATAAAATATTTTTTGTTCTTTGGTCCAGGGACTGGGGATTAGTTTAGAGCAGCCCCGGGGTATCACCCGTAGGGATTATTTTCTGTCTAAATACACTAGACCTGGGCAGACCAGTCCTGTACTTTAGGTTAGGGAACATCATTCGTGTTAGTTTTGCTTCGTGTTTAGCTTTTGGGAAGTAGCATAGGTTAGGGGTGGGAACTTTGTGTTGATTTCTTTTTTTTGGTCCTGTCCAGCCCTTCCCTTGTCCCTACTTATTATCATTCTTATATACTGAACCTTGGTGGCAAATAAAAGCCCTAGTTAATTCAACGGTAAAAACTGTCTCTATCTTTGCTTGCACTCATCACTCCATGCCCTTTCACCAGTCTCTGAGGGTCTTAGAGCGGTGGCGGAGGTCAGGTTCCCTTTGTTATAGGCATAGACTTATAACTCCAACTATTAGAAAGTTGTCAATATGAGGAATTACATCTCATTGATGCTGAGTTAGACAATGTTTAAAGTCCTAAAGTTTCTCTTTTAATGTAAAACAAATAATCAAATCATATAAGAAATTGATAGAAAATATGAAATTGTATTTGACCATTTGAACAGACCTGAATACATCCATCTAAAAATATCATATCAAACTATGAATATATATAGCTTTCCAAACTGCATATTTGAGGACAAAGAAGCAAGAAATCCATAGTTTTCTTTTTTACATTTAATTGAGTAAATAGATAAGAATGGATAATAAACATGAAAAGTATACAGTACATGAAGCTTTTACATAATGATTTATTAAAAAAGTGTAGTACACTTATAAACCAAAGTAGAGTTTAGTTAAATAATGAGTTCAAGTTTAAACTCTTGCGTTCAATGGTTTAAAATATTGGCTCTAATACAAAGACAGATAACAGTTTTATCTTTTAAATCCAAAACCCGGCAGGGATTCTGCAAATACCTTGAAATGTGTGTTAGTCATGATCAGTTGTACATGCTACATAATCTATCCCATGACTTATACAGTTACCGGAATTTACATTTTAAATGTTTATTTTATTTGTCTTATTGAACTGTTTTCCTCTTCAGTTTCTCCATCAGTTTCAGATGCGTTTTTCACTTTTTCATGAGTAGTATACTTTGAAACATTTAAATTAGGACTGGATCTACTCTGATTTGCATACATGTTAACTGGTGGGTTAGATGTGTCAGAATGATCATTGTCCTTTTCTTCATCACTGATTTGAACACTACATTTTCCAAAGAAGCTTAGAAACACTGGTATAAAAGTCACACCATGTAAAGCCCCAAACAAAATGACCAGAAACATTATTTTGAAGAAGGTTCTGAAGATGTAGCTCTCAGATGCAGACAGAACTACTACTCCTAAAATAGTAGACAGAGCCCCCTGAATGATAGGATACCCCAAATTAAAAACAGCCTCAATTAATTTCTTGTCAGCTGTGGGCTGTTTGCTTGTGACAAAGGCATAAGAAATGTGAGCAGAGAAGTCCACTGAGAACCCAATGCAGATGACAAGATTGATCATGGAGACAGAGTCTAGGTTAACATCCCATAAAGCCATGAAACCAGCAACTCCAACTATGACTGAGGCAATGGCAAAGGTCACCCATAGGGAACATATGGGACTGGGAATTAGCAGAAGAGAGATGACCAGCATAGCAACAGTGGCCACAACAATGTTTTGGATGGTGTTACTAACAATGACTGCATATTGATCAAAGAAAATGAAAGCAGGGTGGTAGACAACCAAGGCCTCAGGACAGGCTTTAGCTGTCTTTCTGAACTCATTCAGCATGTCCTTTTCATCAATGGCTGTCAGAATATCAACTGTCTGGACAAACATTCTGGAGGCATAAATATGCCCTTCAGTCACTGAAAAGTTCACATCCTGTCTAAAATCTTGTGTGGCAGGTGAAAGATTGAAAAAATTTGGTAAATTATCAATGAAGATGTTTTTGTCAGTAAGATTCAAACTTATTGCATTTCCATATGTCAGATATTGATTTAGCCAAGATATAGTCATATTTGTGGCGACCAATGGTCGATTATCAATGGTTAGATCGTCAAACTTGTGAAGACAATCATCAAGCCTGTTCCGGGAATTACCGTCCCAGTATTGGAAGTTTGGGTCTGTAACAACAACCATCACATTCGGGCCGAATTCTAAGAAGTACTTTTCCTCGTCATCATAATAGCTACCCACATATGAGCCATCAGTTGCTAACTGTTTCAGATCGATGCCCTCTTTCATTTGGAAGCAGCCATAAATGCCTGCAGCCAAATATCCAGCATAGAGGAGCATTACAAACCCCTTGGTCAACTTCTTTGTCAGAAATGGCCCATAATAGTTCTTGAAAAAGTTGTTGATTGGCATTGGTTCTTCCTTCCCTGTGTCTTTATCATAGTAGCCCCCTTCACTACATGTGTTGTACTTGGCAGAGCTGGGTTCTGGTACCTTCCTGCAGGTCAGCCAGTGTCTGTTGCTTTTCTCTCTGCGTCCATTCAGTGCTAAGAACGCACCAAAGAAAGTGATGTTGTACAAGTAACAGAATACAACTGCAGTGCCAGTATACATACAGAAAGACTGCACAGAAGCAAAGGGAGTTAAGAGACCAATATAGAAAGCCAAGGCGTCGGTCAGTGTTGTGATGGTGATGGAAACTGCTGCATCTTTGTATGTCTCAGCCATACGGTCCTCTACTTTGTCGTTAACTTGAGACTTCTGCCAGCAAGAAATCATGATGAACATATCATCAACACCAATTCCTATAGAAAAGAAAATACAGTATGCAAATTATTACAGCATGTAATCTACATACACCCTGTCTTTGAAGATTGTTGCATTATAACAGAGCACAGGATCTCTCTTAACTCGTTTGGTGTGTCACAAGTGCTGTCTGTAAACTTACCCAGAATCAAAAACGGAGCCGTTGCCACAGTCGTAGCAAAGGGCATCCCACAGTAGAGCAAAAATCCAAAACTGGACACCACTGCCAAGCCTGCTGAGAGGACACCGAAGGTGGCTACCCACACCTTATTCCTCACACAGTCCAACCTATAAACAACACACTTCTCTTTAGCTAAGAGCAGGGGCGTCGTTAGACCCTTTTTACTGGGGCACGTGCCCCAGTATAAATCTGCTGTGCCCTTGCAAAATCTAAAGCTTGAGTTTTTACAATTTACTTTATTAGTCAGTGCATTCATTTACATTGATAATCCCGGAAAAAATAAACGCAATATCCTAATCAACGCTTGTAAAATCAAAGCAGTTTCACAAACCGAGGCACACAGAATTTCATGTTAGAGCTCTTCTGAGCCCTGTGGCTATTTGGCAAAATAGCCACAGCAGCACGCACAGAGTCCAGGGGCCTCATGTATAAACGTTGCGTATGCTCAAAAAGCTAGCGTACGCTGGTTTTCATGCACACAGTGTGATGTATAAAAATGTACTTGAGGTGACAATGGCCACATCACAGAAACTTTGGAGCAGACGTGAGAATGTGCGGGCCGCCAGTAAAGTCTTCTCTGGCTCTGTAACGTGGCAAATTGTAATTGAAATGTGCCTAAACTCACCAAATATTACAAAATAAAGTTTCCACTACAGTTACTGTCATACGTCTATGACGTTGACTATTCAAAAAACATACAAATAAAAGTTTAATCATTAATGTGGACGATCGCATCAAAATGCCGAAACCCAAACGGGAAATGCTTTATATCGCTTAATCCGTCACCACTTAATAACTTATTTTAAACTTGAGGGTGTCAAATGAACAACAAAATCACTCAAGAAATATCACGCTAAGCTATAGCTGCCATGCTGTTACGATGGGCCACCACTCGTTTTTTTTATTTCGAGTTTTACATCAGACCATTTATTCTTAATTTCTGCCATGGTCCGGTTCTCCGAACCCACATTATTTACGGCCCTATAATAATAATTGTATTTGTAATACACTTTATATTTAGCTAAATCTCAAAGTGCTAACGGTAAAAAATAAGATGGGGGTAAATAGTGAGTTTTCCACTCCTCCGACTTTTTGTTACTAATACCAGATGACAGGCCGCCAAACAGGACACATTTTCTCGCCTCCACCTCTGTTGCTCGAACCTCGATCATACACTCGATCATGCACCTCAGGAGTGCATTTATAGGTCGTCTGCATATACATTTATAGGAGGAGGCAAGGCGGGGTCAGTGGCTCGTTCACGTGCGTAGGTACTTTACAGGGTTTGGCTGTACGCCATCTTCTGGTATGAAAGCTGCACAATCTTTTATACATGAGGCCCCAGGTGTCGGACTTGGCACACAAGTCAGAATTGAGGTAGGCTAAGAAAACATTAAAAAAAGAAAGTTTCTAAATGATGGACTTACCAATTATTTTATTTTGACTAAAACATAAAAACAATATTACATGTAGCTAAAAAAAAAAACGGTATTTGCGCTCAAATGAATGTGAAAAAAGATCGCACTCGCATTAACTATTGATGTCCCAGCCAAAGCTGATATCAAACTTGCGTCCATGAACTGTTGTATAGTGGGTTAAGCAAGGTGAGTTTCTATAGCCGAGTAGTGCATTGTGCGCAGCACACTTGGAAAAAAAAGGGATATGAATATGGGCCTGTGCTCCAGTAGAGCTTTATGTCTAACAACGCCCCTGCCTAAGAGTTCATCCATTAATCAATACTGTAAATAGTAAGTACAGCAGATAACAGCTCTTTAAAACGGCTTCAAGCTGTTGAATCTTCTATAATATTTGCATTATATAGATTAGTAAGAGTGATTATAAAGTTGATGTGAGGTAGAATGAAGACATACCTCATACATGACATGATAGAGAAGGTAATGGCGATGGTATACGTCACTGAGAACAAGGGGATGATGGAGTCTGTGCTCTTCTCAAATTCCTCTTCCCTTGATAGTGAAGTGAAAAAAGAAACTGACATCTAAAAGTCAAAGAGAGATAAGACATTACTGGAACATCCCACACAGTTTTTTAAAACAACTTCTTAGAACAAATTGGCAATATTCCTAGTCTATTTGAAAGAAACAAATATTATATGTTCAGAGCTCATATGAAAAACAGATTTTCTAATGTACGTTACTATTGCAGCGCTGTTTTATTTGAATGTACTGGTACTAAATGTGTACAATCTTAAAAGTTCTTACCTCGTTATCTTCAATCTTTGAAATGTTGTTGATGAACTCTGTCAGCCACATTGTATTTACAGTCTTGTTCACATTATTTAAGAAATAAAATAGCCTGATAGCTTTTGCACTCTCAATTAGCTCTGACCCTGGTTTAAGTTTCACACCACCAATCTCAGAGGCAGTGAAAATACCACCATTAAATGGGTATGTAATGTTTGTGCTCTCAGCATCAGCAGGAGTTTTAACAATGTCAAATATTGAATTTGTCATACATTCTCCAGCAATCTTAGCACAAATGTCATTGAAGACCATTGTTGCTACTTCAATATCCCTAACAAGTTGGTCCATTTCAACAATCTTTGCAAAAACGTTTTTTGACAGCACATTTACCGTGTCACTCAAAATCAGAGAGGCAAAAGTCCCTTCAGTATATAGTCTCAAGCGAGAGAATTCGCTGTCATTGTTTGGGAAGTTAGTTTCGACAATAAGCCTCACATCTTTAGCAGGTCCATTCACGGGTGTAAACTGCTCTTCAATGCCTTTTGCCTCTCTGGCTTTGAGGAAGTAGAATCCTCCTCCGAGACCGGCTGAGACCAACAGAGGAATAACAAAAAACCACCAGTGATGCCTTCCAACAAAGTTGCCCAGTTTTCCAAAACCCTCTGATAAGGGCTTTTCGATGCAGTTTGTCTTGCATCCAGGCATTTTCTTGCTCAAGTAACTTCTCTATAAGAAATTACGGTGTGGTTCCAAATGAACAACGTGCCTGCTCTGGCTTCCCGTCAGGTGTGCCCCTCTCATACAGTGTGCTATTACTGTCTGTGGCAACAAGATAAGCCTCCTGAGAAGTGCTCTCTACAGTAATAGTTGAACTATTAATATTATGTGGAGTAATAAAATCTGCATCAGATGCAACAGTGAACGGTGATGTCACCAAACAGACAAATCACCCACAATACATTTATAAATAAATAAGAATACATTTATTGATGAAAATTACAAGCAATAACTCGCCAGGGCCCACAAGCGAATGTATATTGTTATTACAAACAGTACATATGTACTTGTCTCCAGGAACAATAATCTTTGGTTTGTGAGAGTAAGCTGCTCAATGTTACACTTCTGTGGAAAATGTTCTATACTCATTCCCAACCAATTACAGACCAAAGTTCAAGGCCTGGGATTATGGTGGAAAAATATAAGTTTTTCATGTATATTTCATTTCTGCACAAAATATTCTGCAAATATTTATAATAATTGCAATATTGTTATGAGTGGTGGTTTAGTACAATTCAATATAAAATACATATTTGCTTTAATGTAATAAATGATTATTGAATAATATATGGATTATTAAGGCTATGAATTTTACAATAAGTATAACCCCATGCATCATTTTGCCAGACAAAAAATCACTAATTGTCCACAAATCACTAATTGCATCATTGATCCTCCCCAAGGAATGTATATACATACTTCAGACACATAGAAACACAAGATGCTACTTTCAGGCATGGCACTTCAGAATGGAAAAACAATACATAAGTTAACACTGCGCAAAACAACTTGGATCATAATCTACCATAAAATCATATAGGATTGCATGATGACGATGGAATGAAAAAACAAATAAATGCTATAATTGTATGTGGAATCTCTACTTGATCCTTTTGTGTAAACTTCAACCATATTTCAAAAGGTAGAAGTTGGACGACGTCAACACACATCAATCCCAGGATATAGAGAGCATCTGACAGCTGAGATCCCACAGTTTCTGAGCCACACTGTCGTCTGTGGCAGCCCTGGAGCAGGTGGCAGGTGCACAGTCACTGTGAGCAAACACAGACAACACACAACATGAGGCCTCACAGTATTCCAGTAACTACAGCATCAACAGAGCAAATGTTCTACTAGACAACATAATACATACTGTTGTTATTATTAAATAAATATGATTATTATCTCTGTTTTCTGAGTGACAAACAAACCAACCAAACCTGAGCTCACCTGTAATACCCACCACTCTTGGTCTCCAGTCCAGGGTCCACAGCGCAGTAGACGGTTGTCTGAGCTCCCTGGACTGAGTTCTTGGTGAACGGGCTGACCATCTTCATGACAGCCTGCTGTGCAGGGTTGAGGTGTCTCCACAGGTCAGTTTGGACCACTCCAGGGTGGAGGGAGTAAGCAGTCACACCGGTACCTAGGAAGGGAGGGAATGTTAAGCTCCATCATACAGTACTGTACATTAATAAGTATTCATTTACTATACCACTTGCCATTATCCAACGTGGGGTAAAAACTGCATGTAGTAAGTACAGTAGAAAGTCACGGACTAGTTAACCGTTCTAACAGTGTTACAATGATTGGTGCCAAATAACAATCTCTATTTGACCAGACATTGTGCAACAACATCATATCTCACGTACAACACTGTATAATTGTGCAGCTACACCACACCAAGCATTCATATTTGAGGTGCTCGAGGGTAAATAGACTGCTGCATTACAGAGTCCCGTACATTAACCAAATGAAGGAGAGATAAAGATGACCTTCTAGTCTCTTGGCCAGTAGATGAGTGAAGAGGATGTTGGCCAGTTTGCTCTGGCTATAGGCCTTGTTCTTGTTGTAGCCCTTCTCACTGTTGATGTCGTCCAGGTTGATGGTGCCCCAGCTGTGGGCCATGGAAGACACGTTGATGATCCTGGAAGGGGCTGATCTCTTGATCAGGTCAATCAGTAAGTACGTCAACAGGAAGTGACCTAAAATGATGGTATGACAAGACCCTGTGAGGTGAATTAACTGACCGTGTATTTGTCTCCCTTCTTAGTTTTATGTAATTATTAAATCCTTTCTTCTTTTTTTATCCCCATTACCTTCCACAAAGTGTTTGCTAGTATTCCTGGGGTCTACACAAAAACACAAATAACAATGGGCCTCATTCACCAAAGGTTCTTAAGAACAAATGTGTTCTTAAACCCCACTTACGCAGTTTTCACGAAGATTCTGGCATTCACCAATGTTTTCTTATTTGTGATTTGTTCTTAGGTAAGAACAGAATTTACACACAATTGAGAGCTGACATGTTTGCACAAAATAAGTAGTTATACGGTTTTCGTCCGCTCCTATTTAAAACTGAATATTTCTCTTCTTTATAATTTTGCACATAATAATATGTTTGTTTGAATAAATATACACTACACTTTTGCCCATTTGTAGAGCACTTTGAATTGCCATTGTGCATGAATTGTGCAAGGCCTATATACATAAACTAGCCTTGCTTTGCCTTCAATTCACTTCAATTATGTTAATGGGAAACCTTGCCATCCATAATTAGTGACTTATCATGGTATTAATAGGCCCAAAGTAGGCCTATTCCACACACTAGGACTACACCACAACATTTTGCAGATGGTGCCCTGAGGGAACGCATCTTCCGCGACCATACCGATTTATTTGCAGAGTGACGAGTACCTGTTGGGACGCTTAAGGCTACCAAAAACAGTCCTCATGGATATTTGTAACAGTCGGTCTTCTATGTTTTGAAAAAATGTTTTTTTGCCCCAGATTTCAGATCAAACCTTTTATTTTCACTTCATCAGTTCTGCTCCCTTCTCCAAATACAGCGTTCACTGCATGAGTAATTGCATTCCATGCATTGGTTTTTATTTACTGCTTTGTATCCATCGCTGACGCTGCTAAATCTGATGTATCGTTTGTCGCTAACTTGTTTGGTGTCAAGGCCTCCACCGTCTTTACCACTTCTTTTCGACATCTCTCTGAGTGTGCACACGGGCCTGCCAACTCATGCCCTTTCATGGGAATTAAAGGGCGTTTACTTATGCTAAATAGGAGCAACAGGGCACAGGCTTTCAATTTACGACATTGGGATTCATCATTCTAAAGCCACATCTGTGAACAATTCTGCAGTTCAGTCTGCTGTTTTCTTTTCTTAGGAACTTTCTTAAGAACAAATGTGAGAAATAACTTAGGAAGATATTGGTAAATGAGGCCCAATCTACTTACAGTTTTTTCTGAATGCTTAAACCCTTAACGTGATTCTTTTAGCACAATGTCTAAAACGACTAATACGCCTAGCAAAACCACTCACTGAGTTTGCAAAACTAAAAGCACAAACACTGCTTTGCACTCAGTTTTGTAACACACACTTTGCAAAACTGTAGGTACAATCCACTGCACAGCACTCTTTTTGCGGAACTGTAAACACAACTCACTGCTTTACACTCAATTTCCAAATGATCAACACACTCCTTGCAAAACTATACACTTGCATGGCTATTATTTACATTATTTTGCCAACTGTCTGGCACACTGTCACATGTAAAAACTGTTTTAGACAATTAGTTCACTTTGCAATCAGACTATAGATAAGCAACAGGTAAGCTGTCCGTGTGGAGCACAATGGAGGGAGCAGGAAGAGTGAGGATTAGAGGAGGAAGAGGATGTGGAGGTGAAGAAGCGATAGGGAGAGGACGACCAGGACAAGGAGGTGAAGTTAGAGGAAAAGGACAAGGAGGTGCAAGAGGAGGACGAGGAGGTGGAAGAGGAAGGGTAAGAAGAGTAAGACATATAATTACTGATGACATCAGAGCTACAATAGTGGACCATGTAATCAACCATGGAATGACCCTGAGGGAAGCTGGCCAACGGGTTCAGCCTAACTTGAGCCGCTACACTGTAGCAAGCATCATAAGGACATTTCGAAATGAGAATCGTTTAGTTCAGTCACTTTGCACTAAGTTTTGTAGCACTGCCATACTCTAATGACAAACACAACAATACCATACATTTAAAAATACTTAAATTGTTACTTTACAGAATTGCTACACGTCCAGATGCTGGGGGCAGAGGAAGAATGTTCACTGCAGAACAAGAGACCCATATAGTCAATATGGTGATTGCAAATAATTCCATAAGGCTACGAGAAATACAGCAGTGCATAATTGAGGACGACACCACCTTCCAAAACATGCACAATGTGAGCATTTCTGTATTATCTCGTGTACTTGCTCGCAACAGAATCCGAATGAAACAAATCTCCAGAGTCCCCACAGTGAACGTGTAAAACAACTGCGATATGACTATGTGCAACAGGTAAGCTATAGTATCATTGGTACTGAATCTGGAAGTGCATAGTGCTGTGCATGGGCCTAATGTGCTGCATTTGTTGTGTCTTGTCCAGAGAGTGATGGAGCTAGAGGCAGATGCCATGGGTCATGAGCAGCTTTTTGTGGATGAGGCAGGTTTTAACCTCACTAAAACAAGGAGACGTGGCAGGAACATTATTGGACACCGTGCCATAATCAATGTCCCAGGACAACGTGGTGGTAACATAACTATGTGTGCAGCTATAAGTCAAAATGGTGTAGTTCACCATCATGCAACCCTAGGCCCATATAACACTGCACAAATTATTATATTCCTGGACACCTTACATGACATGCTCACTAATGTTCAGAGACCAGAGCAGACCAGATACGTCATCATATGGGACAATGTTAGTTTCCATAGGGCTGCTTTGGTCCGCAACTGGTTTACAGATCACCCACTCTTCACTGTACTCTACCTCCCCCCATACACTCCATTCTTGAATCCAATTGAAGAGTTCTTCTCTGCCTGGCGCTAGAAGGTCTATGACCGTCATCCCCATCAACGCAAAGCCCTTTTACAGGCACTGGAGGAGGCATGTGGGGATATTGACCAGGCATCATGTCAGGCCTGGATACGGCATTACAGAAGGTATTTTCCCCGGTGCCTTGAACTAGAGGACATTACATGTGATGTAGACACAATGTTGTGGCCATGTGGCCAATGTGGACTGATTTTGTTTTTTCATTTTTTTTTCAGTGAAATTACTATTTGGTGTTTCGACCTGGAAAAACACACTTGTGTTTGTTTTGATGTGTGTAAATACACACCAGTACTTGAAGTTTGGATCCCTGTATGTCTACAGAACTATGACAAAAGTATGACCTCAAACTGACATAGCCTACCTCGTGCACAGAGACAGCAAAAGCCGGATGTGTTTTTTATTCATACCATCAGTGTGTAGTTGGCGCATTGTGTGCTTATTAATGTGATGGCTTGTGTTAACTGTTTGATACAAAAATTAAATGTTTACGAAGAGTTAAGCAAGGTTCATTAGCTTTTGCAAGAGAATTACAATGTTTTGCTGATTTGGTGAAGGGTTTTCTTATTCGTGTGAAGAGTTTAGCAAAATAGCCAATAATTACAAAAAATGTGCTTAAGCCATCAGAAAAAACTGTAACTCTTGTTATTCTGTGCTATTGTATCCTTGTTACAGAAACAGGAACAGGAAGTAAATTAAGTTCCTGAAAATAGTTAATGGTGAGTGGGTACATTATCACTGATGTTAAAGAGAGTTAACATGTCATGACTTGTTTAATGATAAAGGGCACACTTATTTCCTCAACCTTGAAAGGGCCTTGCATTTCTGTAACTTACCTTTGTTATCTATTATTTTATTGACAAACTAAAGTCCATTATTTTATTAACTTTGTATTCTGAAGTAATGCTTGAATTCATACTTTTTTCGTCCATTTTTGTCATTGAGTCGGGGTGGTTTAACATTTCAGATTATATGATCAGGTTAATCATCGACAGTGGCCTAAGCACAAATTAAATGTTTGCATCTCCCTGGCAATGACCAAGTGTAGGGGCCTGCCTCGCCCTGTTAATACATGCTTGTACTCACCCATGTGGTTGACACCGATCTGCATCTCAAAGCCATCTGCTGTTTTCCCATAGGGACAAACCATTACTCCAGCATTGTTGATAAGGATGTTCAGTTTGCTTTCCTCTACAGACAGATCAGAGGAGAGTCCAGTATAACAACAATGTGGTGTGCAATTATCTCCACTGAAACGTATGGTGTCTATGGAGGGGTCAGAAGATCCTAATGTATAGAAATGTCATGTGATTATGCTCCTACCCCTGTTGATGACCTCTGCAAACTCCTTGATCGACTTGGTATCTGACAAATCAAGCTTTAGGATGACAACGTTTTTATTGCCGGAGCCTTCTATAACTTCTTTCAGTGCAAACTCTGCTTTCTCCATATCTCTGCAAGCCATGATGATTCTGGCTCCTGTTAAAAGGTTAAATAAAAAAGTATTCTTGAAATCGGAATCAAAACTGAATGTATGGTTCCACCTCGTGTCACCGGATGGTATAAACATAAATAATAGACTTCCCCCGGACATCAACAGGTCATCAAGGGGTACATTTAAGCGTATGATCAATAACTTAACATGCTATACTCCGTGTGATTAAATGATTAAATACAATTTTACCAACATTTATTAAAGCACCGAGAGCATAAAAAGAAACCTGTGAGGATAGGGCAATCTTGGAGGACATGTGAGAAAAGGAAACGCTTTATCTCGGTATTGCAAAAGCATAGCCTACCTCTCTTTGCCAGATCCAGAGCTGTCTCTTTGCCGATGCCAGTATTGGCTCCAGTGATGACAACTGTTATATCATCGAGTCGCGCATCTGAGGACCATGGCCTCCGAAAAATGTTTCTAATGAATTGAGTAAAATGATTTAATTTCCAGTTGGTGGTCAATTTGCAGGAGTTACAAACATGTGATAAGTGAGACACTGGTTCTTTTAGCAAGAACGACCTCGAAAAAGAATCACGTTAAACAAAACAGACATGACTTTACTTCCCTGAAATGAAAACCACCCAGTTGTGCAATTAGTTTGTCTTATACTTGTAGATCTTATTTAAAAATCCAGAAGATCTCCTAGGATAATGACACACTTGTAAGGTTGTTGTTTTATCTCACCTCAAAGATTGCATTTTAGATGACAACAGCGCAAGATCCTCTTGTCTTGTAAATTTTAAAATATTTTTTTGGAAGGCACTTCCAAGTGGGATCGCTGGGAGATTTAAAACACGGAAACGTAAAAAACGTAATTGCCACATAATAGGGTGTCATCAAGTCAATCATCAGGTGTTGACCAATGAAATCTTTCTTAGTCAATTTCGTTCCGCCTTCATACAGCCGTCTAGCTGCTTTCCAGTGGGCTTTCCACTCTTAAACACAAGATGGCAGAAGTGTCCTTTTAATTGTAGATCATGCCAAGAGCTTGACGAGGTAGAAACCTGTTCAATGGGGAAAAAATTGACCATAAACAGTCATGATCTTTGAAATATGAAGTATTAGTGTTTTAAATTAGTTTGAATATGATTGATAAGAAGCATTCACATATTTCATCTTCATAAATTCCTAATAAAAACGTGTATTTCTTATATTTTAAGACCCCTGTCTGTACTGACCAGGTAGAACATTAATTGTTGGTATGTCTAAACCTATTTGACCTAGGAGGCAGTCTACATCCATGTGAATCGGCAAGCCCTGCCAAAACATAGACACTTTTGAAAGATATACCTTACCAACTTGAAAGTAGGTAGGGTATTTGGGTAAAATTACTTAATGGTTTTCTCTCATTCTTTCTCCAGCAAGAAATCAATGTTCAAAGGCCTATGCACCCATGACAAGTATCAATAGCTCACACTCAGAAATGAATGGTTCATTTCGTTCAGACTGTACAGGCCAACACTGGCTTTTAAACTGTCCTCCATGACATTCAGTGTCGTGAGGGTCATCAGAGCAGGAAATGTGTTGCTAGCCATCAGCTGATTGTCTGTAAGTAAACATTTCCTTCCCCTGGCTCAGCAAGCCTAGACACTGAAATACAGTGCCTGAGTGTGTGTGTGTGTTTGTTTCATGTGTGTATGGATTTGAGCTATAATTAGATTAGCTGTGATTAAACCCCAGCAGGGTTTCCTATAGAAGGACAAAGCTAATTCAAGCTACTTTGTGTTTCCCTGGCCGGACTGTAACAGGGGTCCGCCACTGTTTGCTTTTCTCACACCAGCTTCCTCTTCCTTCTCAAGAAGTGGAGGATGATATGTGCCTCTGTATAAATCTTTTTTTTTATATGGCATTTAGATAAAAATAAAAACAATGGAAATACCCACTTGTATGTAAAGCAAAGCATTTGAAATACTACCTTTCTCATCTTGTCATTGTACCTACAATATATATGGCACAAAAGGAGGAGCAGAATGCATAATGTTTGTGTATTTCTGTCTATTTTTGACACAATGACCAACAGATAGGATCTATTTATTTGTTAACCTTTTTTGTCCATGTTTGTATTTATATTCCTTGTCTTTCATATGAAACCCATTCATTTGTTAGCAGAACTATGAGCCATAACAGTTTACTTAACCCACAGCTGGCGCCATAGACCCTTCCTACAGCCAGAGACAAGAGGAAAGCAAGAAGGATGCACCCTTTGGCTCCTCTAAATAATGGGAACAAACCATGTTGACATGAAAAAATTCATGCCCCTCGCTCTTCATCTTGCTCTTCCTCTCTCACCTCCAGGTGGCAACAGTGCCAAGGAGGAGTAAAAGGTTGAGTGCGTTTACAGGGTACATGAAGCAAACCTGGCAGAAGATCACAGAGAGTGTAATTGGTGGATAGAAATGCAAGAGGTGTCCTTTTCCAGAATTTAAAACTTGTAAGACTTGTGTATTCACTTGTGAATTATTATTGTCAAGGTACACTATAATGTTAAATAATGAATGGCATAATTCAAAGCAACCAATTTGTATCTGCCCTTTCCACACAGGTTACCAGTTGATCCCACAGAACTAACAGTCCAAATGTTGACATTTCAACACGGTTGCTACAAGGTCACGTCCCAGATTGCCAGGCTGTCGGGTTTGTACTGTAAACTCCCAAGTACAAAGTAGCCAAGGGCTTGAAGGGCCAGAGTAAATGTTGTCTTCCTCCTTCCTTTCTCCCTCACTCTAACCATCATGGTGTCACAGTTTGTCCTTTTCTCTCGATTTATCTGTGTCTTTCTGTCCCCGACTCCCTCCCCTTGGTGTCTCACCCTCCTTTGCCTCTATTTCAGTTATGTAACACATAAACGGTTCCATTCTGTCGCTCCCTTCATTCCTTTTCCCCTCTTTACAGATCCAATCTCAAATGTTAAATGGATTTTTTCAACTGCTGCACCCTTTCCCCAGATCACAATCATCGCCTTCATCTTTTTTTCTCGCCTCGTCTTTTGCACCCGGTGATGGTGCTCTCAGAGAGAGAGAGACAAACGAGAGCGAAACGTTGACTGACACGCAACATTTCTAATTAAGCCAGCTACCTCGGTTCCCTTGGTACTAGACGTCCCTTTTTCTCGCCAACATTTTGTTTTCTTTGGTCCGTTTTTGTGAAACAGACACATAGGGGGAGTGCACAGAATCAACATAGCCTCCTCTGCAGGGACACCACCACTATCTCTGCAGAGCGGAACAGAGCCACAGTGAACGGCAAGGTCACACAGAGGTTGTCCTTATGTTGTTGCAGACCAGAGTTAATCTTCCAGGACCTCCATGGAAAATTGTTCATGGTATGGCCTCAAGAGAAAAGATGGGGCTTAAACTGCAACCACAGACATCAGTTAGTTGTATAAAAAAGGTTGTGTTGTGTAATGTCTCCCTTTCTGAAGGGAACTTGTGAGTCTCCTTTCCTTATGTGCAGGAGGCCCTTGCAGCCACTAAATCTGTGGTCACACCAGAATTATGATGGCTTGATTGGCCAAATGTACAGTGGACACATGAAGTTTCACAAAAAGTGAAATACAAGAATTAGCCTACACGTTTAAGAATGAAGTATGCTGCATTATGTTACCTATACCACATACATGGTTTTATGCATGCAAGTCAAGAGTAATAAATCACTCAAATGCATTCCGCCTTCTGCTACATCTGCACATGTTGCACGGTCCTGACATGCCAGTGTAACTGGATGTCACACTGCTCAGAGAATGAACAAAAGGCCAACGTCTCCCCTGCCACGTTTGTAGCCGTTTCCAAATCCTACGTGATCCTCAGCATGGATTCTGAGCTCTTCAAACACATTGTTTTCCCTTTTCTCATGTGTGTCAAAGTAACCCTGATATCTCCACCATCTGAGCTGTGCATGACAGGTGAGCACGCCCTATCCCACACTCAAACTTCCTGTTAATCAAACCTTTTGATCTTGCCTGTTTTATCTCCCAGGCTCTGTCCACAACGTAGCCCCCTCTGATGCAGTGGAACATGACAAAGAGATCTGGGATATACGTGGTCTGTTTGTGACACAATCAGATTGACAATGACCTTAGGAAGGTGCTAAGGCGATGTTGACCTGTTCTGTTCTCCTTTGAAGGTGAGCAGCCGTCCATGTTTTGCTCCAGTCTTAGGATGTCTGCAGCCCAGGCTATATATAGAGCGGTCTCAAGGAGTCAGTGATGTAAGTCACAGTCCGTCAGGGTCTAATGCAGCCTTTGTTCAGGGTGGGTTTATGCAAATGTGTTGACAAAGACACATTTGAACGTGTCACATTCGGCGTCTTACAAGAAGCAAATCTGAATCGAGACATCAGGGCCTTTCATAGGGTGATTTGCTTTGTATCAAGACGTTTTCCCAGCAGTACAGCGTATATTATCATTGGTAGATTGTGGACAATGGTTTACACCACTATGAAGGGCTTTGAGTTGTGCAGAGACATAGTGTACAGTAGTTCCTATTTTAGGATGCATGAAACGTAAATCTGTCCGGGCACACATTCAACCCCCCTGCAGCTTGACACATTTACTCCGTACATAACCTTCAAATAATCTTCCCCAAATACAGAAGTGGGGAGTGTGAGACTACAGCGTATCATTCATCATAAATGACACCCTGTGCCCGACTTTCCCACACAGACCGCTTCAGAGCCCTCCTCCCTGTCAAGAAGTCCAGAACGGACACATCGGGCATACACCCGGCCCCACATTGCTGCTCTGGCTGCACAGGGTCCGGTGACAACCCAGCTCTGAAGCTCCCTCCCACCTCTCAGACCAGATCAGGTGTGCCTGCCCGGCTTCACATCCAGCTCCAGGGCGACCAACACACAGCAGCTGGCTGATGAACCCAGCCTGTCAGCTGGATGCTGTTTGGCTGACTTAGGTCATTTACATGCAGTAGTAAATGATCGTTTGGAAATGCATACTGGATTTTACAGTGGGAGTATGAAGAGGGTGTTGGAGAGGGTATATTGAGGCTGCCTTCTCTTTCTTACAGATTTTTCAGTGTTTGTTCAGTGTTTTTACGTGTCATGCTTTGCTGATGTTTATCAAGGCAATGTAATGCGTTATAATCAGTATGCTATTCATTTCCTGGTGTTGACCAACTGAATGTGTTCCTCTGTCTGCAACAAATGTATCTCTACAGAGACGCATGAAAAAGAGAGGACTTCACAGTGTTAAATGTCAAGTGTCAAGTGACAAGTGCTTTGTCAGTTTGGTATCCTCTGTGTGATGGCCGAATAAGCCATTCCTATGATAGTGTTATGACAATATTATGAAAATGCCAATTAGCTACATGTTTACAAGAGGTCTGGGGCTGAATAATGACGTACCAGTAACAGAGCGACACTAAGTGAATTATGAAGAGGGAAAGCAGATCCTTCTCCAGCCTGCCCGTGCTCAAACACACAGAGACCTATACAGTACTCTATAGGTCGGTCTGGGCTGCGGGCGCTGGGTTTATTTATGGGTCAGTGGTCTGTCAAAACGGATGGAGCCTTTCGAAAGAGGAATCATTCTGCTTCTTCCTGCCCCAATAGTAAATCACACAGGTCCTTACCGTCCTCTTATGCCCAGCAGGCAATGCTCAAGCTTCCATCCCAGAATACACAAACGGAGGACAAACAAGCCAGGCAGAATTTAACTGGGGACAGTTTAAAAAAACAACAGTGGGTTAATCCATAGAAACATTGTTTGGTAAAATAAATTGATTCACAATATCATTAGTTCTTACGAATGTTCTATGTCAATGTGTTCCACCAGATACTGTAGGAGTCATCGGTATAGGAGCCCAAGGCCACAACTGTCCAATAGTGAGCAGTATTTCTATATGTTTGCTGACAGCTGCCAAAGGCAGAAAGCCTAGAAGTATGTTCATGGTGTGTGAAGCGTTACATGCAGCTTGCAGCTCCACCTGTGTTTCAGTTTTGGACAAGGCCCAACCTGTGGGCTCCTAATATCCCAATGAACTACAGCAGGGTGCAGCTTTGATTTTAGCCATGCCCTCCTTTGGGATTACATTATGTAAGGCACACTAATCCTGATTTGTATTTAAACTACATTTCAGGATTGATAATATGGAGAAAAAAAACCCTAGCTTGATAAACCGGGCTTCTTCCTTCCATAAACACCCTATATTTGGGGTTAAGATGAATTATGTGTTGAATAATGGAATAAGCACGTTTATGTGTTTGTTAAATTGATTTACAAATGAAATGCATCTTCAGTAGTGACTGAAAGAGATATATGTTATTACCTCTTACACCACTTTCCAGAATTCCCAGGATGTATGGCGAACATACGGCCTGATGTTTTCCTTCTTATGTGTCTCAGATAAACACTTAATGATCTTGGAGCTCTGCCATAAATCTCCACTGCATTGAGACCAATAACATCATAGTAGGACTCCTAGCTCAGGAGGAGTCCTGTATGTAAAACACTGCGGCACATTGAAGTGCCTACAGAGCATGGGACGAGAAGAGCATGCCAAAAATAAATGATGGCACATTTAATACTTCTTCTTGCAGACACACTCAGTAACTCACACACACACACACATACACACACAACCACACACAGACTCTCTTGGGTAACCTGAAGGGAACAGAACCTGGTCAATAGAACCTCCAATCTTCTGTCTGCTGCTATTATAATGAACAGATGCCATGCCTTCTGTAGTGAGGCAGACCACATAATACAGAATCCTATATCCATGGTTTTGTCCTGAGATGTGGTGATCTGGAATTGAAGTGTCAAGCCTAGATTCCTCCCTATTCACTCATACAAAATTACACAAAACATGAATGGACTGGGGGCGACACAAAAATGAGAAGGAGCGAAAATGGCCTTGAAGAGGCCGGTAGGAGGGAGAGGGAGTCCTGGCCCAGCGGTCCTCATATGCATCTGAATGAGCGATTTGCAAACAGGTTTTTGGGCTTTGAGCCATGAAACTTCTTTTAGACTGGCAATGGAAAACTGTCCAGCCGTGAACTATTGATATTCTATTCATGTCCTCCAGTGTCAGTCCCAAGAGAAATTCAGGTCACGTCCAAGCAACAAAAATGTGCAGGACAATAAACGGCAGTTGATGCAGCACACACGTTTCTACTATTATCTGTAATGTTACTATCAACAACATTCAATTGCTATTACAGTAAGGAATGACTATTTAATTTGGCAGATGCGCTGTGTAGAAGCCATGGAAAATCAATGTTTTTTGGTCCTGTGCTGACCAAAATCTCTCCCCTGTGCCTTCCAGCTGAAAGTGGATGGATATGACATTAGGATGAATTAGACTGTCTTTCCAGACCCCCCCTTTTCCATCTTATACTCGAGGGAAATACAAATATAAAGTATGTCCCCCTCCTTTTCAAGAAGACATTTTCATATTTTCGATGTAGCCTACTTTAATCATCATTTAAAAAAAAATCACCCCCATCACATTCTGTGTGTATATCCTGCTTCACTGTCTACAGCCATACACATGAACTACTGCGTTGTCATGACTACCATGCCCAGCAACACACAGAATTTGAGAGAGATTATCCTCGGGGTGGCTAGCTATGCTAAACAGCTCTTCTAGACATTCACTGAAACGTGGGGAGACTCTAAAATCGGCCTATTGACGATGGGGCCAGAATGTAGTCTACCTTTTGTATTGTCGCCTTTGTCTGGATAATTCCAAATGGGTGAGCTTCACACCCCATGCTGGTAATGCACTGGTGGTGATGCTGAGCAACAAAGAAGGTCTGCTAAATATATCCCTCCATTACAAAATAAAGTACGGTCATCAGAAAGCCTACATATTGCTTTGGCTGCATGTGTAACTGTTTTGGACAACAAGCCATCTTCTATGAGAATGTAAACAGAGCAGATGCCACTGCAGGCATGTTTCTGTTCTCATTCTGTCAGATTTCACCACTTCCAAACCTTGAGTTGCTTGTCTCCTTTCCATGCCTGAGTCGCCTGCTGACAATATATATATATATATTATTTTTTTATTTTTTTTGGGGGGGGGGGGGAGTTTAGGCGTTATTTTGAGGAAAGTTTGGCATGTTCTCAGTCTGCTCAAAAACTGCCTTCATCCTAGACCCCTCCTCATCCTCCTTCTGGGCAGTTGGCCTGGACAGGGCCCATGAAGCCAGGAAAACAGACACTGAAAATGTGTGTGTGTCTGTGTGTGTTTGTGTCTTCAAGTGTGTGTCAGCGTGTGTGCCTGCGGATGTATCCGTGAGTGCAGTTCTGCGATTCAATATGTAGATTTTGTGCAAAATTGAAGCACAAATGAGATTTAATCAGTGGCATTGCCATCTGATTTGAATGGAACAGATTTACTGTTCAGTCTCTATGGAATTGCATCAGACATCCTCGGTAATATCTACTCAGCCATCCGCAGTAATGGGCACCTCAGAAAATGGAACATTTCTAAATAATAACCTAGATAATGGCTTTATGGATCCTTTAGCACATAACACAATGGCAGCAGAACATGCTGATGAATAATTCAAGGGTGGGGGGCAAATGATGACCGGAGGAAATGTGCAGAAAAAGGACACTCACAACTACATGCCATCAACAGTGGGGATGAGCAGGGATACAGGTTGGTTGGTCTACTTTCCACAAGATTACACTGTGGTACCATAGATGAAGGGATTGTAGAGATTCAGAGATCAAAGACTCATACTTCTAGCTTTTGGTATATGAACAGAATGTACCAAATAAGGGGGGGGGGGGGGGCGTGCTTGAAGGCAAATAAGACCTTTCAGAGGATAGTGGTTATTTCAAACCGTAAGATCAAACCGTTTTTTTTTCTCTTGTTTTTGCAATGCCGAATGACCTTTGGTGCACTTGGGACATGCTCAGGTCTTATCACTAGTTTGATCGTACTAATTGTGTGAGTTTAACCCCGCTCAAACCCCAGCTGTAGTATCGTGTACATTCAGGAAATGCTCTGCAATGGAAACATCCAAACAAGGAAGCTCAATTAGTCCCTTCATTCCAACAATCAAAATGTTGTTTTCAAAGAACTTCACAAGGGGTTTTAATCACAGAATCAAAACACACATGCTATTACCCAGCATGGCAAAAGGCTTGACAAACAATCATTAAACGCAGGGTAAGTTTCGCTTAAGCAATTATGGCTTGAGTTTGATAGTATCCAACCTAAAATAGCACCCAAAGTGCTTCTTGAATATATTATTTATCCCAGCTTCAAATCATTTGAGTACAACATACGTCCAGTAAGCAGATTTGTTCATTTCAAAGGGTGAGAGAGAAATGTAAACAGTCTGGAGGAGCACAAGCATCCAAAGACATCTGAAATCCATCTGGTGTGTAAATGGAAATCCCATTAAATCTGTATACCGTAGGTGTAACAATACAATGGTCAATGAGGTGGCAGCCGCGCCATCTAGACTGAGCAGCATGTGGAAGTGTATTTGGTGATGCTTTGGATTCCGCTAAGTCGATTCCTCTAAGCACCCTGTGTTCTATATTAAGGTAATGAGATCTACTCTCTAAAGACTGGCCCTCGGACATGACCTTGACCCACAATCGTTGGCAAAAACATTTCACCAACACAACCTTTACTGTACTATAATGGTTTCTATTGTTTCAGAATAACAATTAAACAGCCTGCCCGATTGCCTGTATTGTGTTGGATTTCTTAAACATTCTTGTTTTCCTCCCTGAAACATAGCTAAGCCTCAGGTGCAAAGTACTGTTGAATTAATACGATTAAACCGATCTTCAACAGCCATGAATGCAGACCTTTGTTCCCCTTTAAGCGTCTTAAGGAACATGTTGGTGGTTTTTAGTCAAACAAGGTAGTGTGTGATCATGATGTAGTATCAGTCAAGACACTCAGATATTGAGCTACCCATTTGTTACAATGGAAATAGGTTTGACTTTGGCGGAGTTGTTCTATCCTAGGGGAAAACTCCCTCGCCTTGAACCAATTAGCACTGGCACATGCACATACAAAGGCAGGGACAAAATACAACATAAATCCTGGGTGGACAGGAAATCAAATCACACTTAGTGTGCAGTAGTATTTAAGTCCCCTAAAGTGTTGATCCTCAAACTTGATCCTCCGGGCCCACTCTCCTGTATGTTCTAGATGTTTCCCTTCTCCAACACACCTGGTTCAAATGAATAGGTCTTTATCAAGCTCTGCAGAAACCTGATAATATCCCATTCATCTTAGTCAGGTGTGTTGGAGCAGGGAAACATCTGAAACATACAGGACAGTGGGCCCTGAGGACAAGGGTTGAAGACCACTGCCCTAAATATGAAGGTATCTGACCTTCTATGAACACACATGCAGTGATTATGTGAGTCTGACATCTGCGGTCACATGACGTGCATCCCAGAGTCATAACTGAACTGAGTTCAAATGAAGGTGGTGTTGTCACTTAAAATATGATCCAAAGGGTGCTGTTGTCTGTAATACGAGAACATGCTTTCATCAGTTACATCTCTTAAAGAATGCACTTGTTGAGGTTGAGCAGGCATCCTCTGTTCTACTGTACCCCACAGGTAAATCATATCGCTGACCAACTCACTTTGCTCTTAAAATAGACCAAACACTTTACTCTACAAAAAGAAAATACTTAACTGCACTAACGTAATTATGTCACTAGCTACTCAATTTGATGTACAGTACTGTAATTTAATTTAATGTACCTTCTGATCACTAATTATGTCATGATTAGAATGAACAGACTTGTCTTTGCTGTGTCGTTATAGAAAGGAATCTCTGGCAGGTTACGGTGTGAGTCAAATCCAGAGGCAGTCTGTGTTCACTTCTGTTTCAGGATCTTTTTAACGGGTGGTAATTGTGAAATCAAGTTTTACTGTGTGCGCATGCCTGTATGCCTGTGAAGATTCCTTTCAAATGTACACTGCCGACATTGTTCACCCAGAATGGATTTGTAAACAATTTTTCCTCTTTACGTGACAGTCATGCTATGTGTCACCTAATGAACCACTAACCAATCAGGCAGCCACTAACCAATCAGGCAGAACTAGTCTACTGGGTTCCAAGTACATCAATTGTCTGCTTTGCTGGTTTGCCTGTTGTCTGGTTACATACTGTGCCCTCCAGAGGCCCTTGTTGGCCCCTCATGCTTCTCCTACTGCCTAAGGAGGAAGTGAGATGGAAATCAGTTGGGCCATTAGTAGTATCTGTTTTGACTTCAGATGGTGGAGGTATGTGTGTTTGATTTGCCAACACTGAGAATCTGCTCTACTGTTCCTACAGAGAGAATGTATCTGCTTGTGGACCGGTCTGTACCGGTTCCAGGGCTGTAGGCAAGGAGATAACATGGGGAAGTCAGAGGAAGGCCATATTCACATTTCAATCCTCATAGCAGGATGACAAGTTTCTTTTCTTCCTCAACATTGCATCTGTTGAAAATTATTTTGAAAGCAGTAAACATTTTCTAATGTGATGTTTCTTCACACGATGCAAAGCCAATCAAATAAAAAAATACTATAAATTAGGCTCTGAAAAGGGAATTGAGGACAGATGCTAGACAGGTTGGAAACAGTAGCTAGCTGCTTCTCCAGATGAAAAATTAGGAAGCACAGGTAACGAGGAATAAATACACAATCTGTTAATTAGACAATCTCTTGGGGGAACCAGGATAAGTTATGTAAGTCAGACCGAAAAAAGCTTCTTCACCGTGTTTATAAAAATTATTTTGTATGTTTTTATTATTTTTGTAGTTATTTTTATATAACTAAAAATGTGTGTGTGGGTGTGTTCATAACAGTAGCCTAATCAGCAAGGTGTTGCGTCCATCTTGTGAAACAACTGTCATGACCTCTCAATGACACCCACACACAAATGCACACGCACACCCACACAGTAACACACATCCTCTAACATCCTCCTGCCTTGACCCTTGGGGTTTTTCTCATGTCTGGCCGTTTGTCCTATTCTCTGTGAAGTTGTCATTCCTAATACTCTTACATTAGCATTGCACCTAAGGGCTTCACTGGAATATATATTTTTTGTACTGAATTTAACTGCCACATAAAGCGCAAATATACACAGCTTGCATTTGTGGTAACTTTGCAGTTGCACTGGATTTCGGATAACCAAGATAGCCATATCATTGCACTGCTGTATGATTACCAAAGACATACATTCATTTTGTGGGTATGTTCTTCCTGATGGCCATTCACACATGCTGTTGCAGACAATCATTTTTTACTGTTCTTGTTGGAGGGTCTTCACAATCTGGTCTTCCTGAGCACTTTATGTTATCGCACTGGCAGCATGTTGAGGCCAGCAGCGTGGGTCAGAGGAAGATTAGAGATTAGGATAACAGGCCCACCCAGACCCTCCCTCCTCATCCAAGGGGGTTACTGAGTGTAGAGGAGACACCCCCTGACATGCAACTTTCTATTGAGTTCTTTTTTCTTGTTTTAATATTTGATTATGGGATTCTCTAAATTTTGGGAATTTTCCTAAATTAGGATTGACCATAGACTGTACAGTAAGGCAGTGTTATCATGGGATAACTCAAGACTGTTTTTTTAATCATTACATTTACATGTATTCATTTAGCAGACACTTGTATCCAAAGCGACTTCCAAGACTTCATAAAAACTATACTGTATGTGTTCACAGCACATAGTACATTGTGTGTGCTATGTACTTTTGATGTGAAGGGTATTGTACACAATATATTTGGAATCCTTTTTATGCAGGACATGAGAGCAAATTAAATGAACAATTACTTATTGTTTGAAATCTTCCGGTTCCTGCTGGTGATCAATCCTGTTTATCCCCACCTCAAATTACCCTAGACAATGTCATATCCAGATGACGTTTAGTGGTCATTCAGGATGTATAATGATATAATATGGCCCTGTTTGAACACCCATCATTAAGGTCAACGTTAACCTTGTAGGTTTGCCAGACACACTGTGCTGTTCGTGAGAAACCTGTCACATCCTCATTTCTGTGAGAAAGACAAACCATAGACTGCTTCCCTAAAATGCCACTGCAGTTAGTCAGACAGACAGACAGACATGGTTTGCGAAATTATGACAGCCACAAATTGGACAGTTAGGAGAGAGACACAGAGAGAGAAAGATATAGGGGGAAAGACCAGGAGAGAGAAAGAGAGAGAGAGAGAGAGAGAGAGAGAGAGAGAGAGAGAGAGAGAGAGAGAGCGAGAGAGAGAGAGAGAGAGAGAGAGAGAGAGAGAGAGAGAGAGAATATGAAAGAAAAACCTAGTCGGCCAATTAAGCTCAATGCACTCCAACCTTCTTCTCTCTTCTTTGCCTTCAACACAATTCTATCCATCCTTCCTCTACACACACGAGGAAACACATGATGCCTCAGCCTTACAGTCAACCCCTATAGACACCTTCCACTGATCTGGGCGCAAGATTGTGAGGGCCTGCATGACTTGGTACACTCACATTGCATTCAATCCTGCCATCACTGGAGTCTCTCATGTATATCACAACTCTTGGTCCTTCACCTCAATGATATGGTGTATTTAGGGTGAAGCTGTGTCTTTATCTTTTACGATCATAGTGAAGAATGTTCTTCTGCGTGTCAGGCTCCAGACACAAGCTATCTTGGTCTACATGTCAAAGGCGGGTTCATCGGACACATTGTTCTTCTGATAAAGACAATGGTCCAGTGTGTGGAGGTGACTGTGTTCTTCATGAAGACGACAGTTGGCTTTCAAAAATGTACTGATTAGGGATATGTAACCTTTGAAATGGATTCCTATGCTTCATCTCAAAGCGACTTACAGGAAGTATCCTCATTGTGTCAACATGCTTATATAATAGAAGGAATCTGATCTTGTCTTGTTCTAGCCTAATCTCTTATTCTCATAAGAGATTACTGCATTGTGTATGCATGTCTGTTTATGAGAGAACCAGGGGAAGGAGGATTAAACTGTTGACAAAAATGTTTGCGTAAAGATTTGTTTCGTATAGAGGGACCTTCTGTTATTCTATCTGTGCCAAACTGAACTTTTTTTGATACCAAGTGTGAATTTCTGTATTCATATGTGAATTGTGTTACTAGTCAAGTGTTCCCGTTTTGTGTGTGTACGTGTGTGTGTGTGTGCGTGTGTGTATCTACAGTATATATGTGTGTATGCAAACAAACTGAACATTTGGTCGGATACCTTTTTATGGCATGCGCAAGCTCTCCTGCACCCTCTGCAAAATACCTAACCACCAGTTTGGCCCTTAAAAAACCCTAGAGAAAAATTGCATCAGGAAATTGAAACAGTGCATTGACTTTCAATGGCCTACTATCTAGTGTTAGCTTTACAGAAACTTAAACTTTGAACAGGGTTATGGACTATAAAGCAATAAATCACTGCATTCAAACATACTGAGATAACACTTTTGATATCAGGTATTCAACAATGGTTCTGTGTTTCCTCAGATACATCCACACCTTCAACAGCTGATTGCCTTTGATTATCCGACATTATGTGGTTAATCCCTTGTTGAAATGGGTTAAACAAGCATACAACAGTGCTCACATAAAACTAAATCCCATTCAGTGTAATTTAGGGCGTATTCTACAAACCCTACAGTACACACTCCCAGAGTCGTCCTGAGCAGTGCCATAAAACACGCTTTGACCGATTGGGGCCGCGGTCCCTCCCTCTCCGCTGTGACCTCTGAGACGGCCGAGGCTAGGCGGTGCGGACCGTGCAGCTGCCACCAGCGTCAGGTGGTAACGTGAGAGACCTAACCTCACGGTGCTCTCTGGGAAACCCTACTCCCCGGGGTGATGTGAGACCCCGCTCTCAGACACGACATGGGAGAGGGAGCAGGCAAACCGATTGGAGAATCGCTGGGCCGTGGTGCGATTGGCAAAGGAGAGAGAGAACAGGAAGAAGGGAAAGAGAGCGGTGTGGGGTGGGGTGCAAAATGTGAGGGGTGGAGTGGAGGAAAAGTGGGTAGGGTGTGTGCGGGGGGGGGGGGGGCTGCTTGAGAGTGAGAGAGAAAGCCTGATCTGTTCTGTTCTATCCAAGCAAAAAGGGTCCCTCCTTCTAATAACAACCTAGTCAACGCTTGCATGTTTTCTGACACACACTCCTTGTCTTTCACAGCATTTCCCAAGTAATGGGATATAGCAGTGTGTAAAAAAAGCCTTTTTTGCTCGATAGCCTTATTACTATGGCTGCCAGAGGTGTATGGTGGCCTATATGGATGACCTAGTTAAGGTTGTTCCTGTGGACTAGAGCAGGGAACATGAGGCCTCCCACAGCGACACGCCCTCCTGGTATCAGCCGCCCTCCTCTGTCTTATCAAGGGCTGCAGAGAAAACTCTAAAGTACCTCACTGTAAGATAATTGGGACCAAACAATCAGCCAAAAAACAGATCCCCGTTTTTCTAACCACACTTACAGTATGGCTTTTCCAAATGTATAAATGACCTTTCCTGACATATTGATATAGCTCTGAAGACTTTAGTGGTCTGCCAAGGAAAATGGATGTTGTTCATGGGATAAGAGCACTTGAAATCATTCCCATGTTGTTGAAGTAGTTGACAATCAGTGTAATCTAATTGTAGTTGTTTAAAGCATTAGGCTGCAGCCTGACCCTCCACCATCCCATCATCCTAGGATCCTGTTGTGACTGTGTTGTACGTACATGTTACAGCACCATGTCACATGACAGCACCCCGCTGTTTACTGTGTAGATAAGAAGGGGTGCTGTGCCTCCAATTACCTACAGCTTTCTTCAGTTCATTTTCTGCTAGAACAATCATCCAAAATGTCAAGAGGAACCGTCTAGAAAGTGATTCTGAAGAGCTGCCACGTGTCCATTCTAGGTTCGGTACAACAAGCACACGTGGTCCTTGACTAAAACGCATTCACAGAGATTCTTCATTGAAAGGGCCTCCTAAACAGATTTGAGCTATGTCAGTTGAACTGGCAAGTTTGTGTCATGTTCACAACAACAACCGTGGCATGTTTAAGACTGCTAATATTCCCTCTGGTTCCCCTCCAAGACTGTTTGCAAGACATCAGGCACTGAGAACGGGAAATTGTGAACTCATACTGGGAAGAGCTTATTTTGGGAGATATGGTTGACCCCCAGCACATGGTTTATAAGCCAACCAAACTTCCATTGCTAATCCTCTCTAAAAATGAATGAAAACACACACTCAAGTTAAGATTTAAACAACAATCATATCAAAATGTCTCTTCAGTAGTTTAAGAAACAGTTGTTTTCTTGTCTAAGCTTGGGGAATGTGTGTGTTTTCTCATCACCATTCCAGTGGATTATTATATGTTGATGTATGAGGCAAACATCCTGTTTGAGTGACCACAAGTGTCTCAAGATGAACTAATATTATGTTCTGGTTCAGAGTTATCAACTCTGTCGTAGTGATAAACCACTGCATGAAGTCTGACAGGCATTGTCCACAGAAGTCATGGCATTTTTGATGTTTTAGCTTTGTACTGTAGGGTAAGATGGCGATGACGTGTTCTGTATGTTCAGGATGAGAGGATACACCAGACGTGTGTGAATCCAAACACGTCCTCATCTCAGTTAAAGCCGGGCAGAGCCCTGTACATTTGTTGGAAAAATTAATCAGTAGCCTTGGTTTCTGTTGAAAAATGTGAGTAACAGCACACACACACTCCTGAAGACAACTCCCACAAACCACATTGAGCGCAAATACAGGAAATTACAAAAGGAAATTGTTATGACAATATTTAGAAACTGTAGTGCAATTCTCATTTCTTGGTTTACTTTATACTATGTACATGTTTATGTTAAACCAATGAACTCCAAGAGCCTCCACTCTCATGTGTCCAATCTATAAAAGAACTGTTACATACAAATTGGCCCAGTTTAACAATATGTTATACAGTCATTCTCTTGCCTCAGATTTGTGTTGTACCTTACTAACACTGACTCAACACTGCCATTCTGATTCACTTCTTCTTTGGAACCCACTGTTCAGCCTTAATGCAGCTGTTTCAGAGCAACTGTTGTGTCGTAACTGGTAGCATACATCATCTTTATGTTCTCAAAGCCAAAACAGGGACGGCAAGAAATAAAATAAAAATCGGCTAGTAACTTTAAAGGCTCATTGTAAATGAATAACGACATGAAGAGCGTCGATTCATACTACCATATTGAAAAAATGACTGATCTCTAAAACAACTGGGTGAAAGGTGAAAACATCAAGAAATATCATCGACTTTGCCTGCTCATAAATATACCTTCATTACACCCGGTCCAGTAGAGCTCCCATTAGACTCCCATCATCAATAAAGCAATAATACATTATACAAACCCAACACTTTGATTCACAGAGTACAGTACATCAATGCAGATTGTGTAAAAAAATGACGTGTTCAGACGTCATAGAGGTGGAAACATCTTAAGAGGAGAGTATTGCAGGGGTCCCTGGTGAGCCTGTGTGGTGGATGTGCTGCAGTGCGGATGTGTTTCAGCGCCTGGGGAAATGGCTGTCCCTGTCCTTGACCAGGCTTGGATTTCACATTGGCTCAGCAAAGTGCACCGTCAGCTTTATTGACCATGCAGCACCACGCATCGCAGCGGAATCCATTTCGATTGGCTCCATGTCTGGACCGTGTCTGATGTCTGTGTACTTGTGTGTGTATGCAGAGAGAACTGTGTCGGCTGAATGTGTGTTAGTGTGGGTCGTGTCTGTTTAATATACATCTGCCACATTGCATTACACAACACCACTGGGAACAAGGCTGACTTGCTGACCTCTCACCTTGACCATGTTCTCAATTCAATCAAATCAATGTGAATGTTCTAATGTGAATCTGTTCGCAGTCTCTCTCACGCTGCCTTCTCCCTCTCTCTGCTCCCAGCGACGCAAGTGTCCCCAAACCTGTTATGTCATTGCGATTTACGACCAAGGGATCCAAGACTAGACCAGGACATCATGTGTTAATGGTGTCATGGCGGTTTGTGAAGGAAGACACAGGCTACATGTAAGCCAGAGAGCAGCTGCTGTGGTGCTGTGACTGGTAACTAGCGGGCTTCTGCCCCTACACCCCTCAGCTGTCACCACAGCAGGAGCAATGGACACACGTCAGAGCCGGCAGGCCAGGATGACTCCCCATGAGAGAAGGAGAGAGAGAGACAGGGGAGAGCGGGAATGGAGGAGAGAGACAGAAAGGAGAGAGAGAGAGAGAGAGAGAGAGTCATCTGAAAACACTGAAACATGTACAACAGATCAAGAAGGAAGGTTCAGTGAGTGATTAGAGTGCTGTCTCATTTAGAATCCTGTTGAGACAATAATAACTGTCTCTTTTACGCTCCTGTGCTCTTCTGTACCATACCTATATGGCTTGTCGATGCCATGAAGTCCAATGTATATCCATTACTTTAAGACAAAGCTGTTGGATCATTTAAACCAAAAATAATTCCAGTGGCTGCTTTGACTAGTCTTGCAGTAGGACATTCATGACATTACATTTACATTTAGTCATTTAGCAGACGCTTGTATCCAAAGCGACTTACAAGAGAGAGCTTTACAAAAAGTGCATAGGTCAATGATCATAAACAACGAGATAGCCCCAAAAGCATTGCGGGTAACCAAAACATGAAGCATACATTGTGAAAAGCAAATAAGTGCCAATGGGTGGAACCAGAAGAGCATTAGTTAAGAGCGTATTAGTTAACCAGACATGAGAAAGAACACTGACCTTGGTTCCAGCCCTCCCAGCAAGGTAACACCACATAAACATTATTCATCGTGATTGTCGAGGCTTTAGTTGGGATCTGTGATTTCATGAAATCTAAGAGACAGGTTCGAATGTTATATGTGGAGTATGTAAGGTGGTTGTAATGGCAATTTAGGTTCCTGTTATCTACTAAAGCTGGAATATAAATTGAATAACTTGTAAACATGGCATCTTCTTTATGTATTCTCTCTGTTGTCATCTGTTGGAGATAGCGAGGATCATTGGGGATCATTTTATTTAGAGGTGAAGGTGAAGATGTTCATAGGCTAGACAAGGATCACACATGAGAATAGGCGAAAGTCATAAAATATATTTATTCACTTCCAAAATAGCATAACAGCAAGATGTACCCCCTGGGTGGCCCTATTGCTTGGCACAAGGCTTTCAAAGTCAAATTCAATCAATCAAATACAATCATTCTTTTTTGAGTGCCATCGTTGTTTTCTTCCGGTTAAAAACGAGAACCACACAACCTCTAGGTGTCACAATGGTGTGGTACCAACATTACAGATGACCTTTCATGATTCCAAACCTGGCCAGTGGGACTTGTCGTCCAACTAGAATAACTACTCTCATCAGCAGGCAGGAAGGTTTCTTGGTTCTGTGGGGTGTTAAGTCTTTTCCACTGCCACTGGCCTACACCTTGAAGGCGACTACGTTTGAAGCATCACAACACAATTCATAATGGGGTTATTATACAATCCAATATATCTTAAAAGGGTCATCCCCTTTCATTGTCACAATGGACAACACAACCAACACTAAGAAGCATTCAGTTACAAAACGTATTTAGGAAATTGTTGTTTTTTTTTTTTTTCAGAAGCAGTCAAGAGATAAAAAAAAATATTTTAAAACTAAGAATCAACAAACGAAACAAAGAATTAAAGATTGAGCTGTAAAAACACTGGAAATATTGCCACTGTCATGGTAGACTCCTATGTGTATTGTCTGAATGCTGTTTGAGACCATGCTTTTATTTTGGAAATCAATAAGCAGGTCAATGCCTATGGGCATGTGTGTGGTGTATATCTGCATGAGATTGTGCGAGTATGTCTCTCTGTGTGTGTGTGTGTGTGTGTGTGTGTGAGTGCTAGGAGGGATTTTCTAGTTCAATCGGGTGTGATGAATGTGACTGCAGTGTTTCATTAAGCTGCCTTGATCCAAAGCAGGCAGTCAGTCAGAGATTACAGACAGGCTGGCAGGATGAGAGTGTGTGTGAGCATGTGCGCGTGATTGCTTGTGCATTTGTATGTACGTCTGCATCATAGTGTGTGTGATTGTGTGTGTCCCTTGCTCTGTGTCTTGCCCTGCTCACAGATGGTGAAGCAGTTACCTCCGCCCCAAGCCTGGCAAAGCCAGTCAGCACTGTCTGTCTCCTCAGCTTCCAATTCCGTCCATGACAGCACTACATCCCTGTCATTTACAGCCTCTTCGCAAGCTTTGTTTGTCTATAATGCTGACACATTTCCTAACTATCAGGAACTACAGAGCCAAGGAGACGTCTCTAAAACATTGGCACCACATGCATAATCCCGGTAAATCTGTCACGAAGATGCTGCCGAGCGCCTGTCTTGTGAAATAGCCACGTCAGGACTCGGTTATTCCACCATGGCACAGTAAGACACAACTCTGGTCGGTGCTTCATCTTCCAGAGAGGCAACCCAGCTTTGCAGGAATGGGCGGCAGGGATATGGTGTTTTGGAGGCGGCTTTGTGTGCTCTGCAGCTCCCTGCAGGGGGAGGCACTCCCGTGTGTCTCACTAAGCAGGGGGGAGGGGGTTGGGGGGGGAGAGGTGGCCCAGAGAGGATGGGGGGAGGGGAGGGATTTTATTTGAAGGACGCGCGCACGGTGCGGCCCTTGAGGGGCTGAGGGGGGCGGTAGTTGTCCACCATGCAGCAAGCCGCCTCTCCTTCCGCCGAGAAGAGCAAGCTACGGAATTTGCCCATCTGTGAAGAGGAGAGGGGAGAGTCAGGCCTCAAGATACCTCCTGTCGCTGTCACTCACTCGTGTCTGCTGTCAGACTGCCCGGACATAGCAATACACATAAAAATAAAATCAAGCAAAGGAATGAAATGGCTAATCCAATGGTGGATTCAGATTCATGCTTTTAAGCGTAGTCTTGCTGGTGCTCCAACTGGAACAGGAGAAAGAGGTCAGACCCGTGGCACAGTCATTGACCCATTTCGAGGTTTGTCATTAACTTTGGGTTATGAATAAGTCTGAGGTCACTGGATTCGAACTCCAACTAGACACCAACCAAATCAAACATACCAAACATACCAAAGAAACACATCAATGAGAACTACTTAAAACTGCACACACCAACATTTTCCTACGAGCAGTTATATCGTTTTAGGCAACTCATATAATACCACACTGGACAAAGCGTAGAATTTGTGAGGCTGAACCATTAATGCTGTTTACAGTCTGTGAGTGATATGATTATCTGGTTTCTCGGGCTGGAGCAGTGCCATGTCTAAAGGTTATGTACACAACTCCATGTTTACCCTTGAGACGGTCTCTGCATGGCAGGAAATAAACATCTGACCAGTCAGTGTTAATTTTCACATGGTCACACGAGAGTTGGACCACGAGGACAGTAGAGGGGACGCTGCCCAGACCAGAGTCAACAGCTCGCTAAACTGGAATGGTTCTTATTTGATAGACCTGGTGAAAGCAAACCCCTCACAGAACTGTGGCTCTGGATCTTGAATATGATATACAGGTACATCAACTGTGTGATGAAACAGCAAGATCCATATGATTATGTCGTCTGGGATTCACTGCTCAACACACATTACTGTGTAATGAGTTGGAGGTACATTGGAAACAGTTCAGCGACTGGAACTAAACCTGAACCTGATTCCCACATACGCAGGCGCAAGGAGGTGAACAAGATACATGCTATGCTACAGTCTGAAACTTGACTGATTACGTTATCTGGCGCCTCCATAGAGATTAGGTGATTAGGTTATTTCAGACTGGGAGCGTGAAATGTTTAGATCATGAGAGTCATACCTGGGCGGGGCTGACGCTGATTGGCTCCTTACAGACGATCCAGGTGACGCTCTCCAGCAGAGGGGGTGTGGTCAAGGAGCCGTCATAAGTCCAATAGTCTAGTGAGCCGGGGAGCAGGGTTGTGGGGTCAAAGTTGGCGAAGGCGGTCTGTTTGCCCTGTAAGTATTGATGGAGACAAGAGGAGCAGATCAATGACTGGACTGGATTAGCAATTGATTGAATCAGTGACTCCATCTTAGTTTAATCAGTGAATAAATTAATCAATGAATGAATACAAAAGGGCGTTCTGTAAATCCAGATAAATCTACCTTGGCCTGGATGGCATCAAAAGCATCCAGAACTTTCTGAAGCTGGGCATTCTCACCTCCAACCTGGAAATAAAATCAGGCACACAATATCCTGTAAATAACGATTCATTGAAGGATCCATATTGTTGTGTTCCCGTCAAATTTGACAGATTTACAAATGTTCAGTCTGAAAAACTGTTAATTTAATCTGATTGTCATGAGGTTCCATGACTTTGTCCACATAGTTTATCTGAACACACAAAATACATTTTTATGATTTTAATAAGATCTTGGGTGTTTTATTTTACTGTTGTACACCTGTGGTGTTGCAGGTCAAAAATGACTACAAATAAAAAAATGTGTTATGTTACAAGAACTTGAGTTGATTAAAATACCTAACATAACATTAGGTGATAAAAATATGTATTATTATAGATTTATGAACACCTATACTGTGGCAGTCATTTTTGACTGGTAAAACAAGGAGGTCCATGCAAAAACCATCTTAATGTTGATGGTTATATACTGATGTTTCCAAGAGAACATGGCGGTGTCCATCGCTGCTCACCTTCAGGAAGACACCTACGACAGCCAAGCCGTCCGGCTTGCTAGCAGCATCACCAAAGCTGGGATACTTGGTGTTCCAGTGCACTAGATGGAGCTGGGAGAAACAAACAAAAGCTGTCTGTAACCAGATTCTAGTCAAAGGTTTGTCCCTTTTCCCTCAAAAGCTCTGTGATGTCTTTTCTGACCACTGTTCTGCTAGCGTGGAGTCCTTTTGTACAGGGTTACAGGCCTATTGGGCTATGTTTTCACGCCTGGGAGATTCTATTCAGTGACTGATGATGGAAGGAACAGCGAAGCTTGGACCCACTTAATAAAATTGAAATTCAACTCTTTGTCTCTGCATAGCTACCCAGTGGAAATCCGGAGCATATTCAATGACAAGCATTCAATGAGGCATGCAGATGGTTTAAGAACAATCAAACACAGCTCAACATGTTTTCTATGAGGGAGTGCGTCTGAGTTCTGAGAGCTGTAGAACAGGCTGGTGTGTACCTCTGATGCGTACTTGGTCCCGGACACTGTGTGCTCGGAGCCTCTGTCGTCGGACGCACCCCAGTGGAAGTGGAACTGCTTCAGCCTGTAGGTGCCTGAGATGGGCCCCTCAGTCAGAGCTGAGGAGGAAACGTTATGCAACATCGTTAGATGAGATGTTATTGTTGCACTGTGTCTGGTTGAAATACAGACCGGTCCTTAGCACTGACCACTGGGATACTGTGAGAACTGCACACTTGATTATCTGCTGTAGTTACTATATGCACCTGCTGCACACCACTGCAAGCCAAACTAGGTAAGCCAGATCATAGTGCAATGTCCAAGTCTACTTGCAATGGTACTTTAACAGACTGAAATTGCTAGTACTGCCCAGTTTTTTCCTCACAGACTTGAAAAGTGCTCATGCTAATACAAAACGAGTTTGCAAGGCATATGCATTCCAAGAATAGACACGTAATCATTTCACTGTGATGGTTCTGTCTCCTGAACGTTCAAGTACACATGTACACATACACACACGTACAAACACACACGCACACACACACACACAAATACAATCATCATCACAGAGACAGACTTCCTTTTTTGTTTCCTGTTACGTAATTCCAGAAAGTGGACCAAAGTCTAGAATAACGTAATGATGTGGTTTCAACCTCCTTCATTAAGACAGGTCAGCATCTAATTACAGTGTACAGCAGTAAGTAGTCCTTAATCTAGTTTCCATCTCACCTAACAGTAATAAGTGGTTCCTGAACCAGGACATTTGCAGTTGTGTCTAGGCAGAATAATGTTACCTCTCTGTGTTTAGGGATAAGCCTCTACCACTACGGAATGACTGAGATTCAAATGCCCAAAAATACTTCAAACACAAAGTCAATTACAAAATGCATTAATTATGATACTTATAGCCTACAGGCAAGTACTAGACATACACCCATTTTACATTATAAAATCATTATCAGGAATTTATTGTAGCACATTGTGCAGAAATATACTTAATACTAATAATACTAAGAAAAGGTAGAAACACTGAAGTGGCTCAGCTGCTTAGCTGCTTGGCCACTAATTAAGATGAAAACTCAGCGTCCAGTTTACAATAGAATAGTTTCATAACTGTAGGGAGTTGGTATTGCCACTGTATTCTTAATACAATGATACAACAAAATAAATGCATTTATGTCGAATTTGAGAAAAAGTTCAATAAAACTAATCAATACGAATAATTTAAATTTGAAATCACAACAAATGAGTTGCAGGACGTGTATTGCATTTGGTGACCTAACACATTCCTATGTCTTCATTAATGGTTAACAAAGAAAGACGTTGTGCTTCGTTAGCTGTGACATTCGGTTTCTGCTTTTGATAAGGAGTTAAGAGTGTCTGACACTACAAGTTAGTCCACTTGCAAATTGCAATAGTGGATTTTAAAAGGACTGATGTAATAGCGATCTACATATTTAGTTACGTTGATAAATGTGCCAATATGTTGTAATAAATCAATTCATTCATTCGCTTCAATCACATACACGAAAAGCCAATGAATATGACACCTGCACACAGTGAGGCATTAAGATGGATACTAACTTGAGCTGTCGTTGTCATCGGCGAAGGTCACTTGGAATGAATGTCCGTTGTTGAGAATGTCAATAGAGGTGGAGGGGTCGTACTTCAATTTGAGCGGTTTCAGGGCAGCATCATATTTTGCTTCACCAGGTAGGATGTCTATGGGAGACTGGCGGGGTCCGTTGGCAATAGGGAAGTTATCAGCCCATTTGTCGGGTCCTACAACGACAGTTTCATTGTAATTACGGATCATTTATTAATCAAAAATTAATTGCATAATATGTGCATCTTATATAGGTTTGCCCAACAATAAATACAAAAAATCAGCTGCTTAAATTACCCGTGGTGAGGTGTTAAAATGCATTGTAATACTAATAAGTCAAAGAAGGACTATGGAAATAATTGCCAAATATGATTCATAAATGCATGACCCTTGTATTTCCATTCATTCATTCACCAACATTTGCCATTAACAGGTTCCTTTTTCAATGTCATGACAAGAACAGAGCATAAAATGCCTCACCGTTGTTCGGTGCGTATCCCCATGCGTGAGACATTGTACTATTTGGGTGTTTAGGTATCTAAACAGCTGTAATTTCCTAAATTGCGTTGTTCCCGAGTGTAATCAGCCAGCGCCTTCCACTTGACAACTGTCAGAGCTTATATAGGGTCTCCGTGGATGGTAAGTCTTTCTAGCTGGTGGGTTTGGCCACATGATGTCCGCGCAATACAAATGAGAAGCAGGAGGAGTTACGCACGATGGATCGGCAAGGAGTCATTCTCTCTCTCTCTCTCTCTCTCTCTCTCTCTCTCTCTCTCTCTCTCTCTCTCTCTCTCTCTCTCTCTCTCTCTCTCTCTCTCTCTCTCTCTCTCTCCCTCCTTCTCCCACACACACTCTTTCTCTGCGTGTACGTTTGTGGATGCGTGTGCTTGCACTCTGAAGGTGTGAGTGGGTTGCAGGCTATGCAGGCTCCCTCATCTTTTAGAGCTTGCTACGATTATGCGGGGATATTGAATATAGCCTACCTGTTCCATGCACGTGTAAAAACTATTTAATGTTGAGCCCGCATGAAAGGATTGTTCAGATTGCGAATTGTATACAAATATACCTAGGCCTACTCAAGAGTGCAGTCATCCCAAAGATTTTGGTTTATAGAACACGTTTTCTCGTTATCCATAGGCCTAGGCTGTTTAAATTAATTATTTTCAAGTGTTTGCGCATGCTGTCAATGTTTAAATCAAGAATGATTTTGTCTTTGTTCAAATGTTTTTTGTCATTTGTTCAAATGTTAAGTGTCATGTGTAGAGGTGAACACATTTGGTCAGATTTGACCTGGACGCATGTTAAATGATGTCAGTCATTAATTATGATTCAGGTCAAAGTATGTAAAATATGGAGACATAACACTTAAAGCCTTGTTTAGGCCTAATTTGTAGGCTGTCGGCTAATTGTGCAGAAAGAACATAAATCATCTAGAAACATAGACTTAGTACCAGAAAAAGGCCAAGGTTTAGCAGTCATAAACTAACTAATCTCCGTTAACCCGAAAAGAAAACGCGAGGAATTCATGCGCTACACAAGAACTTTGCCTTGCGAAAAAAAACAGCTCTGTGAATCAATCATTGAGTGCGGCACAGAAAGCGGATTGATATGTGTAGGCTGCCCCCTGATGGTCAACTGTAAGAAAGAAACGCAAGAGGGTACATATATTTATTGTTGCACATTGTATGTATTCTGTATTCTGTTGTTTGTTGATTTGGCTGTTAATTTGCCCTAAAAACACATGTATGCAAAAATATTTATTGTAAAAAAAAAATGGTCGTCTAAGCCTTTCCGTAACCTTGAACTTAAGCTATTTAACACTAGCCTACTCTATAAACAAAACCAGCAACATAACATGTGGAATAGAACATGTTGAATACATTCGTCTTGTAAGTATAACTAATATCCAATCGCCTAATATTCAAAAGTAAAGTAAAACAAAAATAATGTTTTAGAGTACACTATTGAACAGCACGCATACTAGACATATATATGTCTATGCTTTACACTGATTGGCTTTGCGTTGAGGTCGCACAGAAAACACGTCACAAGGACGCACCCACTACATTTGTTTTCATACACGTGTGAAGAGTTTGTCAGTCCCTGAAAGGTTTGAGTTTTCATTGCTTCAATTCCCTTCATTATTTGTGTAAACTGATTTCTGTCTATTCTTATGCCTGCAAATACTGTTTTCAGACGAAGACAGGGGGCTCATTTTAGCTAACTGTTTGACTCGCCATACACACAAATAACGCCCTAACTGTAACGAAATGTAGGCAGGCTAGCTAGCTACATACAAAGTGGACTGACTGCCTTCTTGGAAAGCGTTAGCCATGTAAATGGGGAAGGGAATTTAGAAATTGTGAGCTATTTTATCAAAACTCAGCGGCATGTGATTATCCGTCTCGTTCTCAGGTAGTCATGGCCAAGAATAAACAAAAAGGTAAAAAAACAAAGAATGTCTTCCAGGTGGCAAACAAACAGACGAAACACAAGAACAAAGCAAAACCTGTCACCACTACCCTTAAACATGTAAGTTCTTAACCTGCTACAATGAATTGTATTACTCTCTACAGCACAACTGGCCTACGCGACATTGAAAGACTGACTTTCCAGTGTGCTGTTGCGATTTCAACTTCTAACATTCTATCCATAGATCAATGCTGTGAAAAATGAAAAGGTGGAGAGCCTCAATCAGATATTCACAGAGGTGCAAAGGGATGTCAAAAGTGTATCAAAATGCACTGCCAAAGTGCCCACAAAGCCAACACAGGTAAAGGTTGAGATTGTCACGGTCATCCGGTATGTAGACGATTACCGACACATGGCTCTCTTGTATTCTGATTCTCTGTCTTGGTTTTTGGTCAGGTGGTCCGGAAGGCTCCACGGGAATCGGTAAATGTGGATGGAGCTGCTCAACTGTTCTCTCAGCTGTAGAAGATGGAGGAACGTCACCAACACAGACTGCTGGAGCACATCATTGGTTCCCGGATGTTGTCATTGCAGCCTTGAGCGAACCTGTCAGTTTGACTTATTTTAGGCTTGTATATTCTGCAGATAGACTTTATTATAAGTAGATCTGGTCATGAATATGGGATCTGCACTTGTTTTATTAGAGGTGAATGAGTTAGGATGAGGATTCCATATAGTTTTTAACGGTGTGCTTGGGCAGATGAAGGTGTAGATGAGATATGTAATCACATTTTGTCTGGATTTCAAAAAATGTCCTGTCTTTGCAAAAGGCTAATAATTCATTGAATAGAATGCTCAATAATGAGTTATTTAACTCATTGTTTTACATGCTAAATGCTGTATTGTACTTATCTCAGTAAATTTGCCAGTAAATGCCAGTGTGTTGCTGGTAGAGACAGTTGAATTCATTCTGTGACATGGACAATTACAATCTTAGCATTCATCTCCTTGGCTAGCTGGCTACCAATGGAGTTGTCAGCATGCTAGACACATCCCTTTTCAGCCAGTTGACATTAGAGGTCACAGGTGTACTGATGTTCTGCCGATTGCCTGTCTCCGTGGCAACCACAGAGCAAGATGGTCGATAGGCGGATCTGTCAAGGTATGATTGCTAAAAAGGCAACCAGTCTGTTTCCGAAAGGTCTAATAACTGAATCCGTACAGACACAAAACAATTAAGAGCTCCTGTTGAATTATTGTTGCATATTTTTCCTTCCGATTTTGAACGACAGGATGTAGAAATAATGTTGACAGGGGTACGGGCATTTAATTGAACTGTTTCATGTGGTGTGTGCAGAGTGATTGGACCCAGCAGGGTGACTGTGACAGATGCTCTGCGAAGGTGTCAGCCCAGGAGCAGGTACATCATATTAGGATCCAGATGGTGCTGCCACAACAGTCAGCAGGCCCCACCATACCCTGGGGAGACAGAACGCATCAACATATAAGTGTGTGTTGTGTTCCTGAATGCTTACAGTGCGAGTGTGGCTCGCGAACAGATCTGTTGTCGTGACAGTTGAAAATCCGATCCAACAGGTGATTTTGAAAGTATGGCTGTAATGGACACAGTACCATAGGCTACTCTGATTAGTTTGTGGATTTTGTCAGCAATGTAACCTATTTACAGTTGAGGACATGGCTCTGTTCTGCTGTCATTCTTAGTGCAGTGTTTGCACTATAAACACTGATTCCTATTCATGTTGGTGTCATATTAACATTGTATAAAAGTTTCAAGCCTGCTGAGTGCTGAGACATTTTTGCTCCTTGTTGTTGAGGTAATAACCGCTGAATGTAACTAATTGAAACGCAAATTCTGTTTATCTGGTTTGTTTCACAATGAAAAGCAAACGGCATGTGATTTTCATCCTTGGCATGGATGGATCATTATAAATAGTTTTCTTAGTATGTCGAGAATTCTAGACCTTTGATATAATTAGATTAATCAAGCAAAAGTGAATTTGGCAGTAGGTAATTGAATGCAATCAGACCTGTCATGTTAAAGGAGTCTAATGAGAAGTAATGTCTATGATGTCCACAAGATGGTACTGTAAGGTGCTCTTGGATGGGGAAATTCACTCAAGTGGTTAAATTAAAAGTCTCTAGATACTCCTTTTTAACTGCGATCGTGTGTAGGCATTTTAATTGGTCAGCAGCACCCTATTCATGCATGTGTTTGAGAGAGATGGCATGCAAACCCAGGAGTGACGACACAGTTACAGCATGTCCTTCGCTCAGCACAGCTGGGGTTTTCACTTTGACAGGCAGAGACTAAATATAATACACAGTTGCCTGCCTGGCTTTGACAGGAATGGAGAGTTTGTATTCGAGCTGTCTCAATGTACCTTTTAGAGGTGATGTGTTCCTTTTATTAAACTGCAGGTGTTGCTATGGGGAGGTAGCATAAGAATCTCTTCTTGTACACCTCGATGACCAAAATAATTTTGTGAAATAGTGCATTGGGAAAGTTACCCATGGTATAATCCCCTGTAATACAATTATCCCTAACCCTAATCACCAGGACAATACAGACCTGTCTCATACAAGTACACTTGAACAATAACTGTGACGACTCAGTCCATAAAAAAAAAAAACTGCATTTATAAACAGAATCAACATGAGCACAAATTGATTGCCTATTTTGGAGTCCAGCCAACAAAAGACAAATGCTAGAGTTGGATCAAAACCAAAAAGCCAAACATCCCAGCAGTATGTGCAGCTCTGTTTTCCATCTGCAAAAACCTACCCGAGCATCACGCCATCTGTTTGGCACAAAGAGAAAGAAATAGGTTTTACACTTGAGAAGATACAGAACCTAGCATCGTTTTTTTATCAATAGAATCCAAGTCACATTGCTTATATGCTGCTGGTTGAGTCACACCTTCAGATTGTGTGGCGCTTGAGAAACAGGGAGAATGGCTGATGGCAAATTTGAAGAGGTGTGTATGGATGTTAGTGAAGTGGAAAGAATAGCACTTCATGGTACACCTGTTGGAAATGTGCACCATGTATGTCTGCTCACAGCACACATCCTCAGTCCCATACCCCATGTAAGAACAAAACCGTAAGATACATCCAAATTCTCTGGATGCATTATACCACAAGTCCCCTGTCCATCAGAGAGGGATTGACTAAGCAAGGTTAGGACCAAAGCTAGGTACCAAAGGTTTAGGATTTATTTGTCGAAATTAAAAATTAGAGCGGATGTTCGTTAGACCTCTAAGAAACAGTCAAAAGGAGCAAGAACTTGAAACTTTTAATGGAAAAGATTTTAGAATTCTGTCTGTGGAGGGCCTGTCTGAGACTCCAGGTGCTGTGTCTCTACTGTCTTCTGGATGGAGGTGGGCCTGAGGGCAAGTCTTCTAACGATCACGGACCATTCTGGAGCACATCCACAAGGGGGGGTGGGGGGGGGGGTAGTCCTTACCCCCAGGCAAGGAGGAGAGATGATGATAAGAACACAGCTCACTTCAGCCAGAGGAAGTTAGATGACCAGAGAAGAGAGGAGAGGAAATAGATTTCAAAAGAAGAGCACAGGTTCAGAGAGGAGGATCAAAGACAACACTGTGAGTTCTAAGAGGAGAAAAAATGAGGAAAGGGAGGAGAGAATGCAAGATTCCGTTTTTTTTTGCGGAAGACTGGAAAAACACAATACCACCCAAATAAATACGTGAGGACTGGTTTGACATGCCAGCTAAAGTCGTTTTGAGGTTAACATTTCCGGAAAATTCTAGACTAATATCTAGAAGGCCACTGAATAATCACGTACGAAATCAATCCTAGCCAGGTGCTCAACCTACTGTTGAGTTTGTGAATTAAAACATAGACCATCTGTATCGGTTTGTCCAGAGATGTTTTGCAAACGTACAGCCTTATCAAGGTATCGAAATCCACATTATGGATTCCTTCCACCTCTCCAGAGTTCACAGACATTACTTAGCATTCAGAGCACTCAGCCTCGCCTACACCCTGCAGGAGGAAGGGAGGGGGATTTGAAACAGGTGAGCACACCCAAGGATATGAAACCAGAGTTGCTATCGACTCCCTCCACTGCGGATACCCGTCCACAGACTAGCCAGTCCAAGGCGGAGCCACAACTGACTAACAAGTGGAATGGTGTCAAAGCTCCATTCTCTTGCATAGTACTGTGAGTGCCCCCTCACTCACACACACACACACACACACACACACACACACACACACACACACACACACACACACACACACACACACACACACACACAGGGTAGTCAACAGTTTAAAGTGAAATATAATATGTAGTTTAGCCTACCAGAGGTACTAAAGATATTACACAGATCTTGCATACTTTTACTATAAGATCTTGGGTAAAGTGATTATACTGCATGTTTAAATTGATCAACTAGCTCATTAGAGAACCTTCTGGCATGGTTTAACCTTTCATCTAAGATAATCAAGTTACCTGTTACCTTTACCTGGTAGTGTGGGGGTAGGATCACTATGGTAACAAGGTTCTTGGTTTATTTTTTGTTGGTCTTACCACATTTCCATGTCACTGGAAGGCTTCCAAGGCTCTGGAGACTTCTGTGAGATGGTCTTTGTGAGAGGCAAAACACTGGATGTTCCTTGCATAATCTGTATAGGTGGTAAAAACTAAAAGTGAGCAATCTCACGGTCTGTATGTGATTTATCGGTGGGTTCAAATATCATACTATAGTCTACACAGTTTGTGGGTACTGTTTTGTTGTAAAGGTTAGGGTGGATTCCAACCATTGACAATCAACGTTACTGTTCCTGAGAAGTTCATGTACTATGATGAAGACAATCATGAAAAACATCCGCTTAAACAACCATCACAGTCGTTCAAAAGGATGACTGCACATTATTGATTGTGGCATTAAGAGAAACCTATCTAATTGAGCTGGCAGTCTTCTAAGTCTCCTGGTTGTTTTCAGAACACCTCCCTAGTGCACCTTTTGATTAGACGCGCCCCTGATCACGCATCCAGCTGTTTAAAATGAAATTATGCCTAGAGATAAAATTCAATTCCAGCAGGCTCTTTGCATAATTCATGATTTATGAACGCATCGTGGTGCTATTAACGTTGTGAAGAATTCTTATTCTGTAGAATTCTTATAACTCCATTCAAGATCGATCCCTGTTACATTTTGGATATCTTTATTGTTTTAATTACACTTGCTTGGCAGCTAATCGTGTAGACCTACAGACATACATACTGTATCTAGGACGTTTTGCAGTATAGCTTGCCTCCTGTTATAGCTAACCTTTTGAAAGGTTAAAGCCTTTCCTTTGACATTTTAGAAATGGCCCTTTTGCTTCACCCGACACGTCATCAGAAGGTGATACAACTCATATTTCGTAGCCTCTTAAACCTACAGAAGAGGGTGAAATGTTTGGTTTGTTGTTATAACTTTTTGGTTTCCAAAGCCTCGGGTAATTAAAAAGAGAAAATACAATATTGTTCTCCGGAATTAAAATCCAACTTTTTATCTTTTCTATGGGGTATGGAGTAGCAGTTCAGGAACTTCACTCCAGCTACAGTCGAGAGTGAAAAGTTGATGAATGGAAGGGTGTTGAGCAGTTGTCCGTAACATAAAGTCAGTCCACTGGAAATCAATAACTTAGCTGCAGGTTCTACACTCACCCTCTAATGCCTTACCTAGACCTCTTCTTCCCAACCGTGGATGATCTTATACAATATTGTCATAATATGTGAATTACACTGTCTAGGCTACATCCGTCAGATTTGAGGTTAAAAGTAGGCAACATATTAATATAAAAAGTAATAATAATGTTGATCTTTTTTTTCTTAAAAACTCAGCTTGACGCTCTAAATAACCACCTATCCAAATTCAATTTCATGCTTCTCTAACTGAGAAATTAATCAAATATAAAAGCATACCACCAAACTAGGGGAAAATCTGTAATATTGTACTCTTTTAAAATATTTCCACTATAAGTGATTCAACCAACTATAAGCAACTCAAAATGTCTGTAGATAAACGTAACAAGTGTTTTAAAGTGAGTCTTTGTCGAAATTTTACAAACTGCCTGACATTCGTAGCAGCAGTGTACTGCCAGTGAATCTCGGAACCTTGGAATCCACAGGACATCATGGAGTATACTCCGTGGCAGCCTAATCAAAAGACTGGTGCCCCCACCCCCACCAAATCACAGTGGGGGGAGGTTGGGGTTCAGAGCAACCGACTTCCTCACAATACCACCTCGCCTGCTTTAAACACAAGTCTTTGTACATTGCTTGCCCATTGCAAGCACCGATTATATAAAGACTCTTCAGATTGAGATGAATGGAATAGCCTTGACTGTCAGTGTCTTCCACGTCCAATCCTACACACTGTAAAACGGTCAACCAATGAGGAGACCAACCAAAGATCAGGTCTGTAGATTGGAAAAACAAACAAAAAAATAGTTATGAAAGTCTATTAAAACCGTAGGGAGGATAAATGGGTGCATCTCATTATAAGCATCGACCCCTTGGTAGTGTGTGACCCCTGACAAGCAACTCACATCACTGGCAGTTCAGTCAGACCAACTTCCACTCGCAGGGAATCAATCAACAGTGAGATATAGGCAGCTGTCAGGAAGGGGACAGATTTTGGCATTTAATGCTCTCGCTTGATAGACAAAGAGAAAGAGATCAATAGACAATTTGGTCGTGGAAAGGCAAACTGGATCCCAGAAAATTCATTTTCTTCTTCTCTTCTGCATCACTGTGAGAGCTCAAGGAAGTATGATGAACATTGATGACCACTGCCGTAAAGGGGAACATCATTCACTGGCCGGACACTTGGCCATTATAGATGAGACATTTTGAGCCTGCTCTCTCTCTGTCTTGGTTGATGTGAAATCCATAGCTTTTTCATCTTAGAACTGAGTTCAGAATGGGGTTCCTCATCCGTGAACATGCTCTGAGAGGATGCATCCACACTCACACTTTTTAAACATGAAAAATATACAGCTCCAATGTTTTGCTTTTTTGGTGAACGTTCTGGTAAATGATGTGAATTGTGGATGCTGGCACACCTCCTAAAAGACCACTGTCTCCCTGCCTCCTTTCCCCCTTCTCCCTGAATTCATAATTATAATGTGATTAATTCTAATCTCCCACATGTTGTCAGTCTCCCATTGAGATGCATATTAGCCTGCCTAAATAATGAGTCAGTCCTCATAGTTATCAACTGGTGATAGTTCATGGACAGGGTTATCTGTGTAACACTGCTGGGCTCTGCCCTCAGTCTGGCATGCCAGACTATTGTCCTCATTCAGTGTCCAGATCGATCTGAACACCTAGACTGATGTGTTCAATTACACATCCAAGATCTTCGAGAAGAAACATGCCGCCTTTTCTAAAAGGAGATAATTCATGTCCTGGTATAGCAGTGCTCACATCAGAGTGACAGAATGTCTTGCCTTTCTGGAAGTCTTTCCCAGTCTGTCTCTCCTTAACACTCCACCTCTCCTCCCTCCCCTTCCCTCCCCTCCCCTCCCCTCTCCTCTCCTCTCCTCTCCTCTCCTCTCCTCTCCTCTCCTCTCCTCTCCTCTCCTCTCCTCTCCTCTCCTCTCCTCTCCTCTCCTCTCCTCTCCTCTCCTCTCCTCTCCTCTCCTCTCCTCTCCTCTCCTCTCCTCTCCTCTCCTCTCCTCTCTCCTCCCTCCTCTCCTCTCCTCTCCCCCCTTCTCCCCCATCTCCTCTCTCCTCTCTCCTCTGCTCTCCTCTCTCCTTTTCTCTCCTGGTCCCCAATTCTGTAATTTCCTCTCCTTTCATCACTCTTTCTCTCTCTCTGATGTCAAATGTTCTTCTTTCTAGCATCACATCCTCCTGCTATATATGGACAATTACTTGACTGAGGATGTTGGATAGTGCTGTCACTCCTAAGTGCTTCCAAGGTCAAGCTACAGATGTAACAGATAACCTTTTCTCTCACTTAGTGTCATTGATTCAGTATACTTAGTGCTGAGTACATAGATGGATACGTCATTAAACATGGCTCCAATTTATTCTCTCCATTAATTTATTTAGGATTAATGAGTCAATCCCTGTATTGATTGATTGAAATATTTTTTTTTATTATCTCCTCCAACTTTACTTTATTCAGACTGTATTACCCTGATTAGTTCCTTTCACATAGGTCACAGGAATACAGCCTTATCACAAGCCCATTCCCTCCAAGCTCTGTCAGGATAAACATCTAATCACCTTTACGTCCCCCCCATCCCATTACCCATTACCCTGATGTTATTCATCACAGTGGCATAGTTGATATGTTACATTATCTGCTGATGGATATTCCTGCGCTATCTTGATGACTTTCGCAGTGACTCATCCCTTAGGCGAGGATAGTTCACTTCAGCCATTCAGTCAATGGAATTTTCTGTGGCTCTCCATTTGCTTGAAAATAACCCTGAATCTAGAGTCATGTTGTTATGTTCAATGAGATATTCAAACTTATCAATCTGTATCCATTATTGTTTTTGCTATGTGATCAAATCTGTGGGAATACCGTTGATACAGTTAAAAGAGTACAGTAATTTTAGAACTATAATTAGTACTTTGATACGCGAAGCAAGACATTAAATAGTAATGATATAGTATCTACTTATCGAGTATATATCTTACAGTGGTAAATAATCTCTATTTACTGATTTGCGACATCAGTCACAAAAATATCAATAACTAAGCCATCAATAACTGTAACCTACAATCCATAGTGCTACTGTAACTTCAAATGTAACTTCCTGTCATTGCAATTTGTCACTCTAATGTTCTCAAATATTCAGATAATGACATTCTGCCCTTCACAGATAGGAAATCAGGTCACTTTATTCTACTATGCTGCCTGACTCACAACATTGGTAACACACACACAGTCATTTAAATATTTTTCAAATCAGACCATGGAAATATGCACATCATGCACCCCTGAGCTAATATAATATAAATGTTAATGAAGATTTGTGCAGTCAGTTGGCTAGATGAACATTTGCAATATTGCAAATCCTCAACAACTTTCTGGGGATATGAAATTGGATATTGGCATAAAAATAGTTTCCTTCGGAGTTGAATGTTTTCCTAAAAGTTGGCATGTCTGGAAAAATAAATATATTTGATGAATTAGATGAATGATAATTATGTAGGGGAAAATGGAGAATGAGAAATGTTATCACTCAATTGCCTGCTTGAATTTCACTGTGTTGGTTGGCGTTCCTCTAAACACCCCCCTACCCCTACCCCAGTAAACCATACATTTGTCATTAAGAATCATTCTAATGTGATCAGTTTGGTAAATACGTATGCAAGCACAAACAAACGAGACTCGGCTGATAAGCCCCCCCCCCCAAAAAAAAAAACTGCATCATTGATTGTCTCAATTATTTAGACGATGGCAAACAAGCTGACATTTATGGATTCAATCAGCCGTCTTATTTTAATTGGTTTCAGTGATTTTAATGAGTTACGGCTTGACCGGTTTGACTGATTGAGAGATTACTAAAGGGCACCTGTTCTGCAGTCTCTTACTCACTGAGCCCATTGCTAAGAACAGAAATAGACATTTAACAGTGAGTATTTTATCATCTACATTCAACAATCAACCTGGGCAATTCAAAGGTCTTTTATCCAGCTGTAAACTAACACCCCTCCATGAGAAGGCATTACAGAGGGTGAATAGTTTAATATAGGTTACCTTAAAACAGCTGGGGGCTATCCAGCCAAGTATTGGTGTACAGATGTAATACAAATGACTAATTATCTATGACATTGAAGTTGGCCCTCGTCAACCTTGGTACATTACCTTTTACTGTTGATAAATGGAGTCTTAAATTAGCCACCTGATGCTACTTCCTCACTTTTACAGAGCTCTTCATTGAGGGGGGTTGACAGCACCTTTCAAGGACAGTCGCCTTCAGTCACAGGAGAATCTTTCCCAGATTGGACTGTGCTCTGTACCAATACAAGACTGTTTGATTTGGTTCCATCTCAGTGTCACTCAAGTCTTTCAACTGTATCCTGTATGGTGAATTCAACTGTCACAAATAGAATAGTGAGCCAGGTGAACACTTTTTGAAAACAGGATTTTCTCCATTTAAAAACTAGTCAATGGAAGAAAGACACCCAAACCATAACCTTGGGATTTTGACTCTTGGCTGCTGCTAGAAATTGTAATCAGACCAGGACAACCTAATATCTTGCAACACAATCACTGCTTCTGCTAATATACATGTATATCCCAAAGATTGATTCCTTGTTTACTATTGAGGCTCGATAATATTTGGTTATATTTATTTTCAATGGCCACAGTAAATGAAAACATGACTTACGTCTTTCAATCAATATTTATTTGCAAAACAAAAGAATGTAATTCAAACTAGCAATTGCTTAATTACATAACACAAATAAGCATTTTATTGACTGAAAAGATTTTACAAATGTAACTGTACATTACATTGTTGTATTTTGTTCTATGCAATGGGGCCTACAGCCATACAAGTTGGCAAACACACTGTACATAGAATGAACATACAGAAACAACAAACATGCCTTTAATAAAAAATATTTGTTTTTACAAAAATGTACATTTCTATACAACATTTTTTTTCCCCATTGCACATCTTTCAGCTTGCCTATTCTTCCCATCCTCTTAATAAACATTTTTTTTTTCCCTTTAGAGCACACAAGGTCAATTGCAACATTGACAAGTATCATATCACTGCAGAGGTCTTCTTCACCTGTACAACACTTTCTCTATTCTAGTTAATATGCATGTGACAAAACTGAGATCACATGTCTTCGGTTGCAAGGGATATTTACAGGGTGCAAAAACACATTGATAAAATAAAGTTAGTTTGATTGTAAAGTAAATGCAAGTAAACCAATGGGATGAGGCTTGCAACAAACATTTTATAAGGTTGGTTTTCAGTCAGATTCCGACCTGCACTGCAGTGCTGCACTTCGAACAGACCTCTAGAAAGGCAACCTCTATCAATATTGGTCAGTTTATTGATTTGGCAAATACAAAACATCTGTTTAATTACCTAATTACAACAATAGCTATTTGAAATGTCTGTTCCGTGTGCTGCAGTGCAGATTTGGCAATCGTGATTGTTTGAGAAATGGGACTTTACTTCTTAAACAGGCCGACAGCAGAAAGGACCACATTACTGCAAAACGATTTGGCAATGCAAATATATATGTTAATTGTCAACATTGGATATTTCTTTTTTTTGTGACTTCTTGTTGAAAAAGATGACATGACCAATCAACAATCCAGTGTAATAATACCTAAAAGCAGAAGATACTATACATTTTTTTGGATACTGCGGGATGAAAAACAGTGAGATGGCTTCATGTCACAAGTCATGACATAATTAGCCTACCGGGAGCAATTGCGTTAATCATTCAATTAGGAATAACGATTCAATTTGCAATAACGGGTGACAGAGCATTAGACGGTCCAACGTTGCCACTATCTGTTCGTTTTGAAAAGTTTCAGAATCCTCAGCCTAGATGGTGCAGAGCAAAGAAAAAAAAAAAAAAGAGGAAGTTGAAGAATTGCATCTCCTTAAAAGAAAGGTCAAGTCAGTGTGAAGGGAGGTGGGCAGCTCTTCTTTGAGAATGTTGCATGCTGGGATGCACAGCCTGCACAGAGACAAGTGTGGAGAGACAGAGGGCTCTGCTCCCTGGCATGGTGCCCATGCAGTATTTGGCAGGGCACCACAGGGGGGCTTGCTCTGCCTTATACATTTGGCAGGAGCTCGAAATACTTGATAGAATACCTCCCACAGGGTGAGCATGCGATAAATGGATAAGCTGCTAAAGTTATGCTAACAGCTATACTGTAGCTTATGCATGAGTACAAGCCCCAAACAGCCAAGAGAGATTTTTCACCGTTTTTGAAAATCCTTTTTAAATGTCACTGTGTTCATCAAGCTGAGATGTCAGAATAATTAGGGTGTACATTGTGCAGGATTTATGATTTTGTACAGAACGCGAGTTACAGACAAAACATTACGTAAACAGCATATACTAAACAAACACTTTTTTAAAAGATAATGGTAACTGTTATAAACACTGAGAATAATTTCACCACTTAAAACGGAATAAAACCTTCAAATCAATATTCAGTCTGTGCTACGTTTGCGCACAATGCAAACGTAAAATCAGTTTGGCTGTTCAAAAGGGACTGGGAACATTTGTCATTGTTGGCCGCGTTCACTGGGCATCTGAATACATGTCTTTGACACAGAAAGAGGAAGATCAGCTTTCCACTTCATAAAATATGTTTTCCCCTCAATTCTATGTTGATCCAGGACGGTTGTAAAGGTTGAGAGCAAGCGGTTCCTCATCCTGAAAAGACATCCATGAATTTTTAAGTTACAGTTTAAGAAAAAAAAAAACTAGAAATGGGTGTACTGTATCACCTTCTCCACCGCCATGTTTACTATTCAGAGTTCTGCTAATCGGAAGATTACACAGTTAAATGTTTACCCAGTGTGAAATCTCCTGAGAAATATTTGGGAGCTGGGAGGGAGTCCAAACACTTGAATGTGTTCACACTTATCTCCAGAAGCTTTAGAACTGTGCATTCCCATTTCTAGATGTGCCAATGAAAACCACATGGGATTGCCAGGTTTCTAAAATGCATGCCATGTAAGGTTCTGCAGCTCAAGGCTGGGCTGGCGATAAATGGCAAAACATATGGAAAGAAAATAGGAAATCACAGTGGAACATATGGCTGCTTTATATGTGGATGAGAAGGGTAGAACTGAGACACCAGATGCATGGACAAGCAGAAAGAGGAGTAGGGTGGGTGAGAGAGAGAGAGAGAGATGGACAGAGAGAAATAGAAAGAGAAAAAGAGACAGGGGGTGGGGGGGCACCAGGATATGATGGGTTGTACTGTATGAGAACATTTTGTCCTGCCCTTTAAAAGCTCATAAAGCCACCAACACAGGGGGCCCCACACATTTAATGACCAAACAGCACTAATACAAACAGTGGAAACCATGTCTGGGCTTTCCTTTGCCTCCGAGAGGGCTTCTGTGTTAATGTTGTATCATCAGGACCTAAATCATAAATACCCAGAAGTGGCCCCAGCTATCCCCAGGCCTACTGATGATGTCTCTGGATCATTACACCCCCCACCCCAGCTTGATGTGGGAGAAGCAAGGCAACGCAGCCTTGCCATGGCCACTTCCACACAATTTAATTAGATGGATGTTGTTTATAGGCAGTTCTGGGCCATTGAAGCACTATTACTGCTCCCTCTTTCAAAACCTGCATTATCTGCCCTTCACTGGAGCTACCTTTAGAAAAGTCACAGAGCTTATGAGTCAGGGTATAATTCATTCATGCTGGGCAGCAAAGAAGCAGTCCATTGGATCTGGCATTAAAGTAAGCCAAGAACCGTCTGGAAAAACCTACTAATCACAGAGGCTGACCAAGCAATCATGTGTGATCAGCGAGCTTGTACAGTGTAATCAGTAAGCTTCTAAACAACTCTTACCTGTTCTCAGTTGTCAATATCTGATACGTGGTTCTCCATCTGAAATAGGACAAAACACATCAACAAAATGAACTCCGAAAACAAGCTCTACAAGAAAAGCTCCACCCAGGGAGTTTCAAAGAGGTCAAAGAAAGTCGAGAGGCTCGAGATTCTGCCATTTTGAAGTGGTCCCTGGCATGAATTATCACTGTCTCTGATCAATATGACCTTCAACAGGGAAACAAATAAATCTCCCCACACTTCCCTTCCTCCATATAATCTCCTCTATAAGTGAAGAGGACACGACTTAGATCTGGAGCGTCAGGCTCCCCCCTGCTGTTTCATGGGTTGTAAATATGATATAATAAGGAATCTGTGGTTGCAGGGAACCATAGATGAACCCAGAACATGATAGATTAAATATTTTGATGAATTAATGCATAGCTATATCTATGTTTTCATTCCTATATAAGTTTAACAGAATGTTACTGTTTTCCCATTATCAATGGATTTTGCGGGGTATCTAGATTGTATTTTTATTGCTTGCATTATCTTTTATAGTTCTGATGTGCATTAGTCTCGCAATCCATTTTTAAACAGTCTAAACCGTCATTTTTGTCGCTTGTAAAGCATTTTGATTGGAATTGTATTTGATTAAAAGTTATATAGTTTGATTGATTATCAGAAATACGTGGTTGAATTAATCCACAGACAAACCCTGAACAAGACAAAATCCTTTGATCTAACGGCTTGATCTTGAAATACGGTGTAGCGTAAATTGTATTTAAAAATAATTGAGCAGCAAGTTGATGAAAGAGGCAGTGGATGACACTTCCTAATCCAAGAGGAAGTGACTTTGCAAAACACAGTTACACCATCCCCTTGACATCTTTATTTCCATATTCATACCGGTTCAGGCCAACCTCCAACTCTCCCCTGTGTGTTCACAGCTCTCTGTTTTAATTAGAGTGTTACGGTCTGTGTGTGTGTGTGTGTGTGTGTGTGTGCATGCTAAGGCCTGCCTCTGCCTTCAGTTAAGCCAAGGCTGACAGAGAGAGAAAGTGTCAGCTGAGCCGGCCTCACTATTCACTCATGTGGAACCCAACACTCAGGTTGGAAACCATGAATAATTCTGTAAAATTAACCATTGCAAGGGCACGACTGTGTGTCCACTTGAGATTTCCCATACTCCCTCTCTATCATCCAGCCCCCCCCCCTCCCAGAGCCCCCCTCCCAGAGCCCCCCTCCCAGAGCCCCCCTCCTTGTACCAGATGGTGGCCGCCTTCCTCATCGTAGTCGTCCTCGCCCCCGTCGGTCATCTCTCCTGCCTCTACCTCCAGCGCCCCGTCGCCTGCCTCCTCGCCGGAGTTCTCGGCTGCCTCGGACACAGACTCCTCGTTCAGGGAATCACAGTTGTCCTCGTACTTCCTCTGAGTCTCTGGACAGCAAAAGGAGAGAAACAAAGAGAAACAACACGGTGAAACATAGACTTTGACGGAAAAACAATTACTCAGGTAATTACTACTGTGTATTCATACTGACCTCTACAGCCTAGAGAGGAGCAACCTTTAGAGCAGAACCTCATCCATCCTCCTCCCTCCCTCCCTCCAGTGTCCTCCAGTCTAGGACATCTATAAAGGCCTCTCATACTGTGCCAGAGTTGTGTTGACACCCGCCTCTGTGTTATGACAGAGAGCTCAGGTCCCTTATCTCCCTCTCTGTCAGGAAGACTGATGGTGTGTGTGCCCTCTTAATTTCCTTCCCCCTGGCAGTAGTAGGGTTTTTTACAGGTCGTCCCCCACCACCACCACTGCCACCACCACCACATCTGTTCTCACCAGTCTCAGCCCTCTGCTGCTTCTCTATCTTCTCCAGGCGGCCCAGGAGAGAGTCAATCTTCATCTTAATCTGAGTCAGCTCCCGTTTGATAGTCTGGAGCTGATCCGACTTCACTGCTGAGACAAAAACACAAAGAAACGCACACACAGGCTTTCAGTAAATCGTTTTATAGGCAACTACGTTTTGGTCCATTTTCCCCATGCTGATTCAACATGTAAGTTGTGAAATGAGCTTCACAATTCCTGTTGATAAGCAGCTCATCACAGATCTAGAGCTATCATGAGATAATATGTTCCAATTGGCTCAACGTCCTATGATTATATCAACCCATTTTTTTGGGGTGCAATATTTTTCCTAATTTATCTTGTGTTCTCTTAATCGAAACGTGACCCTTCTGGGATTAATCTGTACAGTAGATTGGATCACGGCTCACATCCACCATGCAGTTTAATTCACACTCACTACCTGTGACAAAACCTCCATCTATCCAATACCTCCATCCAACATGCTTATCTCTTCGATTGCCTTTTTAATGAGGCTCTGGAGTATGAGAAGAGGACACAAATATATTGCCATTTCTTACATTGTAACACTGACATCATAGAATAGAACTAGTTTAATTTTGGACTAAATCAACACGTCCCTGACAAGCGCATCATCTATGGACTGTGTAAAATGGTTTTGACTTCTTGAATCTTTCTGGCTCGCCAAGCTGCTTTCGTTATAAGTCATGAGAAAGCCTAAAAGGCAACAGAAAGACTTGACCTTGATCACGTCAGTATTCTGATCAGCTAAACATAACAAGCACATGAATAGACGTCAAGATGAATTCAAGCTCGTCTCTGAGGGTTTACCCTAACTAGTTAGAGCCGAGCTGGTTATGGAGATTTTACTCCTAAATATAAGCCAAATCTGTCCCCCTAACCTTAAATACATAAATGTCATCAACTGAAAACATAAAAAGTGAGGAAAAAAAGTAAAAGCGTGAAATCACATTTGACACCAATCAAATCCAATCAATTGTGCAATCAGGATACAATTTGGGACTGTAAAAGCGTTCCCTAGTCCACTACACAGCTTTCCCTTCAGAATCAGAAAGCTTCGCTCCAAAACACATACTGTATAAAATCAGATCAGGTGCGCTCTGACAGGGTAAGCTATTAAAAGCACACAACTGTGTATATGTGTGTAGTTTCCAATTTCACCAGTGTTATGTCCAGGTGTTGTGTGTGTGTGTGTGTGTGTGTGTATGGGAATCTCTCAAATGAGCCTGCTGTAGTGTTCTGGAGAGTTTATTGGCTCTAAACGCTGAAGAGTAGCACAGAAATGACCTTTTAACAGGAAGAGAAAATGGGAAATGGATCTGATGTGGTGTCTTTCTCTCAGCGTCCTCTGGTTGCAATGGTGTTTCATGTGGAATACACACTCAATGCCGATTCACTCACGATCACACGCACACACAATCTTTTTTCCTCAGGGTAATGTTGTCATTTGATGATCAGAAAGTGTTGAGTAGTTTTGAATTCATCAGTAGCTTCAGGAGCTGGTTCTTAGTGTTAAAGTCATAAAAACACTTCCACAGTTCCAGAAATACACAGTCTTATCCGATATTTCAGAAACTGAGCATCTTTTGAGAGCCTGGATTTAAGGAGTGAAAAAAAAAAGTCTTCTTATAGTTGTTTTGAGGGAATTGCGGGCAAATGGATTAATCTAATTTGGGGATTTCATGATGACCACAAAACACGACTGTTTCTGAAATGCTAAAGGTCCTTGAATTGCAGAGATGGAGATTAAACTTGACAAAGAGAATTGAGGCAGCTGGGTCTGAAGTTATTTCAGACTCTGACTGGCATCAACAAGAGGCAATCACTAGCTTGCCCTAAGATCGCAGGGGAATAATCTTAAATAAGTACCAACTGATAGCATTGATTGACTGAAAATGGGTTTAATAATTGTAAAACACTCATTCAGAAACCTTCTTCTTGATCCAGTCATTCTTTGAGTGAATATATGTTTTACATGCTCGGTCTGGTTATTGGACCCTGGAATAGAGGAAAAAATATGCTCTGTATAAATGTGAGCTAATTCATCAGATGGCTCATGTCACACGTTGAGATCTTTAATGCTGTTTTGCATCACAAGTATGGCGAACCAACGCAAACCCAGAGGATAGCTAACCTTAATACACAATCAATCAATACCAATACAAGTAATTTCTCACAACATTGTCTGGCTTTCACAGACTAGCAGAAGAAGAGATTTGTCTCAAGTCTGAGGTGGAAAATCTATAAATAAAAATAAAGATGAGGAATACGCCTTTTTTCGCTTTCTTTCTCGTTTTTCTCTTTATTTTTTTACTCTCTGGCTCCGTGAGACCTGTGTTGCAGGCCCCCTGACAGACACCACCAAGCTGTTCTCCCAGATAAGGCTGGACTGAACAGACAACAATAAACGAGACAGACCGCACACTGGCTTCAATTATACAGGCCACGGTTAAAGACGGCAGTTTAGGAAAACAGAACTAGACAGGCGACTCTGTGGGGACCACCCAAACCCTCCCTCTTACATGACGCTAATTACATTTAGTACACGCTGTTGTCATTCATCTGCCGATCAAACACTTCAGCAGTAGGCTAGCCTGCTCGACTGGGTCCCTAGCAACAGGAACAACGGCGCTCCCATCGTGAAAGGAGGGCATTCAAATACGTTTCACCACTGGTGTGTCCTGTATTGTTTGCTGATGTGGAAACTGCCAATTAGCATGGCTTTTATAGTGTTGAGCCGTGGCGTGGCTACATTGCAGAGGGAAAATGTTGTCCCTTGGAAGTGGATTTCTATGTCAAAATACTCCAAAAATGTAACATCTCTAGTATAACATGCAAGTTCTTTTGTAATCTGATGTATCTGGAAGCCCTGGAGAAGACTTCTCAGGTGAACTTACGTTTGAGGCCAGAGGAGGAGGAGGAGGAGGAGGAAGTGGGTGGTCTGGAAGAGGAGGAAGAGGAGGAGGAGGTCTTGACGGGAAAGGAGGTCTTGACACGGCGCGTGGAGGGCGCCAGGATACGGGAGCGTTTGAGGGGGATCACAGCTCTAGGAGGGGGGGCTATTCGCCCGTGGTAGTCAAACAGCCTGGAAGGACAGGGTGACTAATGAGAATGAACCTACTCACACACTGCATCATCCAACCATCGACAGACGACATCAAAACTAAAAACTACGGACTGTAATCAGTCACACTTTCGTTCTCCTCAACAGCAACAAAAGAATTCTAACAACTATTCTCACATGCAACCAAAGGTCAGATCTGACTTGCTGATACTGTACAATAGCAGCTGCCGCCCCGCCCCTTCAGCTTTATGACAGAATCACTACCGTGAACGTAACTGTAGATTGGCAAATGCTTCAAGAAGGCGAACACAGGGAGTCGAGCGAGCAGTAAAATGTCAAACAGGGGATTTTGCCTTGACTTCTTTGTTCTCAGCCAAAGTAGACTTCTATCACGGCTCACAGTCGACTTGACATTTCGTAAATGTCTCCAGAGATAAAGGCTCTGATCACCACCAAATAAAAGACCAGACAAAACAGCAGTGTCATAAACATTAACAGTGTGATCTGCTCTGAGAGTTCACTCATTTGAGATGGGTCTCAATGCGATGGATCTCAACCTTTTCTTTTCTCACTCCTCGTTTGACTGTCTCAAGGAAGGTTTGAGGGCTCCCTATTGAAACAGGAGTGCTTTCAAAATGTCAAACATCCAATACTTTCAGTCACTCTTCATGAGATGAGAAACAAATGATATCAATCGTACCGGCTGTAGAAATCATCTCTGTAGTAGTCATAGTCAAATTCATAGCCGCTGTGAAAAATGTGTCAAGAAAAAGCAGGGAAGAGGGGAAAAAGAGGTGAAGAGAGAGGAGAGAAAGAAAGGGAGAAAGTGTCAGGATGTGTCCATCCAAGTGTGTCCAAACAGAAACCATTTTAATTAACTGGAAAGTTTCAGGTGCTTATGTCAAGGTCAATGTGTATTTAGAACACAATCCTAAGCCAAGGGTTGAAAAGGCTTTGAACGGTTTCAACAGTATCCCAATGTCAATGAAGATATTGCAAAATATTCCAAATGTGACATTGGTCAAAAGAAACAAAAGTTAACACTGACAAACTATTTGACAGAAACAAACAAAAATAATTGAGCTTTCAAAACCCACTGTAAATGTAATTAAAAGGTTACTTTCCATTTAGAACAGTGCAGTGCCGCGATAGGTTATCTTGTTAGGGTTTATTTTGACAGCATATTACTATTTTGAGCTGTGATATTAAAATGCATGACATTGTGAAACCAAAAACACCAGAAAGTGAAAAAGAAAGCTTGAGAGAGAACAAGACGCAGATGGAGAGAGTGAGACGGAAAAAACAGACAGGATGAAAGGTGAGACAGAATGAGACGAATGAATATACAACCAGGCCAACCTGTAGACAGCCGAGAGTGGTCGCTTGGACCCGGCCTTGGGCCTGTAGGGTTTGGGCTCTCCTGCCATGTTAATGTCTGAAAACAACAAACAGGACAGGCATCATTAATCACTCTTTGTCCCTTGTACAGCTTCTTGTATATCCTGGAACCATCAAACATCAGGGGACAATGGTTCAGACATAGATTAAGCAAAACACTGGCCTATATCACTGCCTAGTTGGAGAGCGTTTATTGGGAAAGGCAATTTTTCACTGCCTAGTTGGAGAGCGTTTATTGGGAAAGGCAATTTTTGGTAAGAAAAATGTTTTTTTAAAGCAGCACGTCAGGGCTTCTTCTGTCTCGAAAGGGCCATGCCAACATCAAATCCAATTTAACACTCTGCTGTGTAAGTGAATGAAGGAGCATCTTCTATTTGAAGAACACTTGCAGAAGGTGGGGTCCCTGAGTCATTGGCTAATTTGATCTGTAGAGACTGCATGTTGTGCAACCTCCTGCATAAGAGTACACAACTTTGTACAAGAGCAAAATACATTCCATTCAAATCCAAACATTGCGTGCACTGTTACACTAATTATTCACCACCTTTCAGTATATCTGAATAACATGAAATAAATCGTCACAAACATATGTGGCTGTACAGTGGAACACAAACAGGTAAGCTTTGTGAAGAGGACACAGTCTTGATGAAAGTTGATTATTCCTGGGTCTTTTGTAAGTAAATTCATCAGAATTGAGTCCCTCAAAGACCCCAACATTACAAGACAAGAGCCATGGGAGGCATTTTTGATACAGTCATACACACCCACACTTGGGTATGAAATCTTGGGAGACCACAAGAGCATCAGGGGCGGAGGACATTTGATCACGGACTATGAAGGTTATTCAAATTCCCAACTCTTCACTTGGCAAGGTTATTGAACGTTTCGCTTCCACTCTCCATCCCCTTCCAGTCTGTTTCCACGTGGAGGAGATCTCAGAAAAGACACCACTTCCATTTTGCAAGAACAATATATAAACGACAAACAAAAGATTTTAAAAGATCTTGGACTGTACAGTATTGAGTGTAGTAGCACAATCTCATTCAGGTCTTAACAGGCAAATCTGAATAATCCATGCCAGCTCTGGCTATCATCACCAGGGAAGAAGCAGAGAGAGAGAAGAGAAAGAGGCAGAGAGAGAAGAGAAAGAGAGAAAGGCAGAGAGAAGAGAGGGAGGGTGAGGACAGAGTCGGGGGTAGAAGAACAGGGTGAGGAGAAAGAGGGGTGTAGAAGGGAGTGAAAGACCAGGCAGTAACTGGATGCAAATTCTGTGCCTCCTTCCCTTTACTGAAGCAGTAAGAAACATGATCCAGCCCAGGGCTGTGTGAACATCACCCAGTCAGTGTGTTTTAGTGATGACTGCGTGTGTGTGTGTGTGTGTGTGTGTGTGTTTGCACGTGTTAAGCAGAGCATGTGGCAACGATTAGTGTAATACCAGGCTTGCAACAAGGCATGTTAGGCTTGGGACTCATAGATGCAAAAACATATGTAACCACATCTTCTTCATGTACACAAACGATGATCCATAACCACACATTCATCTTACTCTGGTAATCAAACAGGTTGAAACATAATTAACCACTCAAATCGATAAAACAACCAACCAGCCAGAGACTGCAGTTTCACCCTCCTAAGTTTAGACATTCAGCACCACATCCAGCACCAACTTCTGTACGCTGAGTGGTTTCAGCCAGCCAGCTGACAAACTGTCCTTGGGCACTGGCTCCACTTGGCTGTCGCATCCCTGCGTGAGGGGAGCTTTAGCCCCGTTTGACTGGGCTGTCAGGATAAGGCCTGAGTCAGGAGTTAAGTCCTCTGGAGCAGTGAGAGCCGTTCATACAACAACACATCACAGCATGTCGAGTGCTAACAAGACTCGGGAACTGGCCTCCTCCCAGGTCTTATTATGTGTGTCTATCTAAACAGGGACGGTGTGTTCTGTGGTTTCGTGCTATGCGAGGTAGGGGAAAACCCTCCCTGTGAATCACATTCCCGGGGTCGAGCACTCGGCTTGTTTTACTTATTCATGGTTCATTAAATTATTCATCTGTTTGCTATTCATCTGTCTGTTTGCTCAATCTGCCACCTGTACACACAGCAAGATCCCAGAGTTGCTGAAGTCCATGGTGATGAAGGCAGGAGGAAGGAGAGAATAGGAGAGCAGAGCTGTCCATGGTGCTAATGAAGCAGTGATTCAAATACAAATGGGGCCCAAATCCAAGCTTGTGAAATATATATGGCCTCGAGACTATATGAAACCACAATGTGCATTCTTGAGTTAAGCCCCTACTGTATATGTAAAGTTAAGCCTTTGCCAAAGAGGGAGGTAGCTGTCCGTGGAACTGAAACCCAGGAAGGGAAACAGGGGGAGACTGACTTCTGGCTGCAGGATAAAATGAACGCTTTCTTTTCTTTCATGCGTGGAATCTTACGCCATAAATATCTACATTCCAATTGCTCGGTACTCGCTTGCTGACCTAAAAAACAAACAAATGAAACAGGCTAGTTAGGGTCTTTGGGTTAACATGGGTGGATAAATAAGTCAAAAGGTGTGTTCCCCGAGAATAAACAAAATAAAACTGATAGGAGCATGCCGTAGTGAAATAGAAGCCTGAAGTATGAGCTGTTACTGCAGTCTATCCCCGACAAGCCAACATGCACCAGTGACCCCCTGGGATATCCCAGGCTTCCTTGGATATCGGACTCATTTGTTCCCTTCCTCATCTATCTCCCTCGGGCTCTCTGACAGAGCGAGTGTGTGAATGACTCTTTTTCTCTCTGTGACTCCCTCCCCCCCCCCGCCACCATCCTTTATTGTCACATTTCTTGCTCGCTGCAGCCCTCCCCAAACACTCTCTTCAACTCTCTTTCTCTGCCTCGCTCTCCATCTGTCCTCCTCTCGGTCTCCTTTTCTCTTTCTTTACGCCTCTCTTTCTCAAAAGGAGAAAAGACATCTCATTATAAGATATTTCAATTCTGAGAGTCACCTGCAGGTTCTTTCTATCTGACACCTGGGGTGTGACGAAGGCCTTGCATGTCTCTCTCTCTCCCCTTGCTTTCATCAACCCCGGAAGTGGGCTAGGAATATTACACCATCAATGGGAGGAGAGGCCTTGAATAAACATGGTAAAAACATCATAATAACATTTTGGAATATGCACAGATTTTAACATTCACCTCAGCACAACTATAAACAGAAAGGGAGATAAATCGTGAAAGAAATAACGAGAAAGAAGGAGGGAGAGAGTAAGATTATTAGCATTGCTGGCAGACTCATGCTGCTAGATGGGTTTTGGTCACATCACACTCTGTGCCTTTTACACACAAACACACACACACACACACACACACCACAGTTATATATCCAGACAGGGCAATTCCATAGTTCTAGAAGAGGCTGATTGTTACAAACACACACACACACACACACACACAAGATGGAGAAGTTCTGCTCATCTAGCCTGGGGCTTCAGAGAAGGAGCTGGCTGGCATAGCCTGCAGGGATCAACACAAGATCAGATGGGTAGGGGAGTCTGAGACAAACTTAGCATTAGTGTGGGAGACACACAGTCTCTCCAGACAGGGAGGGCACTGAGGATAAAAGATATTGGACAAAGAGAGGGCTTGTCAGCCAGGCAGAAGAGTGAGGGAGGGAGAGATGGAGAGGACTGGGTACACATTACAATTGGATTTGTGAGTACCTATATTAGCTGGTTTGTGACAGTAGCTGTGTCCAAATAGTGCAGATCTTATCTCAAAGTACAAAACAACCACTTCAAAAATGTGGACCGACACTGAAATGGACTACATGCAAAATCAAGCCTTGTCGCATTTCAGTCCAGACAGTTTACCCAGAAACTCCGGCACATCCTCTGCCACAATCTGCTTCTAAGCCCAATAAGCTCACTGATTAAACCAGACGCCTGTAGATGACAAACTAGCGTTATCAGAAAAGGTATAAGTGTTGATGTTGCCACTCCAACAATGTTCGCGGGCCCAGGGAGGCTGGTTGAAACGACGGCATGACCAATCCCTTTGGCTATGCCGGCAATCGTCCGGATTGACATCAATGTTCCTCCTCTGACTTAAAACTGCATATTTGTACCATTTTTCATGCACATTTAAAGTGTATTTTTCACCTTGTATCCTCCCTGGCTATGTGGCACGATAAACATTAAAAAGAGACAAACAAGGAGGGGGGGGGGAGGAGGGGTGTGCAGAAAGGCAGAGAGAGACAAGAAAAGCAAGAGAAGAAACCGCCAAACGTTCCCTCGTCTTCATTTATTGAACTAAACAACTAATTATGCAAAGCGGCTGGCGGCAAGAACGAGGCAGGGACCAAACTACCCGAGAGAGAGAAGCTGTAACTCGGGCCTGGTGGACATGAGGAGTTGATCAGACCACCCAATGGCCTGCTCCCATATCATCAGCGTGTCTGTCTTTGATGCACGCCCCTTAGACCTCCTAAGATGTGACAGTGTGGGAGTGTACAAGCAGGGAATCTGGGATTCAGAAACTGTTGCATCTCATTCCAGACAAAATGACGACGCCAGAAGAGATGGTAAACATGGACCTGAGGGAGCAACACTGTCCAGATCAAAGAGCGTTTGATCCTTATTGTTCATAACTTTGTTATTCGTTTCTCACCATCAATGTTAACCATATGGGGCCTTTTATTTCCTCTTCAGATGACAGCTTCTCATAAGCCACTACTGGAATTAACATTCCACTGGTGTCTCAAACATTTAATCAAGCCTCAGAGCCAGGGACACGGAGAGAGCCATCTCAGATAAGCTCAACTGACAGATGAACTGCATCTCTCTGTCCCACACAGAGCCATCATATGACCACTGTCACTCCTGTGAATACGAGAACTAACACCAGTTATATCCCTCAAAAAAAAAAAAAAAAAAAAAAAATGTATTTTGGACGTCATCCAGAAATATTTGCTGGCTCTCTTTCTTAGTAACATAACTCTCCCACATTGTCATGCCACCCATCATGCCAAACGGTTTACCCCATCCTCTCTGACTTCCATTCCTGCTTGTTAAAAAGGTTCAATGCCTTTCCAATGCCTCCCCCCCCCAAAAAAAAAATAAATAAATAATAATAAAAAAAATAAAATAAAGGAAAAAGAAAAGAAACGTGAGCGGTTGTGAACAAGTCTACAGAGAGCTCCATAAAAGGGAGGGACCATGGCTGCAGCCTTGGTTTCAGGAGTGGTTTCATCACTCAGTAAAAGGACTGCTATAGGAGGCCTTACCACCATCTGCATATCAAAGGAGAATTACCTTTAGACCTCCAACTATCAAAGAGACAGAGGCGATTCATTAAAACACCAGTTAGTGGTTCTCTCAATGTGACCACCTGTGTCTCCAAACCCCATTACAGGTATCAACAAAACAGTACTTTTCTGAACAACTCGTTCTGCATGGCACAATGCATTCTGGAAAGTGGGTGACTTATCCACATCTAAAGCATGAGCAGGTTGCTACCAAACACATGCTAACCATTGTGTGGCCAATCATTTTGCGTATATCCAAAGCCAGCCTGAGGCCCTTTTCACCACAGTGTGCATTCGCTGTTGAAGTGAGAACCCAAATACGAAACTCGGCCAGGGTTGAAATATTCTTTGCATAAGCAATTTGTCCAGTCAGTGATATAAAACGAACCGTGTCTCACCCTTTCCATTAAAGTACAGAGGCTGCGCTATGAAGGAGTGAGTTTCATCACCCTGCCCCACTTAAAGCAGGCTGGGCTATTGAATAAAAATAAACCCGCTCAAAACCTTGTGGCTGGGAGAGATCCAAAGAAACAGACAAGAAGGGGGAAGGCATCTTGATGAGATACCATCTGGATACAACGTGCAAAGCCTAACGAAAGGCCTCCCTTGTGTAAACAATGTCCGGAAACGGAGAAACGAGGCCATGGTGCTGGACGAGTGAATACTGTCCCACTGACGATGGAGTTAATTAGCTTAAAAGCTTGAGATAATTTGATTGTGGGCAATAAGGCGTGTAAGCGCGTGTGTGTGGGGGGGAGACGACAACAACAACAAATACATCAACATTTACAACACGAGTTCCCTTTGATACTCCTCGGTTAGAAATAATCATGACAAGCCGTGATAATCAGGTTACTCAGTGCGTTCATCTCCCGCAACCCGCTGCTGAGTGGAGTCTAAAAATAGGCCGTCTTTGGTGCGAAATCTGTGACAGGAATCTCTTTGAACATCCCTTGCATCATCGCTTTAGAATCCTCTGTGCAAAATGCATATTTAATTTTGATGTGGAAATAAGGCAAGTCTATCCTAAAATGGAGACACGGCTTCCTTGTATTTCCGGCATGGAGACAAAGTGATGTCAGTGTACTTGTCCGCTAAAATGTGTGAGACAGCGTGAGAGAAACACTTTATTTCAGCGTCTATCAATTCATGAGATATGCAACAATTGATAACTAGATGCTGTGAAACGTCTATCTAAGTCCGGTGTAGATGTCAGTCAACTTCTCACATTACGCCTGATACAGGAAAATGTCATTCACACAAGTCTTCGCTACACCGGAGGGACTCAAACAGAGGTAAAAATTCAGACCTCATTAGAGAAGCTGAACATTTCCACCACAATCTGTCAGTCATTGTGTGGGTTGTGTGAGCGAGAATGAGACCGCACGCGCTCATACCTCGCCATCCTCTGCATGCGCGGGTGAGTGACAGCATAGGCCGACTGATTGGTGTTCATCCTGGCGACTGTCCACCCACACACCACTCCTGATAAGCGAGGCTGGGATGTGGAGAGGAGCCGAGACATGGGAAGACTCATTTACCCTGTCACCTCCCCTCATTAGACACCCCAGCTCGTCACCTCCCCTCATTAGACACCCCAGCTCGTCACCTGCTTGGTGGTCAATACTGGCTCCTATCGGGAGAGACCGGGAGTGCTGAACTTTGCAGAAAACATGCTTTGTTGGTCACTGGAATCTGGTTAAATCGCAGCCATACTGTGTTGATGGGGAAGGGTAGAGTGCTGCGCTAACAAGCTTCATTGGAAGCTGCTGTTAAGACATGTCATGCTACAGTATGGCTTAATGTGAGGCACAAAAGACACGTTGCTCATCATTCGTCAGCGCTTGTGGTCTCTTCCTCTTCCATCCGGGCTAGATGTCTACTTTTCATTGCCGGTGGGAAGCCTCAACAAATATGCTTGTTTACAGGATGCAAGATGGTGCGAGATGGTGAGGTACAGATGGCGACCTGTTCCGGTTGTGCGGCTGGATCGAAGAAGGACACGGGAGATCCACCAGTGGCGTCAGGAGAAGACCATCCATGTGGGCTCTCCATCTTGGAAGCATTGTCCAGGCATTTGCCCCACAGCAGGGGGGAGGAGAGACTGGAGCGCTGGGCCTGCCGCCAGGCTCCTCCCACATGAGGAAGACGAGGTGTTGAGAGGGTTCCGCTGGCTCAAGAGCTGGGGGCTAGTGGTCTCCATGGGGATAGCAGCCTGTCCTGTGGCCTATGAGGGATACCTTACTGAAGAACCTCGTCAAATGCCAAGCGTAGCCTTAGCTGGGGAACAGTCAGCGATGCAGACATCGAATATGGACTGACAACTGGACATTCAAATCAGCTAAAATACATGTGTCGGGATAGGGGAAAAACACACACACAAATTTGCCATTCAGCTTATACTTATTATAAGGAGGCATCTTACTATTGCCAGTTGCCCTCCTCATGTCTGTGCTGCGATCCCTCTTCCTCCCTGTCAGGATTAAACACACAGCAGTGATAGCATCTGGACAACAGGGGGATGGTACTGACACACATCTGCCATGCACTGCAGCCACTCCACCATGGCAATAACTGTCCACTGGACAACAGAGGATGCTTTGCAGACCATCTTGAAGGTGTTGATGCTTATGGCTGTTAACATTGCTAACAGTGTGCAGGAATCACAACCACAAAGGAAGGGGATGAAACATGAACTGAAAATTATTGGTCTCTCACAGATATGTGAGCACATGTGCACAAGAGCACGCACGCACGTGCGCACACACACACACACGGTATAAGTAGGAAATCCCAGGAGATCAGGGCACTGGAACATGTAAAAAAATAAATTAAAAAATCCTCTACTACTAAATCTTAAATATTTATGTTTTAAGGCTCAAACTCCCTGCTTCATATCCAACACACATGAAAGTGTTAATTAAATTACTAAGGAGGAGAGCAATACTGTGCACTTCGACTTTCTAGATCAAAGACATGTAATCACATTTCTTTGGATGGCACACAATACAGTATGTTTTCGAGTTTTAATAACAGTACTGTATGGGTAATGTAAAAGAAAAGTTAATTGCGTCACGAGAACACAACAGATGAAATAATTCTACATTTTTGTATAACTACCTTGTTCAATTGCAGATTGCAACTAAATAAAGTTAAGAAAAAAAATAACTCCAAATATGATTCTAACTTATTATAATCATTTTCGGGTTGGCAAAAATTAGCGTTCCAAATTTCACTTACGTTTCTAGACAGACCTCTGTGTTACAAAGAGTGTTCAGTTTTATTTTTTGACATAAGAACATCAGATGCAGCACTACTCTTACATCGTAGGTTACTAATTAAATAACTAAAACTGAAATGTAACAAAAGTAGGGCCTATCTTTCTACTCATTAAACACCATTAGGAGTTTCACGTATACCAAACACTGTAATATGGGTGTCTAAAGGCTGGAAGTCAAAATTAAACATATAAAACACTCCGACATTTGATCAGCATAGTTGGTAAAGTGTCAATGGGATCAATACATTGTATACAGTTCACAATTTAATAATTTGGTATGGGTGTGTAATGTAAATTCAGGTGCAAACATTATCAACAACTACCGCTCAGTCGGCTATGAAGTCTCGATCCGGCTTGTGTGCTGAGCTACTTACATCGTTGATTCCGACGTTTTCCCTTGTACATGGTCATTCTGTACGGGTCCAGTTTTGCGCGAGTAAAGATCCCTTTAAAAAAAAAGTCGATGCACGGGAATGTTCAACCTCCAGCAAGCAAGGTAAATGACTACGAAGTAAATCTCCTTTTCAAGGGAGAACTGAAACCACTTCTTTAGTTGGGAGCGTACCAAGAGCAGCATTCAGAGAGGGGTGGATGACACAGATTTATGGTGTAGAATTTGAAGACTATAGTCTTAAGATCTTAATTCAGAACGACAAGACTGCGTGAAAACATGAAGCATGCCCCACATCTTACAGCATGTTTGCTATTTTCCTATAGAAACAGAAGCAAACTTAAATTGAGTGTCTAACGGAGTACATGTCCTATGCCTGGAGGCCTGTATCATAGTAGACTGCCTTCCAGGGTCTACTAAGTCCCGTATTGATCTTCCTATGTACTATACTGTTCATCTACAGTATAGAACATTTGATGACAAAACCAACACTAGGTAGGCAATTCAATATATGTCAGATGGTATAAAATATGTTTGCTATTTTACTGAGAGGAGAAAATAGTACTACAATTGTAATCGTAATACAGATTCCCATTGTGAACTCAACACAATGGTGCTTATTGTGGTTTAGTCTAAGACACTGTTGATTTCAACAAATCTGGAGCTCAGATGGGAAGAGAGGGGGAAAAAGTTTGGAGTATGGGGATATTAGGCCACCATGGACCACTGGACCATTCACCAGTATACTACTGCAAGGGTAATAAGACTCGGACACTCAATACAAGGGGTAGTAAGGCTATGAGCTCCAAAACATGGCCAAAATAACATTTTCCATCATGTACCACTTTTGGGTACACTTGAAGATCTGCACACTTGCAAAAGCAAAGTGTGTTGCTAAGGAGACAAGGATGAAAAAGTAGGCGGTGTGTTGATATTGGGCAATTACTTCTGTTATTTTACATCACCTCTATGTGGGCAGAATAATAACTGTTTTGGGCAAAGATGAATTGCACAGTGGGAATGAATACAAAAACCAATTGCATTGTATGGTAATAGCCATCCAATCAATATTTCTGAAACTTCAGCTTGTAACAGTTTGAAAGATAGCATTGTTTATGTATTCCTTTAGTTGAAGGCACCTGAATTTAGTAGGAATGTCCACTTCTACTGGGTTACTAAAATCTAGGGACCAAGTAGCTATTGTATCTTACTGTAACAGAATATATTTGATCCAAAACGATTTACAGACAGAGGAAAATGTTTATTATCATCTTCCCAGGATAAGGGGTTAACTTGGAGACAAGTATTTCTGTTGTCCACCAAAGGATCATTATTTTCCTGCATCACCATCTAGTGTGCAGACAAGAATATTGCAAGCTACAAATTTGATAATGTAAATCCAGGCTCAAGGACTGGCATGTGTCAAAATCAAAAGCTTTGTATTTGATGCATCAAAAAATATTTTTCTTTACCGCAATAGCAAAAGGAATGAAATATAGGTTGGTGACTATTTATTTTATGAACATTCTGATTGACATACTGTGATGTTCCTTGTAGAACATGTACCATCGTAGCACCCTGTATACATTTCTTGCAAGAGTGTTTGTATTTTTTTATAAAATCAGCTATAAACATACTCATTAAACATACCATACAGTGTTTGCTAAGCTGATGAACACATGACACTTTATTTTGAAATGTGTACGCATCCTGCTCGCCCTCTGTTCGCTTTATGTGTCACTGGTATGATACTCGTTTTTAAATGTGTGTTACTTGTGTATGACTTGTTTTGATGCATTGCTGTAAAGTCGCAAATTCTCCAATCTCCATCTTTCTATATATTTAATCAGCTCCACAATTATTGATTGGTATTGTTAAATAATGTGAGATGTGCTACACATTGGTCTGCAAGTACGGGCGGATCTACCGGGGTGGCAACTGCCACCCTAAAAATAGCCTTTCCACCCCAGCTGCCACCCCAGTTGGCAACTTTGAAAACAAAGTTGTGGTTCATCGGACATTTACGAGAGCACATTTCTAATGGCCCACTGCAAGTGAATGCAGCACTAGAAGACTCCAACCACCCTGCCCACTCTGCCGGCCGAAGTTAAACACAAGGAAGGCGCAAACTGACCATAGAAGGCTTCAACTCAAGGAAGCAATTGTCGGCACGGACAGTAGACCACACCGGAGGAATGAAGTGTCAAGCAATTATCTATTAATGACTAAGAATAATTAGAAAAGTGCAGGGCTAATGGAGTTGCATCGTTAGTTTTCCTGTTGAATTGAGGTTAATAACGTTAACTCGTGAATGCTTTGGGAAAGCAACAACAAAGATGACCGTGGTAAAGTTAGTTCGAAGTTCGATATTCAACAGTTATTCGGATGCCCAGTTTTGTGTTATTTACCCGGTGTTCAGCACCGCTACGACCGGCCGCTTAGCCTATGCTTTCCTCTGCATAAACAACGACTCAGTGCCGGGGTCAGATGGCTGAGCGGTTAGGCAATCGGGCTATCAATCAGACGGTTGCCGTTTCAATTCCTGGCAGTGACAAATGACGTTGTGTCCCTGGGGAAGGCACTTCACTCTTCTTGCCTCGGGGGAATGTCCCTGTACTTACTGTAAATCGCTGAACGTCTGCTAAATGACTAAATGTAAATGTTTAGGGACCATCAACAAATAAAACATTTCAAAAGTCAATAGCTTTTCAACAACTTGAACTATGAGCATCAAAATAATGTTAAACTGTTGAAGACGTTTGTATTCATGCTGCACAGACTTTATTTTGTTAATTTTCATCTTAGGTTATTAAAATTTAATTTGTTATTCAAAATAAATCTTCAAACTTCAATAGCTTTTTGGTCATGGGATTTATAATCCTCAAATTCATTTCAGAGTATTCACTGACTATGCATACATGTTGCACAGCCTTTAGTTTTTTCATTTTTATCTCACACGCTTCTGCCACAGGGTGCCACCCCTCAAAATCTCCTGCCACCCTTTTGCCACCCCATTAATATTTTTGTAGATCCGCCCCTGTCTGTAGGGTAAAAAATGCCAGTGTCCAAAACAAGGTTTCTCCATCTTTAGCAGTCCGGCTTTCGGACAGCATATAGTACAGAACTTTATTTTCGGCTAAACATTTAGCTATGCCTCTCTCCACCTAGTGGCAATGGCTGGTTCTGTCATTGTGATTTAAGGGCCATCCCTTCTCTCTCTCTCTCTGGAGATTTTAGAGCCCTCTGTCTCTTTGTTTGTCTCGCTCTCTCTTTCTCTCTCTCTCTTTCTCTCTTGCTCTCTCTCTTTCTCTCTTGCTCTCTCTCTCTCCCTCCTCTCTCTCTCTCCATATCTCACTCTCTCTCTATCGTCTCTGCATGTGCCTCTCACTCTCTTTCCCTCTACATCTTTCCCTCTGACATCTTTTCTATCTATTTCATACTCTTTTTCTACGTCAGTCAGGGGCAACAGAGTGCAAAGAATCACGTTAGGAAATATTTAAATGTTGCTGATTGCTATGCAGGCAGGCATTAGCAGATTACTAATCTAACTCGGCTCAGAATCTATCACTCTCACAGTCAGTCAACCAGCCAGCAGATAATAAAAACCACACAGGCCAGCGGGGGTTAGCTGCCACATGACAGAACGTCTCCCAAGAAAAACAGCATACACACCACGCAACACATAGAAAAAAAATGAAGAAAAATCGTTTGTCGTTTTTACTAAATCTTTTATTTCCTTTTTGTACATTTCCTTTTTTTATGTTTAATACATGCCTTCACACTTCACATCCTCTATTCTTTCACAGCTTCTAATTGAGCCACAGAAGCATCAATCAGTAAGATAATGCAATTATTCTCCAACGCAATGGTTGAAAGTCAATTGTCAAAGTCATGACAGATAGTCTGGGAGCAACACAGCATGGATGATGGATAGCAAAGGATACACAGGAGCTTCATGAAGACTGGCAGCTTTGTACGTTCTCTCGAGGACTGAACTCACTAGGGTATGTTTCAGAGGAGAGAGAGTGGAAGGAGACCCTGTTGGAGCCGTTTCTGAGGCCCTCATTAACTGTGGGTAACAACTCAGGGTGCAGTGGAGGGCCACGTTGTCTTTCTGCTGAACGCTTGATGATGCCCTGGATGAGTCATGATGTTGTTTTCCACCTGTCTCCTTACCTGTCTGCTAACCCCTCTCTCTCTCTCTCTCTCTCTCTCTCTCTCTCTCTCTCTCTCTCTCTCTCTCGCTCTCTCTCTCTTTCTCTCTCTCTCTCGCTCTCTCTCTCTCTCTCTCTCTCTCTCTCTCACACACACACACACACACACACCACAAAACACTGACACTTTCTGAAAAGTCTAAGTCAAAAAGTTGATAGCTAACAGGCACAGTGAAAATACCAGTGCACATTATGTGTATCAAATCCTGTTAGAAATACAGCCACTGCTTTAATCCTCAGCAATACCTGTAAGTGGATTAAGTATCAGACGTTCTACCTTCTCAGGATATGATCCTCTTAAAGAGAAAATTGTGGCAAAAAAACATTTAACATTTCCATTTCAATTAACTTCAGGGCTGTGTAAGAAGATTGTACAGTATATAATTGATGTATTCAAGTATTAACAACCTAAACCTAAAGGTGTGGCCTAACATCGAAGACTTTCAAACATCATAAAGATGCAATAGGTCAAAACATGCATACTCCGTGGCCATTATAACGATTTTTTTCATCCTTCCACTGTAGCACTGACCAAGGCCTGCCACCGTGTGGCGCTCTGTGACCACAAAGGACTGAGCGATAACCTGAACCCAGTCTTGGTCGCGTCATGCCTGTTCATAAGGCTTCCTTAAACAAACTCAAGACCTGACTGACAACGTATTTACCATAATTTCGAACATAATTGATATTTGATTAATTTCCTCTCCCGTTATAACTAGGCCTGATCATCTGAGCTCGGACCCAAATCTCATTTGACACCAACGCTCCCCTCCTCTCAAATTAAAGTCATCTCATCTCCTCCAGGAAGATGAGGTCCATAAATACAGACACGACCCATTAATAATGCTGTCACACAGGTAGGCCTGGGAGAGACGGCACACTCTGCTGAACACACACGCACACATTCATGTGGACTTAAATAACCTATCTTTTTTACATTCCATTTTTTATACGTGTCTCTGCATCCACCCGGTGGACTTGCGTGGAAGCAGTGGCCCACTTCAGAAGACAACCTCGTTCTCTGAGGAATAGTGGAGCTCTGTTTGTTTTCCTTGCCCTGTTTAGCCTGCTAGACCAAAACAGTTTTGGGAAAGAAAAAAAACAGATCTTGGTAAAAACATATTGTTGTGACAGTGGTGCTTGTCAAGGCCCTTCTCAACCACACACACACGCACACACACATGTGCGCACACACACACACACACACACACAAAAAGCAATCAGAGGGTTTACACCAAGGTCAGAATTCTGAATCTGTCATGCATGA